>NC_053435.1:50144136-50744136 GCF_007990345.1 Gossypium hirsutum | reverse complement strand
TTTAGCGGATCATTACAAACATTAAAATAAGGAAGAGAATTAAAACTTTATAGGAAGACTTGAAGTTGACAATTGCTACCTAAATTTACAAGAGTATCAACACTCTTGATACCTTCTTTGAAGATGCGCTTGATCTTAGTATTCCATGTACTAGTCAAGAGTGTCTTGCAGTTATCATTAAGTGTAGATAATACAACATTAGGATCTACATTATTCTTAATTAAGCTAATAGCAATAATGGTATCTATTTCTCAAGGTTATTAAGGTGTATATCTTTAGCGAGTAAAGGTCATCTCTCCAGGCCCAGAGTTTAGCTGCAATGCTAATTGCAAGAGGGATGTGGCAAAAACATCCTGAAACCCACTTTGCCTTCATGATCCCTAGTAATGGCCCCTGCTCCTACTTTTTGAAGATTGGCCTTAGAGGATCATCGGTGTTTACCTTCTTCCGTCATTGTCTAGGCATTACCACTACACGGCGGTGATTGTCTGAGGGTATTTAACTCTAGTAGTCATTAAACAAGCAAAATACTCACTAGCTCCTGTTATGACCTTGTCAAAACCCACTATCAAACATGATGACATTACAAAACAACCAAATCTACCAAAGCATGAAGGAAAATACGAGGAACCATGTAATATCTTGAATTAGGGCTTAATCGGAATAGTGGTTTCGTGACCACAAATCCGAGATAGAAATAATTATTTTATAATTATTTTGATGATTATGATATGATTGCATGATTGTGTGAAAATTTCGTGATGAAATTTTATGCCTAAAGTGTTTAAATTGAAAGTAGGGACTAAATCGAATAAGTTGCAAAATTTGCATTCTAGAAGTTTTTAGTATGAAATTGCATTGAAATATTAACTAGGAGGTCTTAAATAGCAATTTGACCAATTTTAAGTTCATGGACAAAATTAGGACATGGAAGGAATTTTTGAAAGTTTAGTAAGGAGGGGCATTTTGGTCATTTGGATATTAAATGAAATAAAATGGGAAAAATAACACAAAATTGGTCATCATCCTCCTTAGTTGCTGCCGAATTCTCCCTCTCTCCATAGCTAGGGTTTCTTCAACTTTCAAGCTCCATAGTAAGTGATTCCAAGCCCCGTTTTTAATGTTCTTTACGTTTTTGGAATCCCGGAAGCTCGATTAAGCTTATGCTAGCAATAATTCAACCTAGGGTTTATATTTGGAAAAATACTCATAGGTGAAATTTGTGTATTTTGATGTTTTATGATAGAATATGGAGTTTTAAATTATGTTAGACAACTTGTGCTACTCAGTTTTGAGTGAAAATGAGTAAAAGGGTTTAATCGGCAAAAATATCTAATAGTCACAAGTATATGTTACAGTGAGAATTTGATGTTTCCATAGAAGGGAAAAGTGATCAGCATGTTATAAAACATAAGAATAAGGAATAAAGTTTAATTCCCGAGCCTAGGGGCAAAAGTGTAATTATGCAAAAGTTTAGGGGTAAAAGTGTAATTTTCCAAAGTTCGTATTAAATGCTGTTTTGATGAATGTATGTATTAAATAAGATTAATTTGGTATTATAGATCAAGAGAAACGAGATTCAAGTCGCGATCGAGGAAAAGAAAAGATTGTGGACTAAATTGCAAAATCTTTATATTTTGGTACCAAGGTAAGTTCATGTGTAAATAATGTAGCATAATTGTTATTTTTAAGTTATTGATGTTAATTATATGATATGCTGATTTTTAATCGTGAAATATTATGCTTTGTGGTTAATGTTGAGTAATATGCAAATTATGTTTACTACTTGATAAATATGAATTGCAACCGAGTATCGGTTCCGATATTCCATGGAAGACGAAAAATGTGAGATCAAGGGAAAAAGCCCGTTTGAACCTTAGGAATAGATTAGGATACAAGTGACATGTTGTGACAGCCTTAAAGTGACCCTAGTCGGAAAACAATTTCGGGACCGCTAAACCGAGTCACCAAATTATTTGAATATGATATTTACTGTCTAAAATATGTGAATATGAATGTGTGAAAGTTTTAAGCTTCGATTTAGTAAATTGCATGTGAATTTAGTCAATAGGACTTATGTGTGACACTTTTGAAATGTGGTAGGTCAAAACATAAGGATCTATTAGTGCATGTAATAAAAAGGGTGGACTTGCATGTCAATTTCCCCCTAATTAGTAGTGGCCGGCCATGACAAATAGGGTGGACAAAGTGTGATGGGCAAAACATGTCATAAACATGTTATGTTGGTGTTTCATGGGAGGAATGATAAAATAAGGAGCATGGTAATAAAATAATGGAGGGGAAAATGATGAAAACAAAGAAAAAAAAAGTGTCCATCCTTTTACATTTTTTGGCCGAAAGTTCTAAGGAGGAAGGAAGAAGGAAGGTGCTCTCTTGCTTCATGTTTGGCTTGGAAGAGGATTAGGAAGAGGTTCGGCCATACTTGTATCTAGGTTAAGGTATGTTGATGTTGTTCCATGAGATTCATGCATGCTTTTAGTTGTTAGCTTGAGTTCTACCTAGCCCATGGTTCAAATCTTTGCTATGTCATGGAGATGATATTTGGCTAAGGTGGATTGGTGTTGATGTCATTTGCATGCTAAAAGTGAAGCTTTGTAAGGATACATGTGAGGGTGGATTGATGACTTTTGAATTTTCTTTTTAGCATTTTTGAGTTAGACATTAAGTTCTTTGTTTAACCATGACCAAAATTGAAATGGTATGGTGTTTTGATGCATTCGGCCATGGTAGGAAGTAGAAGAGAAATATGGTTGTTTTTCACGTTATTTGGATGAGAAATGGTAGTAAGGTGAAGTGCAATTGTTAGTGTTTGATTTACTAGTGTATAAAGTTGTACTAGCCGAGTTTTGAAATTGAAAAAGGGATTGAGCACCATGTGTGGTATTGAGATTGTTTGAGTAAATTCATAGTCATTTATATGATGAATTCGGTTGTAGATATACATGCTTGAATAAGATGCACGCATGAATGAATAGATGGATTGGTGTTGCATGTATTCGGTTATAGGTAAGCATGATGATGAATCTATCTTGACTTGGATAATCGGCTCAAGGAGAAATTGCTAAAGTGCTTAGTAATTGATATTAGGTTAATGATGTGTATTTTCGGTCATAAAGGTGCACATAAGGAAATGTTAGATTAATTGTATTAAATTACTCAATGTGATTAAAAATGCGTATGACCATTTTGTATTTACTCAATGTGATTAAAAGTGGCCATATGACCTATCAAACTCCTTGTCTTATTCGGCCATAAGCTAGCATAATGAGACTTTAATAAGTTAAATTTGTTTGAATTAGCTCAAAAGCTTAGAGGACCAAAGTTGGATAAGGGAAAGGAAAAAGTGATCGAATAGCTGCCGAAATCGTTCGACAACATCCGAGGTAAGTTTTCGAGTAACGAGACTTAGTTTACGATTTGATTAAGTCATGACGTATGAGCATAACAAATATACGGTGATATGATGATTCTACTTGAATTATATGTTGAGTTAATTAGTCTATACGTATGACGGGTAGCCGTATGTGCATAGAGATCGTGTCACAAAGCAAACTAAACCATGCTGTTTGTATGTGGCTAGTGAGCCAAAAATGGGATTGCTTAATACGTGACTTGTGTTTGAACTCTAATTATGAAAATGAAATATCGATGTGTCATGATTTATTGATATGTGCATGAATATTTGGATGATAACCGAGCTAAGTCCCGAAGGCATTTGCGCTAGTGACTAGTTCCGGGCTAAGTTCCGAAGGCATTTGTGCGAGTTACTATATCCGGGCTAAGTCCCGAAGGCATTTGTGCGAGTTACTATATCTGGGCTAAGTCCCGAAGGCATTTGTGCGAGTTACTATATCCGGGCTAAGTCCCGAAGGCATTGGTGCGAGTTACTATATCCGGGCTATGTCCCGAAGGTATTCGAGCGAGTATCTATATCCGGTTAAATCCCGAAGGTACTTGGCTTGGGAATGAGCGACCTTGTTGTAATAGTGTCAATTAATACACTCGTAAAATCCCAGTGATAAGGTATGTTTCGTATATGCATTGAATTAGTTGATCCCTTACAAATAGTATTCGCTCAGTCGATAAATGAACTACCGGCCTTTGGCTAAGTGGATCTTTTGTGTATGAATATAAGGGTTGGTAATGTGAAGTAAGTATGATATTGAGAATTTGTGCATATGAAATTATCCATTTAGCCATATGAATGCTACACTTTAGTTGTGTCTAATTTCATGGCTCAAAACTTACTAAGCATTAAATGCTTACTCCGTTTCTTTGAATCTCTGTTTTATAGATTTTGGTTCGTCAGCTATCGGACTCGGGATTGTCGAAGTCGAAGTCGTCCACACTATCTAAGCCCCTTTTGGTACACTTTTGGTTGAACTTTGAAATGGCATGTATAGGACTACCCTTTTTGATGTTGGTCATGTACCTTTCGGTATTGTACAAATTTGGATAGCCATGCGAAAATGGCTTATATATATTTTTGAGCATAATGTTATAATCATTTTGTATGTATATGGTTATTGAGAGGTGTGGATGTGCTTGGCAATGATTGGCCATTGGAATGGTTAATCACGATCATACTTTGTGCTATATATGCTAAAGGGTTAGTTGAATCATGGAAACTATGTAATAGGTAAAGTCTCGCTTAAAAGCAGATGCTGACAGCAGCAGTGGTGTGAATTTGAAAAATCACTAAAAATAGTAGGAATGGAATTAAATTGTGAATAAATTATGTAATCGAACCTTGATGAATCTTCTTCCATATGGAAGAAACGAAACGGTCATATGAGTCGTATTTTAAGGGATATTTAAGTTTTCGTGGGACAGGGCCAGAGCAATTTCTGGATCCCATGATCTGACTTTGGAAATTCATTATAAATTAACCAGAGATAATTAGAAGCCAAGCCATATATTTATAGATTCCTTTTTGAGTCTAGTTTCATTAGAAACAAACGGCATAAGTATTGAAGCCCTGTATAATGAGTTATCTAAGTCGCAATGCAGGAAGGTCAGTGTAGTTGAACCCTGTAACAGGGGAGACTTTAACTAATAAACTGTACTAATTGGCTCAACCAAAAATTCTAGAAAATTTTTTTGGATGGATATATGTGTCTAGTTTCAGGGAAAATTTATGAAACTGATTTTCGAGTTTTGGAACTCAAGATATGATTTTTTTAGGTGACAGTGATGCAGTTAGCCAGCTGTCTGGAAATTTTTAAAATGGACTGTGAACATACATGAATTATGTCTGTTAGCATCTCGTGGTCGCTTCCGACAACGATCTCGGGTACGGGGTGTTACAATTTTATTGGTATCAGAGCTACGGTTTAGTCGATTCTAGGACTACCGTAATACGTTTGGGTCTAGCTATACATGCCATTATGTGATTATTTGATAGTGTGGTGATTTCTGACAATTGAAAATGTGTTTATTATAGTAATGGATCCTGATCCCGACCGAGCGGTAGCTGATGATCTTGAGAGTGTAGCGCCTGCTCCCGCACAAGGGACAACTCCGGCGGACTCTCAACCTATTGCTAGTAATCCGAATGATGAAGCTAGACAAGCTTTCTATAGCGTGATGAATGATTGGTTCAACCAATACATTCGAACTAATACGGCTGTTCCACAACCTCCATTCCCGACTAATGCCACCCCCGCACCTACAATACCTTCGGCAACTGACCAAATAAGGTCAAATAAACCCCCAGTTGACAGAATCTGAAAACACAGGGCTACTGAATTTTGGTTGGACAACACTATCCGGGTACTCGATGAGCTATCTTGCACACCCGATGAGTGCCTAAAGTGTACTATCTCCTTGCTACGTGATTCTGCCTACTATTGGTGGAATACGTTGACTTCTGTTGTGCCCAGAGAGCAAGTAACTTGGGAGTTCTTCCAAACCGAGTTTCGAAAGAAGTATATCAGTCAGAGATTCATTGACCAAAAACAGAAGGAATTTCTTAAACTCAAACAAGGTTCCATGTCGGTTACCGACTATGAACGAAAATTTGTGAGGCTTAGCCGATACGCACGAGAATGCATTTCCTTAGAAGCCGTAATGTGTAAACGTTTCGAGGATGGACTGAATGATGATATAAAGCTGTATGTTGGCATCTTGGAAATCCGAGAATTTGTAGTACTTGTCGAGCGAGCTTGCAAAGCCGAGGAGCTCAGTATGGAGAAAAGAAAAGCTGATATGGGAGCAAAGGAGTTTCGTAAGAGGTCTTCGGGGAGGCCCTTTCAACAATCATCGAAAAAGTTTAGAGATGATTTGGGCCGATCTAGAGACACTTCGGGTTTTTCTAGACGAGACCGTGATCGACCCCTTGTGAGTGCACGAGTCACTTCGGTCGCCAGTGTTGGAAATGATCGTCGAGACAGAACGGAGTGTCAGTATTGTGGTAAATGGCACTCGGGGAGTTGTAGGTTCCATGACCGCTCCTGTTACAAGTGCGGGTCAGCTGACCACTTTATTAGAGATTGCCCGAGATTGTCTGAACACAACGTAAATCAGAGTGGGAAGCCTGGTGCTACTACTGCTCGGGGTAGACCATCTAGGAATACGGGCAATGCTAGTGGCGGTCAGAGAGGATCTAGAGATGCTACCACCAGATCTGAGGCTCGTGCTCCTGCTAGAGCTTACGCTATACGCGCACGCGAGGATGCTTCCTCGCCAGATGTTATTACCGGTACTTTTACTCTCTTTGATACTAATGTGATTGCTTTGATTGACCCTGGTTCTACTCATTCTTATATATGTGAAACCTTAGCATCCAGTAAGACTCTACCTGTTGAGTCTACTGAGTTTGTAATTTGGGTGTCAAATCCCTTGGGTCGTTACGTGCTTGTCGACAAAGTGTGCAAGAAATGTCCCCTAGTAATCCGAGGTTCCTGTTTTCCGGCCGATTTGATGCTCTTACCGTTTGACGAGTTTGATGTTATCCTCAGTATGGATTGGTTGACCGTACATGATGCAATTGTAAATTACAAAAGAAAAACCATCGATTTGAGGTGTGTAAATAACGAGATAATCCGAGTTGAGTCTACTGACTTGAATAGGTTGCCAGCTGTAATATCCTCAATGTTGGCTCAGAAATATGTAAGAAAAGGGTGTGAAGCATACCTTGCGTATGTACTTGATGACAAAGAGTTAGAAAAGAAGCCTGAATCTGTGCCAGTGGTTTGTGAATACCCGGATGTTTTTCCCGAAGAATTACCGAGTTTACCACCTGTTCGGGAGGTAGAGTTTGGCATCGAGCTTGTACCTAGGACTACACTGATTTCGATAACTCCGTATCGTATGGCACCAACAGAATTAAAGGAATTGAAAGCTCAGTTGCAAGAGTTGACGGATAGAGGTTTCGCTCGACCAAGTTTCTCACCTTGGGGTGCACCAGTATTGTTTGTGAAAAAGAAGGACGGAACCATGAGGTTGTGCATTGACTATCGTCAGCTGAATAAAGTGACGATAAAGAATAAATATCCATTACCGCGTATTGATGATTTGTTTGATCAACTGAAGGGAGCCTCGGTGTTTTCAAAGATAGATTTGAGATCAGGTTATTATCAGTTGCGAATTCGAGATTCAGATATACCCAAAACTGCTTTCAGAACAAGATACGGCCACTACGAGTTCTTAGTGATGCCGTTTGGGCTCACTAATGCCCCTGCAGTATTTATGGATTTGATGAATCGGATCTTCAGACAGTATTTGGACCGGTTCGTAGTTGTGTTCATTGATGACATCTTGGTCTATTCAAGAGATAAGACCGAACATGCTGAGCACCTGAGATTAGTGTTGCGAATTTTACGGGATAAGCAGTTATATGCTAAGTTCAGTAAGTGTGAGTTCTGGTTAAGAGAGGTTAGCTTCTTGGGTCATGTGGTATCCACATCGGGTATTCGAGTTGATCCGAGCAAAATTTCAGCCATACTTAACTAGAAGCCTCCGAGAAATATTACTGAGGTTCGGAGCTTTTTGGGACTTGTCGGTTACTACCGACGGTTTGTAAAAGGTTTCTCGATGATAGCCACACCAATGACGAAGCTACTTCAAAAATATGTTAAGTTCGAATGGACGGAAAAATGTCAGAAAAGTTTTGATTAACTGAAAACTTATTTGACTGAAGCTCCAATTCTAGTGCAGCCCGAATCAGGCAAAGAGTTTGTCATTTATAGTGATGCCTCCCTACTTGGGTTGGGTTGCGTATTGATGCAAGAAGGTCGAGTTGTGGCCTATGCGTCGAGACAATTAAAGCCACATGAGAAAATTATCCGACCCATGATCTCGAATTAGCTGCCATCATATTCGCTTTGAAAATATGGCGACATTACTTATTCAGTGAGAAGTGCCATGTATTTTCGGATCACAAAAGTCCCAAATATTTGATGACCCAAAGAGACTTAAATCTGCGACAAAGACGTTGGCTCGAGTTTTTAAAAGATTATGAGCTTGTCATTGACTATCACCCGGGAAAGGCTAATGTGGTTGTGGATGCCTTAAGTCATAAATCACTGTTTTCTTTACGAGCGATGAATGTACACTTGTCTGTTCTATCCGACAATGTGTTAGTGACGGAATTAAAGGCCAAACCATTGTTGATTCATCAAATTCGTGAAGCTCAGAAAGTCGATGATGAATTGGTTGCAAAACGGGCTGAATGTGTTCCGAATATGGAATCAGAGTTTCAAATTGATGATGACGATTGTTTGAGGTTCAGAAGTCGGTTGTGTGTTCCAAGAAATTCAGAACTCATTTCGATGATTCTGAACGAAGCTCATTGTAGCCGAATGTCAATTCACCCGGGGAGTACGAAAATGTACAACGATCTGAGACGTCAGTTTTGGTGGCATGGTATGAAACGAGACATTTCTGGTTTTGTTTCGAAGTGTTTAATATGTCAGCAAGTGAAGGCGGAACATCAAGTGCCTACGGCTTTACTTCAGCCGATCATGATACCTGAATGGAAATGGGATCGAGTCACGATGGATTTTGTATTTGGGTTGCCATTGTCGACAAGTAAGAAAGATGCGATTTGGGTTGTTGTTGATAGACTGACTAAGTCAGCTCATTTTATCACCGTACGTACGGATTTTTCATTGGATAAACTAGCTGAATTGTATGTTTCTCAGATTGTGAGATTACACGGGGTACCGATTTCTATTGTGTCGGATAGAGATCCGAGATTCACCTCGCGATTTTGGAAGAAATTGCAAGAAGCTTTGGGTACCAAGCTGCATTTTAGCACCGCTTTTCATCCACAAACCGATGGTCAATCCGAGCGGATAATTCAGATACTTGAGGATATGTTGAGATGTTGCATCCTCGAGTTTAGTGGTTCATGGGAGCGGTATTTACCTTTGATTGAATTCGCTTACAACAATAGTTTTCAATCAAGTATTAAGATGGCACCTTACGAGGCTTTGTACGGGCGTAAATGCAGTACGCCATTGTTTTGGACCGAGCTCGATGAAAGTAAAATTTTCGGAGTGGATTTGATTAAAGATGCTGAACAGAAAGTAAAAATAATTCGTGAAAGTCTGAAGGCAGCATCAGATCGTCAGAAGTCGTATGCGGATTTAAAACGAAGAGATATTGAGTATCAGGGGGGAGACAAAGTGTTTCTTAAGGTCTCACCTTGGAAAAAGATACGCAGATTTGGCCGTAAGGGCAAACTGAGTCCGAGGTTCATAGGGCCATATGAAGTATCCGAACGAATTGGTCCAGCTGCGTATAGATTGATTTTGCCCCCTGAACTTGAAATGATTCACGACGTCTTTCATGTTTCGATGCTTCGACGTTATAGATCTGATCCATCACACGTAATTAATCCATCAGAGGTTGAAATTCAATCTGATATGAGTTATGAAGAAGAACCGATTCGTATCCTAGCTCGTGAAGTGAAAGAGTTGCGAAACAAAAGGGTTCCATTAGTAAAAGTGTTATGGCTCAAACACGGGATGGAAGAAGCTACTTGGGAACCTGAGAACTCTATGAAAGAGCGATACCCAAACCTATTTACCGGTAAGATTTTCGGGGACGAAAATTTCTTAAGTGGGGGAGAGTTGTGACAACCTTAAAGTGACCCTAGTCGGAAAGCGGTTTCGGGACCGCTAAACCAAGTCACCAAATTATTTGAATATGATATTTACTGTCTAAAATATGTGAATATGAATGTGTGAAATTTTTAAGCTTCGATTTAGTAAATTGCATGTGAATTTAGTCAATAGGACTTATGTGTGACACTTTTGAAATGTGGTAGGTCAAAACATAAGGATCTATTAGTGCATGTAATAAAAAGGGTGGACTTGCATGTCAATTTCCCCCCTAATTAGTAGTGGCCGGCCATGACAAATAGGGTGGACAAAGTGTGATGGGCAAAACATGTCATAAACATGTTATGTTGGTGTTTCATGGGAGGAATGATAAAATAAGGAGCATGGTAATAAAATAATGGAGGGGAAAATGATGAAAACAAAGAAAAAAAAAGTGTCCATCCTTTTACATTTTTTGGCCGAAAGATCTAAGGAGGAAGGAAGAAGGAAGGTGCTCTCTTGCTTCATGTTCGGCTTGGAAGAGGATTAGGAAGAGGTTCGGCCATACTTGTATCTAGGTTAAGGTATGTTGATGTTGTTCCATGAGATTCATGCATGCTTTTAGTTGTTAGCTTGAGTTCTACCTAGCCCATGGTTCAAATCTTTGCTATGTCATGGAGATGATATTCGGCTAAGGTGGATTGGTGTTGATGTCATTTGCATGCTAAAAGTGAAGCTTTGTAAGGATACATGTGAGGGTGGATTGATGACTTTTGAATTTTCTTTTTAGCATTTTTGAGTTAGACATTAAGTTCTTTGTTTAACCATGACCAAAATTGAAATGGTATGGTGTTTTGATGCATTCGGCCATGGTAGGAAGTAGAAGAGAAATATGGTTGTTGTTCACGTTATTTGGATGAGAAATGGTAGTAAGGTGAAGTGCAATTGTTAGTGTTTGATTTACTAGTGTATATAGTTGTACTAGCCGAGTTTTGAATTTGAAAAAGGGCTTGAGCACCATGTGTGGTATTGAGATTGTTTGAGTAAATTCATAGTCATTTATATGATGAATTCGGTTGTAGATATACATGCTTGAATAAGATGCACGCATGAATGAATAGATGGATTGGTGTTGCATGTGTTCGGTTATAGGTAAGCATGATGATGAATCTATCTTGACTTGGATAATCGGCTCAAGGAGAAATTGCTAAAGTGCTTAGTAATTGATATTAGGTTAATGATGTGTGTTTTCGGTCATAAAGGTGCACATGAGGAAATGTTAGATTAATTGTATTAAATTACTCAATGTGATTAAAAATGCATATGACCATTTTGTATTTGAGCTAAAAGTGGCCATATGACCTATCAAACTCCTTGTCATATTCGGCCATAAGCTAGCATAATGAGACTTTAATAAGTTAAATTTGTTTGAATTAGCTCAAGAGCTTAGAGGACCAAAGTTGGATAAGGGAAAGGAAAAAGTGATCGAATAGCCGCCGAAATCGTTCGACAACATCCGAGGTAAGTTTTCGAGTAACGAGACTTAGTTTACGATTTGATTAAGTCATGACGTATGAGCATAACAAATATACGGTGATATGATGATTCTACTTGAATTATATGTTGAGTTAATTAGTCTATACGTATGATGGGTAGCCGTATATGCATAGAGATCGTGTCATAAAGCAAACTAAACCATGCTATTTGTATGTGGCTAGTGAGCCGAAAATGGGATTGCTTAATACGTGACTTGTGTTTGAACTCTAATTATGAAAATGAAATATAGATGTGTCATGATTTATTGATATGTGCATGAATATTTGGATGATAACCGGGCTAAGTCCCGAAGGCATTTGCGCTAGTGACTAGTTTCGGGCTAAGTCCTGAAGGCATTTGTGCGAGTTACTATATCCGGGCTAAGTCCCGAAGGCATTTGTGCGAGTTACTATATCCGGGCTAAGTCCCGAAGGCATTGGTGCGAGTTACTATATCCGGGCTATGTCCTGAAGGCATTCGAGCGAGTAGCTATATCCGGTTAAATCCCGAAGGTACTTGGCTTGGGAATGAGCGACCTTGCTGTAATAGTTTCAATTAATACGCTCGTAAAATCCCAGTGATGAGGTATGTTTCGTATATGCATTGAATTAGTTGATCCCTTACAAATAGTATTCGCTCAGTCGATAAATGAGCTACCGGCCTTTGGCTAAGTTGATCTTTTATGTATGAATATAAGGGTTGGTAATGTGAAGTAAGTATGATATTGAGAATTTGTGCATATGAAATTATCCGTTTAGCCATATGAATGCTACACTTTAGTTGTGTCTAATTTCATGGCTCAAAACTTACTAAGCATTAAATGCTTACTCCGTTTCTTTGAATCTCTGTTTTATAGATTTTGGTTCGTCAGCTATCGGACTCGGGATTGTCGAAGTCGAAGTAGTCCACACTATCAAAGCCCCTTTTGGTACACTTTTGGTTGAACTTTGAAATGGCATGTATAGGACTACCCTTTTTGATGTTGGTCATGTACCTTTCGGTATTGTACAAATTTGGATAGCCATGCGAAAATGGCTCATATATATTTTTGAGCATAATGTTATAATCATTTTGTATGTATATGGTTATTGAGAGGTGTGGATGTCCTTGGCAATGATTGGCCATTGGAATGGTTAATCACGATCATACTTTGTGCTATATATGCTAAAGGGTTAGTTGAATCATGGAAACTATGTAATAGGTAAAGTCTAGCTTAAAGGCAGATGCTGACAGCAGCAGTGGTGTGAATTTGAAAAATCACTAAAAATAGTAGGAATGGAATTAAATAGTGAATAAATTATGTAATAGAACCTTGATGAATCTACTTCCATATGGAAGAAACGAAACGGTCATATGAGTCGTATTTTAAGGGATATTTAAGTTTTCGTGGGACAGGGCCAGAGCGATTTCTGGATCCCATGATCTGACTTTGGAAATTCATTATAAATTAACCAGAGATAATTAGAAGTCAAGCCATATATTTATAGATTCCTTTTTGAGTATAGTTTCATTAGAAACAAACAGCATAAATATTGAAGCCCTGTATAAGGAGTTATCTAAGTCGCAATGCAGGAAGGTCAGTGTAGTCGAACCCTGTAACAGGGGAGACTTTAACTAATAAACTGTACTAATTGGCTCAACCAAAAATTCTATAAAAAGAGTTGTGGATGGATATATGAGTCTAGTTTCAGGGAAAAATTACGAAACTGATTTTCGAGTTTTGGAACTCAAGATATGATTTTTTTAGGTGACAGTGACGCAGTTAGCCAACTATCTGGAAATTTTTAAAATGGACTGTGAACATACATGAATTATGTCTGTTAGCACCTCGTGGTCGCTTCCGACAACGGTCTCGGGTACGGGGTGTTACACATGTCACTAGGATGGTTGAGCATCTGAACTCGTTGACTTGAGTCCGAGTTCATTTATGGATGCAAATGTCCGAGCTCGTTGAGTTGAGTCCGAGTTCATTTATGGATGCGAACGCCCGAGCTCGTTGAGTTGAGTCCGAGTTCACTTAGGGGCGGGTTACATGATTTCTTGATTACATATGTGGCACTTATGTGCAAATTATCCATGTATCCGAGTTATATTCTGATGTGTTTAACGGGTGAAATTTCTAGTTTAATGGAAGAGCACTTAAGATATAAGTGACGTTTTGGGTAAGTGTTGTGAATGGACACTTTGGAGAGGTATGTTCTTAACCCTCGGTTGGAAATAGATACAATAACGATAAGATCGTAAGATGATGAATGATATTTAGAAGTGTGATAAATGTTTTGGTGATACCATGTTAAGGTTGTTTGGTATGATTGTATTGTTATGTTACTTGTTATTTGCATATGAACTTACTAAGCATTTATGCTTACTCCTTCCTTTTCATTAACTATAGTTTTGAACAAGCCGGCTCAGGAATCGGGACAGGTCGAAAGTTCGATCACACTATCCAAAGGACTTTTATCTTGGTAAATGGCTTGTACAACTACTTAAGTATGGCATGTATAGCAATATACCTATTTTGTGTAAATAATTTTATGATATGACCATGTTTGGTTGAGAAAATGTTTGGTATTGATAAGTCATGGTGATGGCTAATTTAGATCATGTTTGATATCATGGAAGTTTAATAGGTTATCTAGTTCATAAAAATTCATGGAAAGATGAAACTTGCCTTAAAACAGAATATTGCTGCAGCAATGACATGAATTTGAAAAATCACTAAAAATAGTATAAGTGGAACTACATGATGAGTAAGTTATGAAATTGAAGCTTAATGAGTCTATTTTCATATGGATTGAACAAAAAAGGCATATAAATTATATTTTATGAGATATTTAAACTTTTGTGAAATAGAGCCAGAGTGATTTCTGGATCCCCTGTTCTAACTTTAAAAATTCATAATACATTTTACGAAAATAATTAGAAGTTGTTATTTATATGTAAAGATTCCTTATTAAGTATAGTTTTAAAATAAACAAACCTCATAGTCATTGAAATTTTTTATAGAGAGATATCTGATTCGTAATACACAGAGGTCAAAGCAGTTGAACCCTGAAACAGGGGAGACTTTAATTAATAAACTGTACTAATTGGCCTAACCAAAAATTCTAATAAAAATTTAGTAAATATATATATGAGTCTAGATTCAGGTAAAATTTACGGATCTTGATTTTGTGTTTCGTAACTTGAGATATGATTTTTATTATAACTGTGACGCGGGTAGCTAGAAAGCTGTGAATGTAGAAACAAATGATTTGATAAATTATGTTCGGTAACCCCTCAAGCTCGACTCCGGCGATGGTCTCAGGCGTGGGGGTGTTACAAACCATGACAATCTTGGTGAGTGACACCATATTTTTCTATTTAAGTTAGAAAGGATCCAAGGCTCTCTAGTTTCATGTAACACCCCACACCTGTGCCCTATGCTGGGACAGAATATGAGGCGTTACTAGACTTAAACACATGCATTCAAAAGTTTCCGAGTTTAAAACTATTTCTAAATTTGTTTAAACTCCTTAATATGGGCCTACGAGGCCCCAAACTTTCATTGGAAACCCTTCGGAACCAACTCGGGTCCTTAAATCGACTTAATAAAAATGACCCTTGAAATAGGGCACACGCCTGTGTAGAAGGGAAACACACCCGTGTGGCCATTATGATATGGCCGTACTGATGGCTCGTGTGGTTCACACGGCCTAAGCACAATGGGACACACTCGTGCCCCGAGCCCGTGCAAATTAAATTCTAAATTCGAACCTACAGACACGGCCTAAAACATGCCCGTGTACATTGTCCTTGTCCCTCACATGGCCATGACACGCCCGTGTCTTAGCCCGTGTCTAAAAACCTTGACATTCTATTTCTAACATCAGCATCCAATTTAAGGCACAAGCCCGTGGCTAAAGGCCATGTCCTCAACATGGCTGAGACACACGGCTGTGTCTCTGCCCGTGTGTTTACTACCATGCATTCTGACTTGTAAATTTTTACGTGCAGGGGACACACGGCTGAGCAACATGCCCATGGGGCTGACCGTGTGTCACACACCTGTGTGGACAATATAAGGCTATGTACCAAGCCTTTTCCACCCTCAAGCACAATCTAACATCAACCAACATATCAAAGTTTAACTTAATATGATTTCTCAACCAAACGACCATAGTTAAGACCTATATACATTACATATATTCAACCATGCCGACAATTTCACATTCATGAAAGACTAGCTTGCATTCACATAATAACCTTCAATATTAGCCATTTTCCACAGCCTTATACAAAATGAATCAAATGCTAAAGTAAGCCAACACATTTGGCCAATTAACAATGACACAAAACTCAAAAGTCGGGTCCTATACACGCCATAATCAAAATAAAAGATCTAACTATACCAAGTGCTTCGGATGATAGTGTGATCGATGCCTCCGACGTCCGATGATCCTCGAGCTACTTAGGCGGCACTATAAGAAAATGGAAAGGAGAGGGAGTAAGCATAAAGCTTAGTAAGTTGCATGCAAATAAATATAACAACAACTTTACCATTCATCATCATGCTCATAGTACAAAAGTAGGCATAAGCACAACTTACTCATCACTAGCCAATACAATTCACATAGCATATATTGAGCTAAGATCTCATACATTTCAAATAGGTACCTGTACCACTCACAACATGGTTATACTTTTCTCATTTAACTTAAACTGTAACTCTCACCGTTAAACCATTTGGAATGCTATCGGATATTTATTAAGCCCCAAACATAGGGTATGATGCCGATGCCATGTACCAGATATGGTCTTACACTGGCTCATCCATCAAGTTGATGTCATGTCCCAGACATTGTCTTACACTAACTATCGAAATTGAGGTCGGCGCCATGTCCTAGACATGGTCTTACACTAGCTCTCACATATCCATGCCGATGCCATGTCCAAGACATGGTCTTATCGATCCCATGTCCCAGACATGGTCTTGTCGATGCCATGTCCCAGACATGGTCTTACACTGACACGTCTCGTAGCCGATGCATGTCCCAGACATGCCTTACACTGGCTTACATCTCGAGGCCGATGCATGTCGCAAACATGTCTTACACTAGCTCTCGTCTCAATACCGATGCATGACCTAGACATGGTCTTACATTGGCTCTCATAATATGGTCGATGCATGTCCCAGACATGTCTTACACTGGCACACAAATAACCCGAATGTCATGGCATGAATATTCGATTTATTTCCTAAGGTTCAAATAGGAGTTCTACTATCTTAATATTCATCATACATAATCATTTCCACAAACAAGTAATTTATACTATATCAATTCAAACACATATAATAAAATTTAGTTGCATTATTTACATAAAACTTACCTTGGTATTCAAAATATGGCAACTATTTCGGCTTAGTTCGCAAGCTTTGCTTTTCCCCCGTCTAAGCCCGGATTTTGTAATTCTTGATCTAAAATGATAAAAATTCACAAGTTTAAATCTCTTTATCGATCTAGGTATTCAACAATTTATAATTGGGCAAAATGACCATTTTGTCCCTAGACTTCCACAAAACGACCATTTTACCCCTAGACCCGAAAATCAATTTTTATCAAATTTCCTTATTAGCCAAGCCTAAACAAAATTTACTACTCTTATGACAACCCCAAATTCCCAATATTTCACAACATTACTATCTATTTTACAAACTTTACAAAATAGTCTTATTAGGGTTTTCATAAGAAGTCCTTTCACAAAAGTTGTTTATTTCACAACCATGATTCATTTTCTTCCATAAAATTTCAGAAAACACCATGAACACTCTCATGGTAAAACCCTAGACTTTCAACCATTTTGCAAAATAGTCCCATTATTAGAAAGCTCATGTTACAAAGGCTCCAAAAATACAAAAATCATCAAGAATAACCTTCTAAATGACTTACTTGCAAGAGATATTAATAGATGATATTTTAAACTCTCTAAACCCCCTTTTTGATGCTGAAAATCGATGAAGAAGATGAAATAAAAAGATGAAGCCTTTTTGTTTTATTTTAATATTATTACTAGTCAAAATAGGTCACCAAAACCTTACCTAATTTTGACTTTCTTGTCTCATGGCAGGCCAAGCACTATTCTATGGTTTATTTCTCTTTAAAGACACCCAGTTTATGATACATGACAATTTAACACCCTTAGCTATTGAATTAAGACTTTTGTACTTTATGCGATTTAGTCTTTTTTTTGCAATTAGGCTCCCAAACGCTAAAATTTCTTCACCAAATTTTTCATGCACTAATATAAACATGCTATAGCTCTAAAATAATAATAAAATAAAATTTTGACTTCGGGTTGGTGGTCTCGAAACCATCGTTCCGACTAGGCCCAAAATTGGGTTGTTACATTTCATCTAAAGATGGTAATTGCATGTTTTGGTTATAGCAATGAGACCGCCAATCCTTAACCATTCAAAAGTCTAACAATAAATAACTGATAATATCTAGATGCTCATGATAAAGCAAACACACATCTTAAAAGTAAAGACCCAATCAAACTTATAAAGCTCCTTGTGGGGACAATTTGAAGCAAACGCTTCCATGAAAAAGCTATCATATGGTATCAGCCGTTTATTGCGAACTAATCTTACTATTTTTACCCTTAACTATTGGGATTATTCTAGTGTTGCAATGTAAGGCAAGCAAGCCTAAAAGTGGGTGGGGGTTTGTCCAGACTCCAAATTACTGGGCCAATAGTTTGGCCCAGTGTACTGTCTCGCAAATGTATGGTGCCTGTTGACCATATATTGTTGGTACATTTCTTGTCATATTAAAAGCCTATTTCATAATTGGGAAAAAAACCATCCCTTTATGAACCCATCATCATCATTCTTTGTTTCAAATATTGGGCCGACTGATGGAATATACAAACTTCATCTTACTTGGTCTAAAATCAAAAAGGAAAAAGGTTTGAAAGTTCACAATCCAGCCTTACTTAAATCAGTCTCTTCTTGAAGATTAATAGTTGAAAAGGCAAGGGTCTGTTTATTTCATCAATTGATTTTAATACAATATTTTAAAGATATAATTGCTTTTGATGTTTCTTAATGGGAATTATGTTTATTATTTGATTTTTTAAAAATTATTATTTTCAAATAAAATATTAATACAAAATATCAGAACATTAAAAATAATTCTTTGTTAAAATAATGAAAATTTTAAAGAGTAATATTTAATAGTAATGCAGAAGTTATCTATTTTAGAATTTATATTTAGGGTATATGATTTTGTTCTCCTAATAATATATTTTTTTTAATTTGAAATTATGTCATCTACTTGGGAATGCACTTAATTATTATTATCATTTAATACATTATATATACTGAATTCAATATCATTAACATTAAATAACATCCGAAAATGTAAAAGTCATTTCTCTTTAATTCTTATATTTGGGAAAAGGGAAGACAGAAAGAAAAGATAATTATGCGGGCAAACGTGTGTGTGCGCCAGAAATTGGTCTGGCTTTAGGGTTTAGGCTATAGATGCCATAAAAAGATCACATGATAGCATGCTATTTTATTTTCAAAGCTTTGACACTTTATATGTTATGTATTGAAAAGCAAAGCATTGAATGATTATGAAAACTGTTTTATTAAATTTATCCCTCCCCCCTCTCCTGTTCAAAATTCCATGTCCAAAGTTTTTCATGACCCACAAGTTTCCATAGCATTTCCTTTTATTATGAAATCTCACTTTCACAATCATCAGATAACGTTATCATTACGACAAGAAAAAAACAGATAACATTATAGTGTATTTTATGAAATGAATTGCAATTTGCAATTCTATCTACTTAAGAAAAGTGCAGACTGGAGAGGGAGCAGGTTTGAAAATTCTAAATAAATAATTCAATCAGTGGAGTGGACTTAGGTATAAAGGTTAAAGATTGCTTTACTGAAATATATATGATATGAACCATGCTGCCCAGCTCCCACGTAATTAGTCCCATAGCACTTTTCTTTTATATATACTTAATCACTTATCACCATGCATGTTGAACTTCGTTGCAAAAAAATCCTAGTTTTTAGTTTAGCGGTATTCAATTTTCACTTTAAAATTTATTTCGTGGGTTCTAATAACAAGGATAATCACGAATGTAAATTAATAGTGATTTGCTACTGAATGTTATAAATATAAAAAGAAACAAAAACAAAATAAACTTCGTTCCTAGACATTTAAGTACAATTTTCTTTTGCCTTTGTTGTTTGCTAGGCTGATAGCTACTTTCTCCTGTTGAATTTTCAAGAGTTCTGAACATGATCATATCAATCCCCCCCCCCATTTTTTTTTTTTGGCTTTTAGCCCATCAATCACACATGTCTCCCACACTTCAACTGTACATAATTTGCGTTGAAACAGTATTATGTTTGTTAATTGATAAAAAGTTGCACTGATTTCTGTGGGGGAATTCTTTGATTGTTTTTGGAATAAAGCAATCCAGCGCATGCTTTCTAAATGCACCCATGTTTTGGGACTTAAAATATTCAACTATTTTGCCATTGATTTTGTACATCTTAGCCACCCTAGCCAGATAGCTAGCCATTTCAATTATTTATGATCTTTACTTCAACTATGAATCAACCCAATAGGCTAGAATCGATCAAAAAGAAAAATAAATAAATAAATAAATAACCTTAGAGGCTAGAAGGGAATGTAAGTATTTTCAAATGATTCTATAAGTATTTTCAAATGATTCTATATCAATTATACTCTCAACATATATAGTTATTACTCAATGTTGAAGTAATTTCACGTTACTAAAAATAATGTATAAATTAAAAGGTTTATAGATAATGGTCTTTAAAGCGAAACTAATTTAGTCTCCATGACTAGCCCATGATTAGCTCATGCAGAATGGGCTACTTATTTATCATATATATAGGAAGATTTGGGCTTTTGGGACATTTGAAGTTTAGTCATGTAATTATTTAATATATTATTATTTTACCAAATATATTTGTATGAAAAATTATGTTAACATAATTATTTTAAAAAGTCTTAAAATGAAAAATACTTTTTTATGAAATAACACATCTTATGCTAAATAAGTAGTGCGATGTCGCGCCATTGGCCATTCTTTCTTTGATTCATTAGCAATCAAGCTGCGACGTCACAACATTATCCATAAAACTTAGTGTAAAGAGAAATGTTCTTTAACATGCCTTTTTTCATTGCTTGTATAAAAAGAATTAATTTAATTTGCCATTCACTGTACTTTGTTGTATATAATGCATTATATCTTAGAAGCAAAATTAAAAGCCTTAGAAAAGTGATTCACACTTCAAATCTTATTTTTAATCGTCTTCACCGTACATTTGTGACAATCTTAAGGCTTTTAAATTGACTTACAATTATGGAGATCGAATTAACTTCAAGTTTAAAGATCTATCAAGATATGATCAAGGATTAATGGAACTAATTACACAAGATGCAAAGATAAGCTATTTTTCATGTTAACTGCGTTGAAGATCTTTTATGTCCTTAATCTAAATCTACAATCATTACTAGAAGTAACACTTACAAACTTTGAAGATACTATCAAAGAAAGAAGCAAACACCAAAAAAATAAGTTTTTTTTTTGGAAACATACTAAATTCTCTAACAAATCGACTTTATAGCCTTCACAAAAACATGAATTCACCAAAGTAAATTTGGATTGCACTTGAAAACTCATACAGAAATCAGAAGAAAGGTATATATAAGTCCCTAGCATTAAATTTTTTTGAATTTTACATCATGAATACAAAACATATCATGGATCAAGTGATTGAGTTGCAAGTTCTAGTTTAAAAATAAGTGAACTAAAAATCAAGGTTTTTAATTCAATTCTAGTAGGTGAAATTTTATTTTAGTTGTCACCCTCTTCGAATGGATATAGGAAGAAGACATTATTGGAAAAATTGGTTTAAAAAATGATTATTTTAGGTATAGCGGAAGTTTAAAAAGTTTTCTAAACTCAAGTTCTTTTGTGATATTTATAGTAATAATCTTAATTAGAATTATACATGTGCTTTGTGCGAGGTGGGCTAAATTCATTCCTAGCTTGCAATCAAAAAACCATTTCCACTATCCTTGAACCACGAATTATGTCGAATGTGGGCTCGAGTAACATGAACTAAATCATAGAATAAAAAAAGATTCATTTACTTTCAATAGGAAAATAAATTCTCTCTATGAACCAATAATTATTTGCTATTTCTAGAAAATAGGATTTATTCTTTGGAAATAAATTACCACTACTTTCTGGTAGAATAGTGATGTATGGAAATTGTGTGTTAATAGCTCAACTGATGTTCTCTATTTATAGAGAGAAGTATAGGAGTTTTGGTTAAATAAGTCCTCAATAAATAATATTATTTTAATAGAAAACACGACTCCTACTAGAGCTATAGGAGTAAGGAGTGGTGGCACCCTTGTATATAATACAAGGCTCAACTTTGGGCCTACCATGGATTGCGTCCAATTATATGTGTTCCTTGAACTCTTGGTCCAACACTTTATAATTTTATACCAACTAATATATATTTTCTATTACCAAAAATAAATATTTTTTATTCAATTAATTTAATTAATTAAACTAACTAAATTAATTTCTCAATTAAATAATTTTCTCAACCGAATTCTAATTTCGTTAAAATAATAGCAACTTTACCACAATAGGATCTATGAGGAAATATATTTAATTTCCTTATTCAATAAGTCCATAATGACAAATTAATTTAATTCTATCTTCTAACTTCGACTATTTAATTACAATTAATTAAATAATAATCGGAAGAACCTTAAATTAATCCCTTAGTAATTTCTTGTACTTAGTGAGAAAACACATTCACTACGGGTAGTGATACATGTGATCTATTTCTCTTACTTTATCATTTCCATTCATTTCTATTCATTGGTTCTACATGCAATTCATTTATGATTATCTTGGGCTAGCGAAGAGACCGATTGGACATATATAGTGTCACACCCAGTTTTCATTAAGGTCCCAAAGTTCAAAAAGAATTGGGAGTTAATTGAATAAAATAAAAAGTCGATGGGATCTACTGGAAAACTTGGAAAATTTTGTGGTTGATTAATGATTAGTTAAGTCTCTATCCTAGTTTAATTAGAATGGAGACAGCTAGTTTCTTAGTGGGAGGCAAAATAATTATCGATGGATGGCTTATTTGGTGCTTCAGTGACTGTGTGAAAAGGGTTATATAAATTTTAGAAGCCTTATTCAACATATAAAATTCTTCTCAATTCTGTTTATAAATTCCTTCTCATCCGCATCATATTCTTCGATTGCTTCGAAGAAGGCATGTAACAACCCGTTTTTAGTTAAATCAGAATAGTGGGTTCGGAACCACAAATTCAAAGTTAAAATAATTATTTTATTATTATTTTGATTTCTATAGAATGAATATATGATTGTGTGAAATTTTCGTTAAAAAATTTTATCGTTTGATTAGTTAATTTGAGAAAGAGGACTAAATCGCGTATAGTGAAAAATTGGAGTTCTATAAGCAAAAAGGGTTTAACAGCTATGAAATTAAATACTGGAAGTCCTTATGTTGTAGTTATACCCTCATTAAGGTTAGTGGACATTATTATACATGGTTTATATGAAATTTTAATGTTTTAGTAAAGGTTAAATTAGCAAATTATAAAATAACTTAAGTTAAAATAATAAAGACATGATATTATCATATTCATTAAGCTCCCACCATCAAAATTTAGGGTTTGAAACACCATTAGAAAGCTTGGAACATTCGACCATGATACCTTGAGCATGTAAGTCTATTTTTGTTCGGTTTTTAATGATTTTTATGTTTTTGAGATCGTTGCAGCCTAGTCTAGCTAGCCCAGGGACTATTTTGCAAAATTGTTAAAGATTTAGGATGTTTTCATTTATGAATACATGTGTGTTTTGATGTTTGATGATAGATTATGAATTTTTGTTGTGAATTATACAAGTTTTATTAAGCTTTTATTGAAAATACAAATTAGGGATTAAATTGTGAGATGTGGAAACTTTGTGGTTTAAATGTGAAATAAATGAAAAATATGGGCTTCTAGGGACCTAATTGTAATTTTACTAGCATGGGTTGTGGTTAAATTGCTTGAATTTGTGTTTTTATGAAATAAGGACTAAATTGTAAAATGTGAAACATTAGGGGCAAATGTGTAAAAGTGCCTTAATGTGAAATTTGGACTAAATTGAATAGACAAGTAATTAAATAAGTTAATTTTGATTACATATAGATCAAAAAAGGCGAAACCCGAATCTAGATCAGGGGAAAGACAAAATACTCGACTAATCAACCTATTTCGCTATTTTAGCATTCGAGGTAAGTTTGTATGTAATAAATTTCATTGTGAATATATTTTAAATGATTTGATATTGCATAAACTGTGAATAAAAGACTATAGACATATTCAAAAATGATTCGAATACGATTCAGCATTGGAAATCCCGGTTGAACCTTAGGAATAGATTAGGATACGAATGACATGTCATTAAGGGTTGTTGTGATATTGTGATCCGGATGCTAGTCTTGTACGTCCTACCGGTGGTTGAGTATAACGACTTGTCTTTCGGTTACTTGACAGCTTGTGTGAGCAGCACCGTGTAGCTATGTTTTGACCCACAGCTTGTGTGAGCAGGATCGTTGATAGCTCAAGAGTGAGCATATATGTGATATGAGATTGAGATAACTTCGGCTATGTATATGTGGCACTTAGAGTGCGAGTTTATCGAGTATCCGATAGTATTCTGATTGGTTCAATAGGTAAATGAAAGATGTGGCTGAGTATGAGATCGATAGGTGATGGTACAAGTATGTACATGAACCATATAAGCTTTAAATCAAAGAAGTTGTGAAGTTTGCATATAATCTTATGATTAAAGATGTGAAAGGTTTGTTAGTTATTATGAGTTACATGTTGATATACTCAATTTGTTAAATTATGTTCTTTTGATTAAATCGAGTTATTTCTTATGAGCTTACTATTCTATAAGGCTTACTTTGTTTATTTTATTGTGTTTTATAGTAATTTCAAAAGTAGTTCAGATTCGGGGATCGTTGGAGACTTCGTCACACTATCCTACTATCACTTTGCTAATTTTGAATTTAAGTATTTTGAGTATATGGCATGTATAGGGATTTTGGTTAATTTGGTACTTGAGTTGATGATAAATATAGCCATTTAAATTGGATTGTAAATCTCCTAAGTTTGGTTTTGTATATTGCCATATGAGTTGACTTTTTTTAGTATGTTTGAATCATGTATATATTTGTGTGTATGGTTTGTGAGATGTGATGGTTAATAGATATGTGATGATGGTTGAGAATAGGTTTTATGGATAGTAAATGGTTGAGTTATGAATATTGGTATGATAGTGAATCTAGACATTAATGCATATTTAAGATTAGTCATTATTGATGAACTATGAAAGTAAGTTTTAGTATGACTTTGAAGGCATAATTTGGTTGTGTGCCTTTTATATTGTTGGTTTCGAAATGGTATAAATGATGCTTGCTTGAGGTTGATTTAATGCCTATATGGGCTATGTTTTGTGCCAATTGGGTTGATGTAGGTATATGTAGATTTGGGTGGCAAAATGGCTTGGTAAATAGCCTATTTTTGTCCACATGGACAGAGACACGGGCTTGCGTCTCAGTCATGTGTGATACACGGTCATGTACATTGCCGTGTGCCCCCTGGTGTTGAAATAGAAACCAATTCAGTATGCTCTACATGGCCTCACACACGGGCTATAACTTGATCGTATGCCATAAGTCAGTATACCCTGTAGGTTTGGCACGACCTAGTACACGGCCTGGCACACGGATATGTATGACCATTTTTAGGGAACACGGGCTAGCCACACATGCATGTGTATTGGCCGTGTGACCCAAGTCAGAGAGTTACACAGGGTCGAACACGGATTGGGACACAGCTATGTACTCTATTTCGAATGTCTATACGGCTTATGACACGGTCATGTCATTGGCTGTGTGAGACACACGGCCAGGTCACACAGGCGTGTCCCCTATTTATGAGAAAATTTTCTAGGTGTTCTATGAGTTTCCAAAGTTGTTGGTTTAGTCTCGAACCACTCCCAATGCATGTTTAGGGCCTAGTGGGCTCATATTAGGGACAATATGATTGGTTGTGATTGAATTGTTTTCGAATTGGTTAATTTGTATGTGAAATGTATGTTTAAATGAATGATAAGTTCAATAATGCTCCTTAACCCTAATTCGGCATTGAATACGGGTGAGGGGTGTTACATTTATTGGTATTAGAGCTATGGTTTAGTCAATTCTCAGACTAAGGTAGCGTGTGTGAGAGTCTGGTTATACATGCCATATATAAACTGTGATAGTGTGATGACTCTTAAGAATTTAAAATGTGTTTTCGTATAGCAAATGGATCCCAATCGAGCTGTAGCTGATGATGTTGAGAATAATGCGCCAGCTCCCGTTTAAGGGACAACGCTGTCTGAATCTAGAAACGTATCGAGTACTAGCAGAGGAGAGGCTAAAGAAGCCTTTTTCCAAATGATGAATGAGTGGTTTTTGGAGTTTTTTCGGACAAATCCGGCTGCTCAACAACCTCCACCCCCACTTAATCCCCAATCAATTCTCGTAGCCCCTCAAGGTGTAGAACTTCTACGACTAAATAGGCTGCCAATTGGTAAGATTTGAAAATACGGGCTTGAAGAGTTCAGAGCTACTGTTGATGATGATCCCGAGAGATTTGTGCACGCCAGTCGAGTGTTTAAAATGTGCCATTTCGTTATTGAGGGCACTGCATATCAGTGGTGGAAGACTTTAGTATCAATGGTACCAGGGGAAAGAGTTACCTGGGGGTTCTTTTAGACTGAGTTCTGGAAGAAATATATATGTTGGCGGTTTCTTGATCAAAAGCACAAATAGTTTCTAGAATTGAAACAGGGCCGTATGACTATGACCGAGTACGAAAGAGAATTCATAAGATTAATTAAGTATGCTTGGCAGTATGTTTCCACTGAAGAAATCATGTGCAAACGGTTCGTTGATAGGTTGAACGAGGATTTTAAACTTTTAGTTGAAATTCTAGATTGAAAGATTGTGTTGTCTTGGTTGATAGAGCTTACAAAACCGAGGAGCTTAGTAAATGTAACACCCCTTACCCGAGACCGTCCCGGAGTCGAGTACGAGGCGTTACCTGACTTAGCTTGCTAATTCGGGACATAAAAATTTTCTTTTAAAATTAATTTAGTTTCATTCATTCAATATGTCCTTAAAAAGGGTCCTCGAGACCCTAAAACATGAAATTGAAATGGTTCGAGAACAAACCGGAATCAATAAAAATTTTCCGATCACTTAAACAAATCGAAAAAATTTATTTCATCTTTCATAAATAAACTGTCCATCTGCATCATAGTCACTAAATAAATCATAACTTGAGTTACGAAACTTGAAATCCAAATCCGTAAATTTTCTCTGAAACTAAACTCATATATCTTCTTACTAAATGTTTTTCAGAATTTTTAATCTAGCCAATTAGTACAGTTTATTAGTTAAAGTTTCCCCTGTTTCAGTGTTTGGCTACTCTGACCTCTATTCACTACGAATTAATTTTCTCCCTGTAAAGAATTCAAATAACCATGCCGTTTATTTTATTTAAAAGTAGACTAAATAAGGAATCTATACATAAAAAGTATAACTCCTAATTATTGTTTTACAATTTTTAGTGAATTTATAAACTCAGAATAGGGGATTCAGAAATCACTCTAACCCTGTCTCACCAAAATTTAAATATCTCGTAAAATACAACTCCTTTATTTACTCTGTTTCTTTCATATGAAAATAGACTCAATAATATTTAATTCTATATCTCATTCACTATCTAAATTCATTTCTACTATTTTTAGTGATTTTCCAAATTCATGTCATTATTGTTGTCCGATACTGTTTTAAAGCTAATTTCACCTTTTTCATGATTTCCATGGAATAACTAGCATTTAGGCATACATAACACCAAACATGTCCTTGATTAGCCATTCCAACGGCTAATCATTATCAAGCATTTACATACCATTCATCAGCCATATCATAAGATCATACACACAAAATGGCTACGATGCTATACATGCCATACTTAAAATGAAACGTCTAGCTATACCAAAATAATCCTTGTGATAGTGTGCCCGGACCTCCGACGTACTTTACGATCCTCGAGTTAGCTTGAAAAAACTATAAAAGAAAGAAAATAAAAGGGGTAAGCATTAAGCTTAGTAAGTTTGCATGCAAATAAATAACAACATTCATAAGAATTATCTTACTACTTGGCATGATACTACTTAATGCAACTTCATTAATTGTCATAGACATATTTTAAACTTCTTCACTTACTCACTTACTTAAATACTTACTTAATCAAATTTATTAATACATTTTACTTACCTTTTTCCTTATCAAGCATGCATGAACATTATATGCTTACCTTTGCTCTTCTAGCATGAACTTGTCTTACCTTTTTAGCATAACTCATCTTACCTTACCTTACAATTTCCCGTTAAACCACTTGGAATACTAAGGATACACAACTACCTTACCATTGCCATGACTTGTCATGGTCTTACATGGTATCCTTTTGAAACTTACCATTGCCATGTCTTGACATGGTCTTACATGGTATCCTTACCTTATGAACTCACCAATGCCATGCCTTGGCATGGTCTTACATGAGACCTTTGCCTTATAGTATCTTATCAATGCCATGTCTTGACATGGTCTTACATGATTTCCTTGCCTTAGAAACCTTACCAATTGCCATGCCTTGGCATGGTCTTACATGGTCTCCTTAAACCCTAATGTCATGACATTTGTATCCTACACATTCCTAAGGTTCAACCGGGACTTTCTGAAATTACTTCTCCGTCAATTCATGCTTGAGTCTTATTTGAATAATTTCATAAAATAAATATACACATGCTGGAAATTAACAACATTAACATAAAGCAATAGAATATTGCGTTTATTTACCGCAAGCTTACCGCGAAACAAAATACGATCAAATATATCGATTTAGTCCACTATCTTTTTCTTTCCCCGGTCTAACTCCGGATTTCATTCTTCTTAATTTATAATAAAAAAATTATCTTATTTAATACTCACATTTATTAAAACAGTCCTTCACTCAAACTTTGGTAAAATTATATTTTTGCCCCTAAAATTTTACATATTTACACTTTTTCCCCAAGGCTCGGAAATTAAACTTCATCCTATTTTCTTATGTTTTATGACAAGTGATCAGTTTCCCTTCTATGGCAACATCGAATTCTCACTCTAACATGTACTTATGAACATTAGGTATTTTTACCGATTATGTCGTTTTACTTGTTTTCACGTAAAATTGCTTAGCAAAAGTTGTTTAACACAATATCAAGCTTCACATTTTACCATAAAACATCAAAATAAACACATTTCACCTATGGGTATTTTTCCAAATATAAACCCTAGGTTAAATTATTGCTAGAATAAGCTTAATCAAGTTACCGAGACTCCAAAAACGTAAAGAACATTAAAAACAGGGCTAAAACGGACTTATAATCGAGTTTGGAAGCTTGAAAAACCCTAGCTATTTCTTCCTCATGTGAAATTCGGCCAAGGGGTTGAAGATGGACAAAAGTTGGCTTTTAATTTTGATTTTAATTCATTTTAATAACTAAATGACAAAAATGCCCTTAATTAAAAACAATGGTGTTTTATCTTCCTTTAGGTATTTTTGTCCAAACTAGTATAATGGTCTAATTACTATCCGAGGACCTCCACTTTAAAAACCCATTACTCACAAATACTTAGTACCTTTTTCAACTAGAACACACATTTTACAACTTTTGCAATTTAGTCCTAAATATCAAATTGGACCCTCTATCGATAAAATTTCTAAACAAAATTTTCACACAATCATGCAATTATGATATAGACCTTAAAATGATAATAAGATAAATTTTTCTACCTCAGATTTGTGGTTTCGCAACCACTGTTCCGTTTAGGCCCTATTTCGGGATGTTACAGTAAAGAAAAGAGAAAAGCATATTCAAAGGCTAGAGACTTGGGAAAAAATTGATGAATAAGCCATATCAATATCTGTTAAAGAAATCCCGAGATTCATACACTCATCCAAATGCTTAAATCAGATATTCAAACAGAGATTGTGGAAAACAATATTGTAACAGCCCATTCTTCAGTGAAATCGGAACAGTGGTTTCGATACCACAAATCTGACCCAAAAATATGATTTATTTTTATTTTATTATATGGTTCGTAATATGGTAGCAATGTCGTGTAAAAATTTTGATACGAAAATTTTATCGATTTAGTGCTTACCTACGAGAAGGACTAAATCTCATAAAATGCGAAAGTTGAATTCTAGTAGCTATAAGGATCAAATAGCTATGGCATTCAAAACTCGAGGTCCTTATATGGTAATTAGACCATTAAAGAAAAGTATGTAGATTCTTGGTGACTCATCAATGGAAAAATTAAAAAATGTCAAGGACTAAATTGGAATTTGAAATAATTAAATTAATTAAAAGATGATAAAAGAAAATATTATCTTATTATTGTCATCTTCAACCTAAAATTTTATGGAAACCCTAGGAGAGAGAGAGAGAGAGAGGAAACTTTCAAATTAGGTAAGTTCTCTTGTCCCGTTTTTAGTAATTTTGGTATTTTTGTAACCGGGAAAGCTTAATCTCTCTATTTGAGGGATTAATTTGAAACGTTATCAAGGTATGAGAATTTCTCATGGATGTATTATGTTGGAAATTAGAAATTTATGGTAGAAAATGAAAGATTATTGATAGATAAACAACTTTTACAAGTCAAAGAGTTACACGGGGCTGAACACGGCCTCCAACACGGCGTATCCCAAGGTCACACGGGTGTGTCCCTTAGACCGCACGGGCGTGTAAGTCCTACACCTTGGAAAAATTTTGTAATTTCACGAAAATTTCTTAGAGGTCCCAATTATGTCTCGATTCAATTCTAATGTTTGTATTTGGCCTCGAGGGCCTGATCAAGGGACATTATGGATGATCTCGATAAATGAATAGTGATTTACATAGTTTAATGGAAAAATGTTCTTAATGTTCTGGTAATGCTTTGAAACCCTATTTTGGTGACGAGTACATGTTAGGGGTGTTACATTTAGTGGTATAAGAGTTACAGTTTAGCCGATTCTCAGATTTGACATAGCAAACATGAGTTTAGCTATACATGCCATTTTATAACTTGAAATAGTATGATGACCCCTGATCAGTTTAAATGTGTTTTTCATATAGTAATATCATCCAACCGAGCTAGATCTGAATTTGAGGAAGCTTAGAGCAATGCTTCAGCTTCGGTACAAAGAGTTGCGTTTGTGTCTGGTAGTGAAAGGCCCATGTCTGAGGGCCAAAGTGAGGAGGCATAGCAATATTTCTTTCAAATGAAGAATGAATGGTTTACCCAGTACTTGGGAACAAACCCTTCTATACAATACCCTCCCCCACTTGCTCCCCAACCGATTCCTGAGGTACCATAGGGTGCCAAACCTATTAGAATTGGTAAGCCTCTGATAGATAAAATCCGCAAGCATGGGGTAGAAGAATTTAGAGCTACCGTAGATGATGATTCGGAAAGGGCTGAGTTTTGGCTAGAGAACACTATTCAGGTTTTTGATGAATTGTCTTGTACACCTGCTGAATGCCTGAAATGTGCGGTATCTCTACTGAAAGATACAGCTTCTCATTGGTGGAATACCATAACTTCAATAGTACCGAGGGAGAATGTTACATGAGAATTCTTTCAAGCTAAATTCAGGAAGAAGTATGTCAGTCAGAGATTCATGGATCAGAAAAAGAAAGAACTTGTAGAGCTTAAACAAGGAAACATAACCGTATTCGAATATGAACGGGAATTTCTCCAGTTGAGTAAGTATGCCACAGAAAGGGTTTTAACCGAGGCTGAAATGTGTAAATGCTTTGAATAGAGCCTAAATGAAGATATCAAGTTATTGATTGGAATTCTTGAAATAAGACAAATTGCCGTGCTAGCTGACCGAGCACACAAAGCTGAGGAACTAAGTAAAGAAAAGAAACAAGCAGAAAGGGAGGCTCAGGTTTCTAGAAAAAAAACTATGATCAAGTCACAATCATTTGCTTCTAAAAAATTAAAGAAGTATTATGATCGTGTGACCACCTCGACGGGATATCCTGAAAGAGAGCGGCGCACTCACGTTCTAACCCAAGGTCTTCATCTCTATCTGTGACCAGTGTGGGTAGTGCTGGTAATCCCAAAATGAAATGTAAAATTGTAAGAAATTCCATCATGGGGAATGTTGGTCTAGAAGTGGCGCTTGTTTTGGATCTGGTTCACTTGAGCATTTTCTCAGAGATTGTCCCAAAAGAGTTGAAAAAGAAATAAAACCAGCTCCAAAGCCTAGTAACCCTGTTGCGAGAGGCTGACCACCCCGTCACCTCGGTAATGTTAATGGTAGTCGAGGTACTACCAAGGATACTACAGTTAGATCTGAGGCACGAACACTTGGAAGGACATATGCTATTTGTGCTAGAGAAGATGCCCCTATACCAAACGTCATTACTAGTACATTTTCTCTACTTGATACTGATATTACTGCTTTGATTGATCCTGGTTCCACACATTGATACATATGCACGAACCTACTGTCTATTAAAAATTTACTTGTTGAATTCACTGAATTTGTGGTTAATGTTTCAAATCCCTTGGGCCAGTGTGTTATGGTGGATAAAGTCTGTAAGAACTGTAACGCCCCGTACCCGAGACCGTCGCCAGGGTCGAACACGAGGTGTTAATAGACTTAATTCATTACTTAAATAGCTCAAACAATTTATTTTTAAAATTTTCAGTCAAGCTAACAATCTACATCATAGTCGCTTAAAAATTCATATCTCTAGTTACAAAACTCGAAATCTAATTCCGTAAATTTTTCCTGAAGCTAGACTCATATATCTATTTACTAATTGTTTTATAGAATTTTTGGTTAAGCAAATTAGTACAGTTTATTAGTTAAAGTCTCCCCTGTTTTAGAGTTTGACTTCTCTGACTTCTATGTATTACGAATCAAATATCTCCCTGTACAGAGTTTCAATGACTATACCTTTTACTTCTAATAAAACTAGGCTCAATAAGGAATCTGTACATATAAATTATGACTTCTAATTATCTTTGAACAATTTATGGTGAATTTCCAAAGTCAGAACAGGGGATCTAGAAATTGCTCTGGCCCTGTTTCACAAAAATTTAAACATCTCATAAAACATAACTCATATACTTGTTTTGTTCCATCCATATGAAAATAGGCTCATAATTCTTCAATTCCATATATTATTCATCATCTAATTGTATCTCTACTATTTTTAGTGATTTTTCAAACTCACGTCACTGCTGCTGTATGAATCTATTTTATGGTAAATTTTACCTATTTCATGGTTTCATGGATTAGCTAGCAATTTAGCATACATAACACCAAATATGATCATGATTAGCCATTCCAATGGCTAATCATTACCAAGCATTTCCATACCACTCAATAACCATATCATAAGACCATATACACAAAATGATTATAATGCTATACATGCCATACTCAAAATATACAAGCCATTATGCCAAGATGGTATACGGATAGTGTGAACGTGCCTCCGACCGTTTCCGAGCTGGCTTATCAACACTACAAGGAATGAAAAGGAGGGAGTAAGCATAAATGCTTAGTAAGTTCACATGCAAATAGCAAGTAACATAACTATATAAGCAAACATAAAACATCATTTGCATAATAATCACCGAGACATTCATATCACATTTTCATTTATCATCTTACCATATTATTATTATATCGAGTTTTCAACCCGAGGGTTAAGTACATACCTTTTCAAAGTATTCATTTCACAACACGTACCAATATGTCCTTTTATCTCGAGTATTCCTCCGCTTGAGTAGAATTTTACCCGTTTAACACATCGGAATATAATTCGGATACATGGAAAGTTTGCACATAAGTGCCACATATGTAGCCAAGCTACTATGTAACCCGCCCATAAGCGAACTCGGAATCAACTCAACGAGCTCGGGCGTTCGCATCCATGAGTGAACTCGGACTCAACTCAACGAGTTCGGATGCGTAGTTACATCTCATGAACTCGGACTCAACTCAACGAGTTCGGACATTTGCATCCATAAGTGAACTTGGACTCAACTCAACGAGTTCAGATGCTCAACCATCCTAGTGACATGTCACTTATATCCTAATCTATTCCTAAGGTTCAAACGGGCATTTTCCTCGATCACACATCTTTGCCATCTTCCACGGAATATCAAAATTGATACTTCGGTGATAGTTCATACTCATCAAGTAATTCACATAATTACATATTATTCAACAATAACCACAAAGCATAATATTTCATGATAATAATCAGCATCATATCATATAAACAACATTAAATTGCTTAAAATGACAATTATGTTACTACATTTACACATGAACTTACCTCGTATGCGAAAATGGCTACTTTTACCATTTCGTCCACAACTTGGTATTTTCCCCATTTTAGCCAAATTTTAGTTTTCCTTGCTTATGGAGCTTGGAAGCTTGAAACAAACCCTAACTATGGAGAACCCTTGAAATTTCGGCCTAATGAAGAAGATGGACTAAAATTGGCTTTTAATTTTGTTTTTAATTCATTTTAATAACTAAATGACCAAAATGCCCTTACTACTAAACTTTCCAAAAATTCATTCCATGTCCTAATTTTGTCCATGAACTTAAAATTGGTAAAATTGCTATTTAAGACCTCCTAATTAATATTTCAAAACAATTTCATACTAGAAACTTCTAGAATGCAAGTTTTACAAATTATTCGATTTAGTCCCTAATTTCAATTTAAGCACTTTATGCATAAAATTTCTTCACGAAATTTTCACACAATCATGCAATCATATCATAGACCTCAAAATAATCATAAAATAATTATTTCTATCTCGAATTTTGTGGTCACGAAACCACTATTCCGACTAGGCCCAAAATCAGGATATTACAAGAACTATCCGTTGATGGTAAAAGGTTATTGCTTTCTAGCTAAATTGATGTTATTACCATTTGATGAATTTGATGTGATCTTAGGAATAGATTGGTTGACCCGATATGATGCAGTGGTAAATTGTAAGTAGAAATATATTGTTTTGAAATGTAAGAATGGTGAATTGCTTCATGTTGAATCTGATAAGCTGGATGGATTACCTAATGTGATTTCAGCAATATCAGCATAGAAATATGTTAGAAAGGGGTATGATGCTTATCTTGCATATGTGTTGGATACTAAAGTATCTTAGTCAAAATTCAATTAGTGCCAGTAGTATATGCATTTCCCGATGTATTCCCAGAAGAATTACCTCGTTTACCACTAGATAGAGAAGTGGAATTCTCTATAGATCTTGTTTCGAGTACCACACCTATATCTATGGCATCTTACAGGATGGCTCCTACTGAATTGAAAGAGCTGAAAGTATAGTTACAAGAATTGATTGATAGAGGTTTTGATCGACCTAGTTTCTCACATTGGGGTGCGCTGCTTCTATTTGTAATGCTTCTATTTGTAAAGAAGAAGGATGGATCATTGAGGCTGTGCATTGATTACAGACTGCTCAACAAAGTTACAATAAAGAACAAGTATCCATTGCCTCAGATAGATGACTTGTTTGACAAGTTAAAGTGTGCTACTGTATTTTTGAAGATTGATATCTGTTCTGGTTACTATCAACTATGGGTAAAAGAATCGGATGTGCCAAAGACAGATTAGAACTAGATATGGACATTATGAGTTTGTTGTGATGCCATTCGGCTTAACAAATGTGCTTGCTGCGTTTATGGATTTGATGAACAGAATTTTCAGCCTGTATTTAGAAAAGTTCGTGGTGGTATTTATAGATGATATTTTGGTTTATTCCCGAGATGAAAATGAACATGCTGAGCACTTGAGAATAGTGTTGCAAACTCTATGAAAGAAACAATTGTATACTAAATTCAGTAAATGCAAATTTTGGTTATGAGAAGTTCGTTTTCTTGGGCATATAGTATCTGTTGAAGGTGTGAGAGTAGACCCAAATAAAATTTTAGCCATTGTTAATTGGAAGCCACCGAAGAATGTATCTGAAGTTCGAAGGTTTTTGGGACTAGCTGGTTATTATTAGAGATTTGGAAAAAGCTTTTCAATGATAGCTTCTTCGATGATTCGTTTGTTGCAGAAAGATGTAAAATTTGAATGGACTAAGCAATGCTAGCAGAGTTTTGATAGATTGAAAGCTTTATTGACAGAAGCACCTGTGTTAGTTTAGCCTGAAACGAGTAAGGAGCTTACAATTTCCAGTGATGCGTCATTGAACGGTTTAGGTTGTGTTTTAATGCAAGATGGCAAGGTAGTAGCCTATGCTTCACGATAGCTAAAGCCACATGAAAAGAACTACCTGACACACAACCTTCAATTGGCAACCATAGTGTTTGCATTGAAAATCTGACGACATTACTTGTTTGGTGAAAAATCTCACATATTCACTGAACAATAAAGTCTAAAATACTTGATGTCACAAAAATATTTGAATTCAAGACAACACAGATGGCTTGAGTTCTTAAAAGATAATGATCTTGTTATTGATTACCATTCAGGAAAAGCCAATGTAGTGGTAGATGCTTTGAGCAAAAAATCCTTGTATACTCTACGAGCAATGAATACCCGATTATCATTGTCTGGTGATGGTTCAATCATAGCTAGGTTAAAAGCTAGACCAATGTTTTTGCAATAGATCTCTGAAGCTTAGAAAAATGATAGTAAGTTGTAAGTAAAATGGGTACAGAGTGAATCGACTTCTGACTCATAATTTCAAATTGGGACTGATGGTTGTTTGTTATTCAGAGGCAAAGTATGTGTACCGAAAGGTTCAGAACTAGTATAAAATATTTTAAATGAAGCTCACAATGGTAGCATGTCTATATATCCTGCTAGTAATAAAATGTATAATGATTTTAAAAAGATGTACTAGTGGCCGGGAATGAAATGAGATATTTCTGAATTCGTATCTAAGTGTTTGATATGTTAGCAAGTAAAAGCTGGACATCAGTTGCCTTCTGGACTATTACAGCCAGTTATGATACCGGAATGGAAATGAGAAAGAATTACCCATGGATTTTGTAACGGGATTACCTCTGTCCCCAAAAAAGAAAGATGCCATTTGGGTAAGTATTTGTTGACAAAGTCCACACACTTTATTCCAGTACGTATGGATTTTTACTTGGATAGACTGGCTAAGTTATATGTTTCAGAGATTGTCAGATTGCATGGATTGCTTGTCTCCATTATTTCAGATAGAGATTCTTGGTTTACATCTCGATTCTGGAGCAAATTGCAAGAAGCTCTGAGTACTCAGTTACACTTTAGTATTGCATTTCATCCCCAGACAGATGGTCAATCTGAAAGGGTAATACAGATATTGGAAGATATGCTTTGGTGTTGTGCGCTTGAGTTTAAAGGTAACTGGGAAAGGTATTTGCCTTTGGTTGAATTTGCTTATAATAACAGTTATCAGTCTAGTATTAAAATGACACCGTATGAAGCCTTGTATGGACGCAATTGTATAACTCCATTATATTGGATAGAACTCTGTTAGGAAAAGTTACACGGAGTTGACTTGGTTCGAGAGATCGAGGAAAAAGTGAAGGTAATTCGAGACAGCTTGAAAGCAGCCTCTGATCGTCAAAAGTTCTACGCTGATTTGAAATGAAAAGAAATAGAACTTCAAGTTGGTGACAATGTAATCTTGAAAATGTCGCCTTGGAAGAAAGTTCTCCGATTTGGAATCAAAGGAAAACTGAGTCCACGGATCATTGGACCACATGAGATTATAGAAAAAATTGGACCGGTTGCATATTGGTTATCTTTACCACCAGAGCTTGATCGGATTCATAATATTTTTCATGTGTCTATGCTATGGTGATACCGATCCGATCCTTTACATGTTATCTCTCCGAAATATGGTAAGAACCAATCAAAATCTTAGCTCGGGAAACAAAAGAGTTAAGAAATAAAATGGTAACTCTAGTAAAAGTTCTTTGGCAACAACACTGTATTGAAGAGGCTACTTGGGAGCCAAAAGATACTATGAGGAAGCAATACATGAATCTTTTTATTAGTAAGATTTTCAAGGATGAAAATCCCTAAATAGGGGAGAGTTCTAACAGCCAATTATTCAGTGAAATCGGAATAGTGGTTTCAGGACCACAAATTCGACCCAAAATATGATTTATTTTTATTTTATTATATGGTCCGTAATATGGTAGATATGTCCTGTGAAAATTTTGATATGAAAATTTTATCTATTTAGTGCTTAATTACGAGGACTAAATCTCGTAAAAAGTGAAAGTTAAATTCTACTAGCTATAAGGATCAAATAGCTATGGAATCCAAAATGAGAGGTCCTTATATGGTAATTAGACCATTAAAGAAAAGTACGTAGATTCTTGGTGACTCATCCATGGAAAAATTAGAAAAGGTCAAGGACTAAATTGGAATTTGAAATAATTAAATTAATTAAAAGATGATAAAAGAAAATATCATCTTATTATTGTCATCTTCAACCTAAAATTTTATGGAAACCCTAAGAGAGAAAGAGAAAGAGGAAACTTTCAAGGCTTAATTAGGTAAGTTCTCTTGTCCCATTTTTAGTAATTTTTGTATTTTTGAAACTGAGAAAGCTTAATCTCTCTATTTGAGGAATTAATTTGAAAAGTTATCATGGTATGAAAATTGGTCATGGATGTATTATGCTGGAAATTAGAAATTCATGGTAGAAAATGAAAGATTATTAATAGATAAACAACTTTGACAAAGTGATTTTGATGAAAACAAGATTTAGGGACAAAAATGAAAAGATGTAAAATTTGATGAAAAATTCTAAAATTTTATGAATAGATGTGCTGGAAAGTTTGTAATGGGGCTTTGGTTAGGCTTGGAATAGGGAGTAATTTGCACAAGTTTTATTTTTTGGGCCTAGGGACTAAATCAGAATTTATGGAAAAGTTAGGGGCAAAATGGTAATTTCGCCTAAGACGTAAATTGAGTCCATTTAAATATGAAATGTGTGAAATTGATTGTTAAATTCATTTATATAGATCCAGACAACACTAATTCGAGGTTAGATCAAGGAAAAGAAAAGATTTTGGATTATTAGACTTTTACGCGAACAAGTGTCAAGGTAAGTTTGTGTAACTTAATCTAGCATGTAAATATGTTTAATTGAATGTTGTGTTGTATGTAATGTGATTATATTTTTTTACATTAATTGAGTTCTATAATGGAAAATTAATACATGCTTGAAATGATAAAAAAGGGGTTAAGACCCAATTGAGTATTGAATTCCGATGATCACACACACTTCCCAAAAATAATAAGGTTCTGCATTTGTTGCAGATGGGATTTAGCTCGGGTGAGTAATCCAATAACCTTGCATAGAAAGGATTTAGCCCAGACGGGTAATCCCGATACAATACCCCTCAAGCATACATTATGATTTGGGTTTAGCCTGGACCGGTAACCCTAATTAATCTCTTCTGAGCATACACTATATAAAGGATTTAACCTAGACTGGTAATCTTGTTATAGGACACGTGGCTTAAGAGTGTGTTCCTTGGTTAAGTACCCTAAGGGGTAATTTCGATAAGAATTGATGGATTAATGAATCGTACACTTCAAGTGTACTATTTGAGCCTTCATCGGAATTTCAATATTCAACAGACGTAAAACTCTTGTCATGGCATGAAAGTCTTGAGATGATATAATAATGACTTGAAAGAATATTGAGTGATGAGCTCATCTATTCTTACTTGATGTGTATGGAAACTTTGTGAATAACATGTTTGATTGATTGTATTTGATTAGGCAATTTAGCCAAAGAGATGAAAACACAAAATTAATAAACAAGATTGGTAAATTTAGTTTCCGTTATACGAGCTTTCTATGCATGTAATGCTTACTCCATTTTATTTTTCCCCTGTTTTATGGTACCCCGAAAGCTCGTGAAGGTTGGAAGGTCATTGGAGCATCATCACACTATCAACTAGCATTTTGGGTATATTTAGTGAAATCATTTGGGTATAATGGCATGTATAGGACAACTTGGCCAATAGTGGCTTGATATGTCATTTTGTAACTTAGCCATTGGAATGGCTAGTAATGGTTCATTTTGGTAGGACTAAGTAGATTATCATGAGATATATTTACACATGAGATATGTGAAGAATATGTGATCAATGTTTTGTATTACCTAAGTTCATCCAAGGTAAGTTTACAAACACATATGCATGTGATAGTATGCTATGATGAATGATAGAATTGTCTATTTTGAATGCTTGGATTGGTTGGTATTGGATGTGTGTTTCATGAGCAGGTCTTGGGTGAAAATTTGGGTGAGAAATGGAGCTAGAAATGGCTTCATTTTGTCCATACGGACAGACACACAGGCGTGTCCGTATGTAACACACGGCTTGGTAACATGGGCATGTGGTTAGGCCGTGTGTCCCCTGCACCCTAATTGTGAGAAACAAAATGCTCAAAATTGAGCAAATAGGCAGAGACACGGGCGTGCATCTCAGCCGTGCGTGCCACATGGCCTCCAATACAAGCAAGTGTCTTGGCCGTATGAAACCTACACCTAATTTTGAATTGAATTAATTAACCATACGGCCCAGCACACGGGCATATGGCATGGCCGTGTGTACAAGTCAGAGTGTTACACAGGGCCGAACACGGCCTCGAACACAGGCGTGTCACTTAGACCACACGAGCGTGTAAGCCCTACACCTTGGAAAAATTTTGTAATTTCACGAAAAATTCTTTGAGGTCCCGATTATGTCCCGATTCAATTCTAATGCTCGTATTGGGCCTCGAGGGCTTGATCAAAGGACGTTATGAATGATCTCGATAAATGAATAATAATTTATGTATTTTAATGGAAAAATATTCAAAATGTTCTAGTAATGCTTTGAAACCCTGTTCTAGTGACATGTACTGGTTAGGGGTGTTACAAATACTCAAGTCCTAAAGCTCAAGCTACGTTAGTATCGAGTGTTGGTAGTGTGAGAAATTATAGATCTGAAGTCAATGATACAGAAGACGACATCCTGGTGAATGTACAATGAATAAATGGGCTTGTTTCAAAGGTGGTTTGCAAGATCATTTCATACGAGATTGCCCTAAATTAGATGACAAAGATAAATTTCAGAATGCAAGACCGAGTAACATAATCACCAGAGGGAGACCACTGAGAAATGCGGGAAATGTGACTAGTAGTAGAGGCGTGATAAAAGATTCGGCTGTGAGATCTGAGGCCAGAGTACCTGCTAGAGCGTATACTATTCGCGCTCGCGAAGATGCGTCATCACCAGATGTTATTACCTGCACATTCTCTCTTTACGACAATAATGTGACTGCTTTGATTGATCCAGGATCAACTCATTCGTAAGTTTGTGAGGATTTAGTGTCTAGTAAGAATTTTCCTGTTGAATCTACTGAGTTTGTGATTAAAGTGTCGAACCCCCTAGGTAAGTATGTTCTAGTTGATAATGTTTGCAAGAACTGTCCTTTAATGATTTGGGGTTATTTTTTTTCAGCTGACTTGATGCTACTACTTTTTGCTGAATTCGATGTAATTGTCGGTATGGATTGGTTGATGATACATGATGCCATTGTGAATTGTAGAAGAAAGACTGTTGAATTGAAATATCAGAATAGTGAAATCCTTTGAGTTGAATCTGATAAGTCGAGTAGGTTGCCAATTGTGATTTCATCGATGTCAACTCAGAGATATGTGAGAAAAAGTTGTGAAGATTATCTTGCTTATGTTTTAGATACAAAAGTGTCAGAATTGAAAATTGAATCAGTACTGGTAGTCTATGAGTTTCTGGATGTGTTTCCAGAAGAGCTGCCTAGGTTACCACCAAACTGAGAAGTTGAGTTTGCTATTGAGTTAGTGCCGCGAACATCACCAATATCGATAGTTTTGTATAGAATGGCTCTGATAGAGTTAAAAGAGTTTAAATCTCAGTTGCAAGAGGTAACTGATAGAGGTTTTGAACGACCTAGTTTTTCACACTAGGGTGCACCAGTGTTATTTGTGAAGAAGAAAGATGGGTCAATGAGAATGGGTATTGATTATGGACAACTTAATAAAGTTATTGTAACAGTCTAATTTAGACCCTAGTCAAAATAGTAGTTTCGGGACCACAAATCTTAGTTAGAAAAATATTTTAATATTATTTTCTGTGCTTATTTTATGTGAATTAATATGTGTGAAAGTTTCGTATGAAAATTGGGTTGTTTGTGTGCTTAATTTTGAAAAAGGACCTAATCGCGTAAAATGCAAAATTGGCCTTTTATTTTTTAAAGTGCTCATTTGCTATATCTTCTTAATTGTAGGGTCCTTATAATGTTAATAGACCTTTGGAAGTGTAAGTGGACCATTATAGCCATTTATTTTATGTTTATAAATGAAATTTATTAAGGATATAATAGTAATTAGTATAATTATTATGTATTAAATTAAACAAAACATGAAAATAGTTCATTATATGCTCATTTTGTCGAAAATTGAAGAACAAAAGAAAGAATAAAAGCTCTTAGGGTTTTGACACTTGTGATTGTGGATTAAGATATGTGTTTTGATCAGTTTTCGATAATTTTTACGTTTTTGTGATCATTGCTCTGTATACTATCAAGCCCATGTTTCCATTTCAAAAATTTTGGATGATTTTGAGTTGAGCCATTGATGAATTATGAGTTTTATGAAGTTTGATGATAGAAAATGAAAGATATGTGTTGGGTTAGTATATTTTGTCTTTGAATTTTTGTTGAATTTGAGTAATTTGGGCTAAATTGTGAAATTTGTAAATTGAGAGACTAAAATATAAAATAAATGAAACATATGGACTTGTATGAGTACTATGAATATTCGGTTAAGCATAAGTATAAAGAAATTTTGTGTATTTTGTGATGTTATGAATTAAGGACTAATGTGTCAAAATGTGAAAATGTGAGGGCTAGTTTGTAAAATGCCCTAAATATGTGTTTTTGGATTGAATTGAATGATTTGGTGAATAAAAGGGTTAAATTTGAATGTGTTTATATCAAGAACCAAAGAAAATGAAATTATATTAGGGAAAGTTGAAAGTCGTTGAGTAGTCGATTTCATCCGTTTGAATCCGTACGAGGTAAGTCTATATACAAATAAATGTGTTTTGAATTGAATTACTATCAATTATATGCTAGTGAACTATGATGAATGATTATATGAGTTGAGAAACATAAGACATTTGAGAAAGTATCGACAAAGTTATGACATCTGAAAAGCCCCGTACAAACCTTAGGAATAGTTAGAATAAATATGTCCTGACATAGGATCCAATATGTGTTATCCTGTAAGACCATGTCTAGGACATTGGCATCGACTTATGATTTGCGTGTAAGACCATGTCTAGGATATCGGCATCGTATTTGATTTCGTGTAAGACCCTGCCTGGGATAGTGGCATCAATATTTGGTTACATGTAAGACCACGTCTGGGACGTTGGCATTGTATGTGTTTTCCGAGTTATCCGCATATGCTTATGATTCTAAATAGTTCAATGGGCATTCTGAGAAAAGAATGAATATATGAAATGTGTATCCAATTCAAGTACGTTTGAAATGTAATTAAATGTTTGAGAATAAAAGGTAAGTACATAAGCGTGATATAAGTATGGGAAAGTATGCTATATGTGCAAATAAATTGAGTATATGGGAAATGTATATGAATTATGTGGTTTGTGATAGTATTTGGCAATGGAGTATATGCATTTAGATGATGCTTATATGCTTTAATTGATGAGTTTATTTGTGTATGGCTTACTAAGCTTTTGAAAGCTTACTTTGTGTGTTTTTCAATTGTTTTATAGATATCGTATCTACCGAGAGTTCGGGGTTCATCAAGGGTCATCACCACACTATCGAACCTTATGTTGGTACCATTCGAAAATGTGTATATTGAAGTATGGCATGTATAGGCTAGAAGTAATTGTATATGTTTTGGTAATGTGTATATCTAGCCATGTGATTTGGCTTGGTTTTGGTAATGAATATGAATGAGTTCTTGGTATGAATTATGTGATGCAATGTTGTCTTTATTATATGTTCTTGAATGGCCAAAATAATTGGTCAATTTGGTAAGTTTTGATATGTGCCTAGTATGGAGTTTTGTAAGAATTTGGCATGAGATTTGATTGTGTGATTAGAGATTATGAAACCTATGCTTTGGTATGATTTTGGCTTAGGGATTGGTATGTTTTGGTTTGTATATTTAGTATGTAATTGATGAATAATGTTATGGTATGAATAGAGTATGTTTTGGTTTTGAATTGATTAATAATTTGGTACAGAATGTTATGGTTCTATTGCTTGTAGGGAGGACCCTTAGTGGGTGGCAATTTGACCTTGTAAATGGCCTATTTTTGCCCACATGGGCAGGGACATGTGCATGTGTCTCAGCCGTGTTGCTCGAGGGTCATTATGAAATAAGCCTTGGCAGACCACACGGTCACACACGGAGCGTGTGCTAGGCCATGTGGCCAAGTCAATTTCGACCACGGGCTAGACACACAGACGTGCGGTTAGCCGTGTGGCCAAGTTAGTAACCTCCCTAATTTTCACACGGCCTGGCACACAGGCGTGTCTTGTGGCCATGTGGACAAGTCAGTGTGTATGCCCTGTTTTGACACGGCCTAGACACACGGGCCTGTCTAAAGCTGTGTAAGGTACACGGCCTGTTCACACGGGCGTGTGACCTGTATAACTTTGAAAAATATTTAAGTATGAGAGATTTTATATGAGTTTGGTTTAGTCCCAACCCCTTTCTAAGGTTTGTTTAAGGTCTCGTTCACCTATGTAAGGGACTTTATGTTGATGTTTGATTATGATTGTGGTTGATGTGTATGAATTGTTTATAAAATGTTTCGATTGTCCGGTAACGCTTTTAACCCTATTCCAATGACGGATATAGGTTAGGGGTGTTACAGTTATGATAAAGAATAAATATCCATTATCTAGAATAGATGACTAGTTTGATTAGTTGAAAGGGGCAATAATGTTTTCGAAGATCGATTTGAGATCTGGCTATTATCAATTGTGAGTGAAAAATGCAGATTAATTGAAAACTGCGCTCAAAACAAGGTACGGACATTATGAATTTCTTATTATGCCTTTCAGATTTACTAATGCTCCTACAATTTTTATGGATTTGATGAATCAAATTTTTAGACTGTATTTAGACAGATTCTTTGTTGTATTCATTGATGACATTTTGATCTATTAACGAGACGAGTCTGAGCATGTCGAGCATTTGAGAATTGTGTTACAAACCTTGAGAGATAAGCAACTGTTTGCTAAATTTAGTAAATGTGAGTTTTGGCTTAGAGAAGTCAAATTTTTGGGGCATATTGTTTCAACAGAAGGTATAAGAGTTAATCCGAGCAAAATTTCAGCAATTGTTGATTGGAAACCATCGAGAAATGTATCCAAAGTTAGAAGTTTTCTGGAACTAGCGTGATACTATCGATGTTTTGTTAAAGGGTTCTCGATGATTGCTACTCCAATGACCAGATTGCTACAAAAAGATGTGAAATTTAAATGGTCTGAGAAATGTCAACAAAGTTTTGAACAGTTGAAAGCATTGTTAACTGAGCCACCATTGTTGGTTCAACTTGAGTCGGGTAAAGAGTTTGTGATTTTCAGCGATGTGTCACTGAACGGTTTGGGTTGCGTTTTGATGCAAGAAGGTAAAGTGACAACTTATGCCTCCAAACAGTTAAAGCCTCATGAAAAGAACTATCCCACGCATGATTTAGAGTTAACTGCTATTGTTTCCACATTGAAAATTTGGTGTCATCATCTGTACGGTGAAAAGAATCACATCTTTACCAATCACAAGAGCTTAAAGTATATAATGACCTAGAAAGATCTGAATTTGCACCAACGAAGATGGCTCGAGTTAGTAAAAGACTATGAGTTAGTGATTGATTATCATTCGGGGAAAGCAAATGTAGTTACGGATGCTCTAAGTAGAAATTCTTTATTTGCTTTGAGAGCGATGAATACCTAGTTAACCATATCTGATGATGGTTCGATTCTAGCAGAGTTGAAAGTTAAACCGGTTTTTCTTCATCAAATTTGTGAAGCTTAGAAGTTAGACAACGAGTTAGAAGCTAAAAGAATGCAATGTGAGTCAACTAGTAATTCAGACTTTCAAATTAGGTCTGATGATTGTTTAACGTTCTGAGCTAGAATTTGTGTACCAAAGAATTCCGAGCTAATTTAGAAAATTTTATACAGAAGCACATAGTGGTTGCCTATCTGTTCACCCGTGGAGTACCAAAATGTATAATGATTTGAAATAGTTGTATTGGTGGTCGGGTATGAAATGAGACATTTCAGAATTTGTATCGAAATGTTTAGTTTGTCAACAAGTAAAAGTTGAGCATCAGGTGCCTTTGGGATTACTACAACCAGTGATGATGACTGAGTGGTAATGGGATAGAGTTACGATGGATTTTGTATTGGGTTTGCCTTTGTCTCCAAAAAAGAAAGATGCTATATGGGTTGTTGTAGATCGACTGATGAAATCAGCACATTTCAGTCTGGTGCGTACTGATTATTCACTTGATAAATTAACTGAATTGTACATTTCTGAGATTGTTAGTTGCACGGTGTGCTAGTTTCAATTATTTCAGATAGAGATCCGAGGTTTACATCGTGATTTTGGAAGAAAATGCAAGAAGCTCTGGGTACAAGGTTGAATTTTAGTACAACATTTCATTCGCAAACTGACGATCAGTCTGAGAGAGTAATTCAGTGTCTTGAAGATATGCTTCGTTGTTGTGTTCTAGATTTCAAAGGCAATTGGGAAAAATATTTGCCATTGGTTGAATTTGCCTATAACAATAGTTTTTAATCGAGCTTAAAGATGACATTGTATTAAGCTTTGTATGGTCGGAAATGCCGAGCTCCATTGTACTAGACCGAACTTAGGAAAGAAAGATTCATGGGGTTGATTTAACTCGAGAGACTAAAGATAAAGTGAAAGTAATTCGCGATAGTTTGAAAGCAACTTCAGATCGACAGAAATCGTATACAGATTTGAAACGAAAAGACATTGAATTTTAGATCGGTGACAAAGTATTCTTGAAAGTATCTCCGTGGAAGAAAATACTTCGTTTTGGTCTCAAAAGCAAATTGAGTCTGCGATTAATCGGGCCGTATGAAATTATAGAGAGAATAGGACCAGTAGCATGTCGACTAGCTTTATTGTCAGAATTAGAAAAGATTCACAATGTATTTCATGTGTTGATGTTACATCGTTATCGATCAGATCCATCACATGTAATTTTGCCATTAGAGATTGAGATTCAACCTGATATGACGTATAGCAAAGAATTGATCAGAATTTTAGCTTGTAAGGTTAAACAATTGAGAAAAAAAAGCATAGCTCTTGTGAAAGTACTTTGGAAACCACACGGTGTTGAAGAGGCTACGTGGGAGCCCGAGGAAGCTATGAGAAAATAGTACCTTAACCTTTTTGCTAGTAAGATTTTTGGGGACAAAAATCCCTAAAGGGGAGAGTTGTAACAACCCATTTTTAGTTAAATCAGAATAGTGGTTTTGGGACCACAAATACAATGTCAAAATAATTATTTTATTATTATTTTAACGTCTACAGCATGAATATATGATTGTGTAAAATTTTCATTAAGAAATTTTATCGTTTGATTAGTTAATTTGAGAAAGAGGACTAAATCGCATATAGTGAAAAATTAGAGTTCTATAAGAAAAAAGGATTTAATAGCTATGAAATTAAATAGTGGAAATCCTTATGTTTTAATAAAGGTTAAATTAGTAAATTATAGAATAACTTAAGTTAAAATAATAAAAACATGTTATTACCATCTTCATTAAGCTCTCACCATCAAAATTTAGGGTTTGAAACACCATTAGGAAGCTTGGAACATTCGGCCATGGTACCTTGAGCATGTAAGTCCATTTTTGTTTGATTTTTAATGATTTTTATGTTTTTGACATTGTTGCAGCCTAGTCTAGCTAGCCTAGGTACTATTTTACAAAACTGTTAAAGATTTAAGATGTTGCCATTGATAAATACATGTGTATTTTGATGTTTGATGATAGATTATGAATGTTTGTTGTGAATTATACAAGTTTTATTAAGTGACTTTTAGTAAAAATACAAATTAGGGATTAAATTGTGAGATGTGGAAACTTTGTGGGTTAAATGTGAAATAAATGAAAAATATGGGCTGCTAGGAAAAATCCAGATTTAGATCAGGGGAAAGACAAAGTACTCGACTAATCAACCTGTTTCGCTATTTTAGCATCCAAGGTAAGTTCGTATGTAATAAGTTTCATTGTGACTATATTTTAAATCCTTTGATATTGCATAAACTGTGAATAAGAGACTACGAACATATTCAAAAATGATTCAAAGAAGATTTAGCATTGGAAATCTCAGTTGAACTTTAAGAATAGATTAGGATACGAATGACATGTCATTAGGGGTTGTTGTGATATTGTGATCCGAGTGCTGGTCTTGTACATCCTACCGATGGCTAAGTATACCATCATGTGTTGCAGTTACTTGACAGCTTGTGTGAGCAGCACCGTGTAGCTACATCTTGACCCACAGCTTGTGTGAACAGGCCCGTTGATAGCTCGATAGTGAGCATATATGTGATATGAGATTGAGATAACTGTGGCTATATATATGTGGCATTTAGGATACGAGTTTCCTGAGTATCCGTAGTATTTCGAATGGTTCAATAGTGTGTAAATGAAAGATGTGGTTGAGTATGAGATCGATATGTGATGGTACAGGTATGTACATGTACCATATAAGCTTTAAATTGAAGAAGTTGTGAAGTTTGCATATAATCTTATGATTAAAGATGTGAAAGGTTTGTTAGTTATTATGAGTTACATGTTGATATACTCAATTTGTTAAATTATGTACTTTTGATTAAATCAAGTTATTTCGTACGAGCTTACTAAGCTATAAGGTTTACTTTGTTTATTTTATCATGTTTAATAGTGATTTCAAAGCTAGCTCAGATTCGGGGAACGTCGGGTACTTTGTCACACTATCCTACTATCACTTTGGTACTTTTGAATTTAAGTATTTTGAGTATATGGTAGTATAGGGATTTTGGTTAATTTGGTGCATGAGTTGATGATAAATATAGCCATTTGAATTGGCTTATAAATCTCCTAAGTTTGGTTTTGTATATTGGCATATGAGTTGACTTATTTTAGTATGTTTGAATCATGTATATATTTGTGTATATGGTTTTTTAGATGTATTGGTTAATATATATGTGATGATGGTTGACAATAGGTATTATGGATAGTAAATGGTTGAGTTATGAATATTGGTATGCTAGTGAATCTAGACATTAATGCATATTTGAGATTGGTCATTGTTGATGAACTATGAAAGTAAGTTTTGGTATGACTTTGAATGGCATAATTTGGTATTGTGTATATTGTATATTGTTGGTTTTGAAATGTATAAATGATGTTTGGTTGATGTTGATTTAATGCCTATATGTGCTATGTTTTGTGCCAATTGGGTTAATGTATGCATATGAAGATTTGGGTGGCAAAATGGCTTGGTAAATAGTCTATTTTTGTCCACACGGGCAAAGACACAGACATGTGTCTCAGCCAAGTGTGATACACGGTCATGTACACGGCCGTGTGTCCCCTGGTGTTGAAATAGAAGCCAAGTCAGTATGCTCCACAGGGCCTCACACACGGGCGTGCGACTTGGCCTTGTGGCATAGGTTAGTATAACCTACAGGTTTTGTAACACCCCTTACCCGTATTCGAGGCCGGGCTAAGGTACGAGGCATTACCAGACAAACATACAAACATTAAAGTAAAATACGAGCCATAAAATTTTATTCATATTTCAAAGCGTTCATTCTCTTACACATAGTCCCTTATTTGAGTCTACGGAGCCCAAAACATACTTTAGAAAGGGTTTGGGACTAAACCAAGAACTTACGAAAATCTTGGAAATTTCATGCTTTAAGGCTTCACACGCCCGTGTCCCAAAGTCGTGTTCCATACACGGCTGAGACACATGGTCGTGTCTCTGCTTGTGTGGAATATACCTAGGCTATTTTCCAAGTTTTGGTCAACCTTGATCTCTTACACACTTATACAAAATCAAAAGCATATAACATGGTATTCATTTAATGATTAAACATCCTCAATTAAACCACAAACATAGAATTTGTATGTCATCATACATGTGTCTCTCATACTTATTTTACCTTGTTTATTATAGTACCACTTATACATTTATACCAAGATTCTCATCTTACCAAATATCTTCAGCTTAATCATCAAGCATTCATATTTAAAGCTAGATCATATCTTTATAAAATACCATGATTCAGATGCGCAGAATAACATGTTTGCCTGAAACATTTCAATTCAATTCCATACCCAACAAGCATTACATTGAGACTAGTCATATATATATATACATGTCATGATACATAACATTCTCTTTTTGTTTTCTTATAAACACATATCATTTATTTCATTATATCAATATTTTATATGCCATAGTTTCCATGCATTCCACATATATTTATTTTCCTCCTCCTCCTTTCCATTCCACATCCTTAATGTATATAGCATTCTTCTAAATACGATTTTACAATTTACTAATAAATGTTCACATCAAACTGTCCACACGAGTCATAGTCACTTAATTATTTATAATTCGAGCTACAGAGCTCCAAATTAAGATCTATAAATTTCCCCTGAAACTAGACTCACATATCGTTCCACCATAAAATTTTCATAATTTTTGGTTTAGCCAATTAGTACAGTTTATTCATTAAAATTTCCCCTGTTTCACTTTCTGACAGTTATGACTTCTCTTCACTAAAAAATAATTATCTCACAGTACAGAACTCAGATAATGTTCTTGTTGATTTATCTTGAAAATAGACTCATTATGTATTTTAAAAATATAATTTTGAGCCTCTAATTAGTTTTCTCCAAATTGTTGTGATTTTCCAAAGTCAGAACAGGGGATCACGTAATCATTCTGAATCAGTCTCACGAAAACATAAATATCTCAAAATATAGAACTCCTTTGCTTTCTATGTTTCTTTTATATGAAAATAGACTCATTAATATTTAATTTGATATCTCATTCAGTCTCTGATTCAATTTATACTATTTTTGGTGAGTTTTCGAAATCACGTCACTGCTACTGTCCAAAACAGTTTTATTGCTAATTCACTCTTTCACACTTTCTTTGTATTAACCTCATTTTAACATACATATCACAAATCATTTTCACCACATTTCATACATCACAAGTATAGGCCCATGATCACAAGGTCACCATAAAATCATCCTCATGTATAACTTACTTGTTTATAACCTTACCACATCCTGGTCACTTAATGAACACATCATTCATATAACTAAGTTCCTGCACATATTCATCACAAAACTCACAAAGCAATACATAGAGAGTCTCCCGTTGAACACTTCGGATCAATCCTTGATACTTGGTGGTTTTAGGACATAGCTCCACCCATCATATAGTTCGGCTCTCTAGTACACATGGTGACCACTTAGTACCACCCATGTGACTTAACCAGTTTATCTCGTAGCTCTCTTGTCTACATGGTGTCCTTCATTTGGAACCACGCATGCGACCTAGCTACATATATCCAGTAGCTCTCTTGTCTACATGGTGTACACATAGTATCACCCATGCGACCTAGCTACATCATAATGTCTTGTAGCTCTCTTGTACACATGATGTGCACTCAGCACTATACATGTGACCTAGCTACATACCATCTGTATCATCCAATCTTTCCGAAGGTTCAACCGGGATTTCTCTCTCTTTTCCAACAATTTCACCAATCAAGTAATTATCCACAAACATATTTCCAATATTTTTATAAAATATCATAATACAAGTAATAGTGATGTATTACTTACATATAAACTTACATCTTATTTAATATCAACGCAATAACATTAAATTACACATTGTCTTATTAAAAATCATATGAACTTACAATTTCCCATAATATCCATAATCATAGAAATCACATTTATGTATGATAATTCAATGCACTTCATGTACCATAGACATATTTTTAAATCAATTCGTAAACTTGGCACCATAATCATTTAGTTTAACATAATTCAATTAATTCACTAAATTTAACTTTCAAATATAAATTACAGCATTATTGTTGTATTATTATCATACCAACTTACATTCTTTCAACACCTCGGAGATCATAGTAAATATATCAATTTTACATTGAAACATGCATCAATTAATGCTTATTATACATATGAACTTACCTTGATATTAAAACGACCATTTTACCAACTTTCCCAATTTTCGATTTTTCTCTCATTCTGGGTTCAAATCTCGTTTTCCGGGATCTAAAACATCATATTTTACTTATTTAATTAATGTAATATTCAAAACAGTCCTTAACTCAAACTTTGGAAAAATTACAATTTTACCCCTAAACTTTTGCATATTTACACTTTGCCCCTAGGCTCGGGAATTAAACTTCATACCTTATTCTTATGTTTTATGACATGATGATCACTTTTCCCTTCTATGGTAACATCAAATTCTCACTCTAACATATACTTATGACTATTAGGTATTTTTACCGATTAAGCCCTTTTGCTCGTTTTCACTTAAAACCGAGTAGCACAAGTTGTCTAACATAATTTAAAACCTCATATTGTATCATAAAACACCAGAATACAAAAATTTTACCTATGGGTATTTTTCCAAATATGAACCCTAGGTTGAATTATTGCTAGCATAAGCTAAATCAAGTTACCAGGACTCCAAAAACGTAAAGAACTTGAAAAACGGGGTTAGAACGGACTTACAATTGAGCTTGGGAAGCTTGAAAACCCTATCCATGTAGTCGCCCTTGGTATACACGCCCATGGTGAAGAAGATGAGCAAAATTGGCTTTTAATTTTGTATTTTAATTCATTTTACCCCTAAATGACCAAAATACCCTTACTACTAAACTTTCCAAAAATTCCATCCATGTCCAATTTGTGTCCATAACTTAGAAATTTGTCAAATTGCTATTTAAGACCTCCTAATTAATATTTCAAATCAATTTCATACTAGAAACTTCTTGAATGCATGTTTTGCAACTTCTTCAATTTAGTCCCTAACTTCGAATTAAGCACTTTATGCATAGAATTTCTTCACGAAATTTTCACACAATCATGCAATCATATCATAGACCTAAAAATAATCATAAAATAATTATTTATATCTCAGATTTTGTGGTCCTGAAACCTCTGTTTCAACTAGACCCAATTTTGGGCTATTACAGGTTTGACACGGCCTAGCACACGGCCTGGCACACGGGTGTGTATAGCCACTTTTAGGGCACATGAGCTAGCGACACGAGTGTGTGTGTTGGCTGTGTAACCCAAGTTAGAGAGTTACACGGGGTCAGACACGGATTCAGACACAACCATGTGCTCCATTTCAAATGTCCACACGATTGACCCACATACTCCATTTCAAGTGTTCTATACGTTTCCAAAGTTGTCAGTTTAGTCCCGAACCACTCCCAATGCATGTTTAGGGCCTAGTTGACTCTACTAGGGACAATATGATTGGTTGTGATTGAATTGTTTTTGAATTGATTAATTTGTATGTGAAATGTATGTTTAAATGTATGATAAGCTCGGTAATGCTCTTTAACCCTAATCTAATATTGAATACGGGCGAGGGTTGTTACAAGGCATAGGGTAGTCATCGTCAGGTTTGGAGTCAAGAAGTAGAGAATCCAAGGAATTGGTAAGCCTTTCTATCTTTCTATATTCGTGGATTTAAGAAAAGGAGTAAGGATATCTGAAATATCTGGGAAGCTTCTGAAATAATACTGAATTTTGGGTTTTTATGTTTGAATGCTTTCGATTTAACCAATATATTTGGTGGTCGTGCTTAGTTATCTAGATGAAGGAGGCTCTAGCATTTGGAAAAGCTAAGCTGAGAAGGATGAAGGATTTCAGGTGAGTTTCTGTACTGTATTTTAGGTGTTCACTGTTTTCTACTTGAGTGTTTGTTTTGAATTCAACTTGAATTACACGGTTGTGTATGAATATAGTGATTGAGTATACTATGCATGCATAAAACTATGTAAATAGATATATGTTTGCAAGTATGTTCTTTGGATGTCAAATGGTTTTGAATTGGTGTATTGATAAGTGACATACTACATGCTATAGTGATAAGTACAATACATTGTGCAAAATATATGTTTATAAAATGTGGAGTACAAAAGGAGTCACTTTGACAGTTTAGATGAAGATAGGAAAGCTAGCGTAATGGTGGAATGGGCAGATTGATAGAGGATTGAAGGGAGTTTGGGAGCATTATGGAACGGGTTATCTATTGGTCTTTTGAGGTGACACTGTGTAAATGGTATATAGGTCATTCGAGACGACACCTCGAAAGGGGTTTACTGATTCTTCAAAATCAAAAGTCCATGGTTAACCATGACATGATCCAGTGGTGAACAGGTACACTTTATGGTGAAATGGAGTTTGCTAGGATGGTAAACAGGGAAGCCTTCTAGGGTAATGAACCGTTAAGCCTATTAGGGCATAAAAATGGGAAGTCTTTGTAGGACTCATATGGCGAATAGTCTGGTATGATGATCATGTCGTGTTTGGAAACAAAGGCAAGTGGGCTAATAAGAGGAGCCACCAAAATGCGAAGGTAAGAGGAAAGGGTAAAAGCGTTTTAAACGCATGCATGTGTAAGAAAGAGGTACTTCGTGCGAATTTATTGTAAAGAAGTATTCACCATCAAGAGTTCACAAAAGTTAATGTATAAACCATAATTGACTATGGGTTAATAGAGTGGTTCTTCAGGTTTTATATTTTAAAGGGTTAATGATAAAGAGGTCACTAAAGAGGTGGGAAGTTCTCTAAGGACCACTTTGGAGGGCATGTCTGCCGTAGCTGGCTAATCGATAATGTCCACCAAAGATTAAAAAAAGAAGAGGATGTCTGTCAAGACTATAAAATGTGGAGGTCCGCCAAGGACAATCTAAGAAAGATATATCCCATCGTGAACTATCTGATAATGAAAGTATCCTGGTAAATGGTCTGAAGTGGCAAAAGTCTTATAGGACTGTCTTATAAGGACAAGCCCGCAAAGAAATGGATGTTAAATTATCAGTCAATTCTCATATTCAAGGTCATGAATGAGGATAGCATTAAATGAGTTTTCCTTAGAAAAAGGGTTTATGCAACTGGCTAAATTTTAAGAAGGAAATTGTCGGGGTTATACTATAAGTCCTAATTAGTTATGTATGGAATGAAGGGATTAAGGTCAGAATCCGTAGTCATGGCGAAATATCTACTACTTTATCAATAGTAGTCGCCAACATATACATTTAGAAAATCTTTGTCCCAAACAAGAGTCACACACCCGTGTGGATTTGGGACACGCCCGTGTTCCAAACCCGTGTAACTCTCTATTTGTCACCCAAGAACAAATTGAAGATACACGGCCAAGTCACACGCCTGTGTGCTAGGCCGTGTGGTCGATTTAAAATTTATGATTTTTCATAAAATAGGTGTCATCCACATGGCTAAGACACACGCTCGTGTCTCTAGCAGTGTGCTCAATTCTGAGCATTCTATTTTTCAAAAATTAGGGTGCATGGGACACACGGCCTAAATGTAACAGCCCAATTTTGGGCTTAGTCGGAATAGTGGTTTCGAGACCATAAATTTGGAGTCGAAGAAATTATTTTGGAATTATTTTATGTGTTATGGCATAATTGTATGAGAGTATGAAAATTTTGGTGGATTAATTTTAGCGATTGCATGCTTAATTGTGAAAAAGGACTAAATCGCATAAAGTAAAAAAGTCCTATTTTGATAGCTAAGGGTGTCAAATAGCTAGAGAACCAAAATTGGGGGGCTTTAAAGGGCAAATAGACCCCTAGCCATAGGAACAAAAGGGATAAGAAAGTCAAAGTTAGGTGGCCTAAATTGATTTAAAATAAAACCAAAGAAAAAGGCTATCATCTTTTTGTTTTCCTCCTTCTTCTCCACCAATTTTCCTCCAAGAAAATGGCCATGGAAGCTTGAAAAATTTTAGCAGCATAAAGCCTTTTCAAGTGACTTTGAGGGCTTTTCTTGAATATTTTTGTACTTTTGAGATCTTTGTAGCATGAGCTTTCTAATAAGGGGACTATTTTGCAAAATAGTTGAAAGTCTAGGGTTTTACCATGAGAGTGTTCATGTTGTTTTCTGAAATTTTATGGAAGAAAATGAATCATGGTTGTGAAATAAACAACTTTTGTGAAGTAGTTTTCATGGAAACCCTAATTAAGGACCATTTTGCATAAGTTGTAAAATAGTTGATAAATGTGTGAAATAATGAGAATTGTGGGCTGCTCCTAGTATGAAAAGTATTCGGCTAGGCGTGATTAATGAGAAAATGGATAAAAATTCATTTTCAGACCTAGGGGTAAAATGGTCATTTTGTGAAAGTCTAGGGGCAAAATGGTCAATTTGACCAATTATGAATTTTCAAGTCTCTAGGTTAATATGGTGATGAAATGAAAAAATTTCTATCATTTTAGATCAAGAATTACAAAATCTGGGCCTAGACTGGGGAAAAGCAAAACAAGTGGACTAAGCCGAACTAGTCTACATTTTGTATGCCGAGGTAAGTTGTTTGTAAATAATAAAACTACATTGTTATTATATGCGTTTGAATTGATATAGCATAAATTGCTTGCTTGTTTGTGGAAATGAATATGTATGTTGAATATTGAGATAGTAGAATTCTCATTTGAACCTTTGGAAATAAATCGGATATTCATGCCATGACATTCGGGTTATTTGTGTGCTAGTGTAAGACATGTCTGGGACATGCATCGGCTACATCATGAGAGCCAGTGTAAGACCATGTCTGGGACATGCATGGGCCTCGAGATGTAAGCTAGTGTAAGACATGTCTGGGGAATGCACCGACTACGAAATGTGTTAGTGTAAGACCATGTCTGGGACATGGCGTCGGCACGTATAGAGGTGTCTATGTAAGACCATGTCTGGGACATTACATCGACACGGATATGTGAGAACTAGTGTAGGACCATGTCTGGGACATGGCGTTGGCCTCGATTTCGATAGTCAGTGTAAGTCCATGTCTAGGACATGGCATCGACTTGATGGATGCACTAGTGTAAGACAATGTCTGGGACATGGCATTGGCACTACACCCTATGTTGAAGGTTTAATGAATATCCGATAGCATTCCAAATGGTTCAATGATGAGAGTTACAATTTAAGTTAAATGAGAAAAGTATAACCATGTTGTGAGTGGTACAGGTACCTCTTTGAAATGTATGAGATGTGAGCTCAATATATGCAATGTGAATTGTATTGGATAGTGATGAGTAAGTTGTGCATATGCTTACTTTTGTACTATGAGCATGATGATGGATGGTAAAGTTGTTGTTATATTTATTTGTATGCAACTTACTAAGCTTTATGCATACTCCTCCTCCCTTTCCATTTTCTTATAGTGTCGCCTAATTAGCTCGAGGATCATCAGACATCGAAGGCTTTGATCACACTATCAATTGAAGCACTTGATATAGTTGGTTTTATTATTTTGAGCATGACATGTATAGGGCTTAGACTATTGAGTTTTGTGGTAATGTTAATTTAGTCAAAGTGTTGGCTTGGGATGAATCCCTTTGTTTTGTATAAAGCCTTGGATAATGGCTAACACTCATTATTGATATGAGTAAATGATAATATTTTCATGAAAGAGATAATGCCTTGAGTGACTGATTAGACCTTATATTATTGTGTGGATTTGTTATGTTAGATGTTATATAGGTTAGTGCAAGGGTGGCAAAAAGGCTTGGTAAAGAGTCTTATTTTGTCCACACGGGCGTGTGTCTAGGCCGTGTGTGACACATGGCCAGCCCCATGGGTGTGTTGTCTGGCCGTGTGTCCCTACACATTAAATTTTGCAAGTTAGTATGCATGGTAGTAAGCACACGCAGAGATACGGCCGTGTGAAGGGCACGACCTTGCACACGGGCGTGTGCCTTGGCCGTGTGACCTTTAAGGGTTGCTGGCGTCAAAAATAGAATGTCAAGGTTTTTAGACACAGGCTAGGACATGGGCATGTCATGGCCGTGTGAGGGACACAAGCAATAGATATTGGCGTGTGTCAGGCCGTGTGAAAACCCCTGTAGGTTCAAATTTAGAATTTGATTCACACGGGTTTGGGAGATGGGCGTGTCCCTAGATGCTTAGGCCGTGTGTGTCACACGAGCCATCAGCACGGTCATGTTATAATGACCATATGGGCGTGTTGCCCTTCTACACGGGCATGTGCCTTGTTTCAAGGGTCATATTTATTAAGTCGGTTTAACGACTCGAGTTGGTTCCGAATGGCTTCGAATGAATGCTTGAGGCCCCGTAGGCCCATATTAAGGAGTTTTAACAAAGTTTGAAATTCTTTTAAATTTTAACGGGTTTTTATGATCTGACTTGTATGCGTGTATGTGATTTGTTAACGGTAATGTCTCGTACCTGAAATCAGAGTCGAACTTGGGTTAGGGATGTTACATTTAGTCGTATTAGAGTTATGGTTTAGTCAATTGTAAGACTAACCTAGCGTGAGTACAAGTCTGGCTATACATTCCATAATTGTATATTGATAGTGTGACTACTCCTGACGAGATAAAATGTGTTTTCATTTATATACTAAATGGATCCTGACGTAGCTACGGTGGATGAAGTGGAGAGTAATGTGCTGGCTCTCGCTGAAAGGACCGCGTCAATAGATAGTGGGCCCATGACAACGAGTCAGGGCCGATGGGCAAGCAAAGCTTACCTCCACATGATGGACGCGTGGTACTCGGAGTTCATTCATGCGAATCGGAATACTCCACCTCCCCCACCTCCTCCGATTCTTCAGTACGCCCCTGTAGCTCTGCAAGGAGCAGAGATGGCTAGGAGAGAGAAACCTCCGATGGACAAGATTTGAAAGTGAAGGGTCAAGGAATTCCAGGCTAATATTGATGACGACCCAGAGAGAGCGGAGTTTTGGTTGGAAAATACCATTAGGGTATTTGATGAGCTATCGTATATGCCTGAGGAGTGCATGAAGTGTACTGTGTTGCTCCTACGAGACTCAGCCTACCAATGGTGGAATACTCTCGTGTCTATTGTACCGAGAGAGAGGAAAACTTGGGATTTCTTCCAGGAAGAGTTTCGGAAGAAGTACATTAGCCAGAGGTTTATAGACCAGAAGAGGAAGGAATTTTTAGAGTTGAAGCAAGGCCGTATGACAGTGACGAAATATGAACGTGAGTTTGTAGGGCTCAGCAAATACGCCCAAGACTGCGTATCTACTGAGGATGGCCTGAATGAAGATATCCCAGTATTTGTCGGCATTCTAGAGCTAAGGGAAATTGTAGTACTGGTTGAGAGAGCTTGTAGAGTAGAAGAGTTAGTTAAAGAAAAGAGAAAGGCAGCTATTAAGTCACGTGATTCGAAGAAGAGGCAGATTGGGAAGTCACATCAGTCCCCATCTAAGAGATCGAAGAAGTTCACTAACTGATCAAATGCTTCAGGGGGATTCTCGAGTAAAAACAAGAACAAGCAGTACATGGCGTCTAAAGCTCAAACCACTTCCATCACAATTGTTGGTAGTGCTCGGCCAAATAGGCCAGAGTGTTCACAGTATGGTAGGCGTCATTTCGGTGAGTGCCAAGGGAATGAAAGAGGTTGTTTCAAATGTGGGTCATTAGACCACTTCATCCAAGACTACCCTGAATTACATGAGAAAGAGAAAAAGTAAGAGGTGAGGATGAGTAGTGCTCCTTCAAGGGCTAGACCACAAAAGAATCCATGCAGTGGGGCTAGTAGTAGAGGTGCTCCAAGAGATTCAGCTGTAAGGTCCGAGGGCCGTGCACCTGCAAGAACTTATGCCATTTGCGCTCACGAAGAGGCATCTTCACCAAATGTGATTACGGGTACTTTTTCTCTTCATGATATTTCTGTTGTTGCTTTAATCGATCCGAGGTCTACCCATTCTTTTGTCTACATGAAATTGGTACCCAGTATGAATATGTTAGCTGTACCTACTGAATTTGTAGTAAAAGTGTCTAAATCATTAGGCAAGCATGAGTTAGTTGACCAAGTCTGTAAAAATTGTCCCTTGACAATTAAGGGTCATAGTTTTTCGGCTAACCTTATGTTGTTGCTGTTTGATGAATTCAATGTTATCCTTGGATGGATTGGTTAACTTCTCATAGTGTTGTAGTGGACTGTGGAAGTGATAAACCATAATTTATACATGTTTTTACCTTATGCTTAACGTATTTTATGGATGATTTTTCCTTAGAATTGGTGAATTCGATGCTCTTAATGCCTTAATTTCATGTTTTATACCTAAGTGAGCATAGGAGATCGAAAGGAACGAGAGACGAACCAAAAACGGAGAAAATTGGGCAAAGTACGAAATCAACACGGCCTAGACTTCCTCACACGGGCAGACCACACGGCCGTGTCAATTTGGCAGAATCGAAGCACGGCTCACACGGGTAGACCACACACCCGTGCCTATTTAACTGGCTTGACCACAGCCTGAAGTAATCGCACACGGGTATGTCACATGGGCATGTCGCTACCGAGCCCAAGTTGAGCCCAATTCGGAAAAGGCTAATTTTGAGGGTTTTTAGGCATTCTAAAGCCTATAAGTATACCCCAAGGGAAGAGGAAAAATGACACAGAGAGAAGGAAGCAGGGAACTGCTCAAGGGAAGCCGATTGATCCATCTCAGAAGCCGGATTCACCATCAAGACTGAAGATCTCCCCTCAATTTCCCTTCAGGAGTTTTGGGTTTTCTTTATGTTTTGTATTCATTATTCTTCTAAGATGTTTTCATTTTTAGTTATGAACTAAATCCCCTAAATACCTAAGGGGAATGAAACCTAAGACGAATTTTGTTATTATTTTCTGAATTTTATGATAAATATTTAACTTGTTCATAATTATGTGTTCTTAATTCTTGTTTTGATATACCAGGATATTGATTCAAGATAAACTCTTATTCAGAGGAGGAATAGAACCTGTCTAAGACTACATTTGTCATAACTAAGCGGAGTTGATTGCGCGCCTAGGCATAGGGTGACAAGATTTTATCGGATTAGGATGAAACCTAATAAGGGAATCCATAGATCGAGTTAATGCAACCCTAGGGTGTTAATTAGAGAAAAGTCTCAATTATTCAGTCTAGGGATTAGACGTTATTAGTCCTGAATAGGGATAATAACATAACTTAGAAATTTCTACGGGACAAGTTAAATGAATAAATCATCCGATTCGGAGTCAGAATAACAAGTGAAGTCTAGGTGGATTCTTCCTTAGGTATTGTCTTAATTCAATCGTTTTCCAAAAGTAATCCCTCAATTCTATTTTCTGTGAATTCTTAGTTTAGATAATTAGTTAGTTAAAACAAAACCCCCTTATTCGTAGGCTAGATAATAAAAAGAAAGTCATTACTAGTACTTTTAGTTCCTTTGGGTTCGACAATCCGGTCTTGCTAAAACTATACTACTATTTGATAGGTACACTTGCCTACATCGTGATAATAGTTAGTTTCAAGAACGATTCTTTATAAATATTTAAAACCTGTCACACGAAAATTGCGATCATGTTTTTGGTGCCGTTGCCGGGGAACTAAGATATTAGGAACGCTCAATTTTTATTACTTTAGCCATTTATTTTTCTTGCAAGTTAATTCTATTTTTTTAATAATTTACTTTTGTCTTTCTCTTGGCAGGTTTTTATAGTTTATGACTAGAAGAAACCCGTCAGGACCACTACTTTTTGACGAAGAAATTGATCGAACAGTTCGCAGAAACCAAAGAGAAATAAGGCGAAGCTTAAAATACACAGAGAACGAGCAAGAGAATGATAGTCAAACCCCAACTGAGGAGATGGCTGAAAACCAAGACAATCAGCTACCTTCTGCGATACTCGCTGAACTAGCAAATTAGAATCTTGCTCCTCGTACTATGTATGATTATGATAAACCTAATTTAACAAGAACTGAGTCAAGTATAGTTAGGCCTGCTATTGTTGCAAATAATTTTGAACTAAAACCTAACACTATTCAAATGATACAGCAGTTTGTTCAGTTTGATGGTTTGCAGGATGATGATCCAAACACTCACTTGGCAAATTTCCTAGAATTCTGTGATACATTTAAAATTAATGGCATTTCTGACGATGCCATTCGTCTTCGGTTATTCCCTTTTTCATTAAGGAACAAAGCTAAACAGTGGTTGAACTCGTTACCACGAGGGTCAATTAGTAGTTGGGAACAAATGACTGAAAAATTTCTATTAAAATATTTTTCACCGGCTAAAACGGCCAAATTACGTAATGATATCTCTTCGTTTGTGCAGATGGACTTAGAAACTCTTTACGATGCATGGGAGAGATACAAGGACTTACTGAAAAGGTGCCCTCACCATGGGTTATCGCTTTGGCTGCAGGGTCAAATATTCCATAATGGCTTGAATCCGTCGACTAGGCAAATGATTGATGCAGCAGCCGGGGGAACCATCAACAACAAAACACCTGAAGAGGCTTAAGAATTTATTGAAGAGATGTCACTGAATAACTATCAGTGGCAAGTTATGAGGACTAAGCCAACTAAAATAGCAGGCGTTTATAACGTTGATTCGATTACTATGCTATCAAACTAGGTAGAACTTCTAAATAAAAAGATTGATGGTTTACTTGGTTCTACTCAGGTACATCTAGTAATGAGGTGCGAGACGAATGGAGGAGGAGCATGCACAGGGTATCAACCCTTCAACCCTAGCATCGAGGAGGAACAAGTCCAATATATGGGTAAAAATAACTCTAGATGTAATATCCTGATTTTGGGCCTAGTCGGAATAGTGGTTTCGTGACCAAAAAATCCGAGAAAGAAATAATTATTTTATGATTATTTTGAGGTCTATGATATGATTGCATGATTGTGTGAAAATTTCGTGAAGAAATTTTATGCATAAAGTGCTTAAATTGAAATTAGGGACTAAATCGAATAATTTGTAAAACTTGCATTCTAGAAGTTTCTAGTATGAAATTGTTTTGAAATATTAATTAGGAGGTCTTAAATAGCAATTGTACCAATTTCTAAGTCTATGGAAAAAAATTGGACATTGATGGAATTTTTGGAAAGTTTAGTAGTAAGGGCATTTTGGTCATTTAGGGGTAAAATGAATTAAAATACAAAATCAAAAGCCAATTTTGCTCATCTTCAACCCTATGGCCGAATATAGCAAGGAGAAACCATGGCTAGGGTTTTTCAAGCTTCCAAGCTCGATTGTAAGTCCGTTCTAGCCTCGTTTTTAATGATTTTTACGTTTTTGGAGTCCCGATAGCTCGATTAAGCTTATGCTAGCAATAATTCAACCTAGGGTTCATATTTGTAAAAATATCCATAGGTGAAATTTATGTATTTTGGTGTTTTATGATAGAATATGAGGTTTTAAATTATGTTAGACAACTTGTACTACTCGGTTTTAAGTGAAAACGAGCAAAAGGGCTTAATCGGTAAAAATACGTAATAGTCATAAGTACATGTTAGAGTGAGAATTTGATGTTGCCATAGAAGGGAAAATGATCAGCATGTCATAAAACATAATAAAATAGGTTGAAGTTTAATTTACGAGCCTTGGGGCAAAAGTGTAAATATGTGAAAGTTTAGGGGCAAAACTGTAATTTTGCTAAAATATGATTTTGGGTCAATTTGAATAATGTGAGTCCTAATTAGACTATATTTTAAACGATAGAGCAAGGAAAACTAAAATTCGGGCTAAAATGGGGAAAATACCAAGTTGTGGACGAAATGGTAAAAGTAGCCATTTTCGCATACGAGGTAAGTTCATGTGTAAATAATGTAGCATAATTGTTAATTTTAAGTTATTGATGTTAATTATATGATATGCTGATTTTTTTATCGTGAAATATTATACTTTGTGGTTAATGTTGAGTAATATGCAAATTATGTTTACTACTTGATAAATATGAATTGCTACCGAGTATCGGTTCCTATATTCCATGGAAGACGACAAATGTGAGATCGAGGGAAAAAGCCCGTTTGAACCTTAGGAATAGATTAGGATACAAGTGACATGTCACTAGGATGGTTGAGCATCCGAACTCGTTGAGTTGAGTCCGAGTTCACTTATGGATGCGAATGTCTGAACTCGTTGAGTTGAGTCCGAGTTCGAGAGATGTAACTAGGCATCCGAGCTCGTTGAGTTGAGTCCGAGTTCACTTATGGATGCGAACGCCCGAGCTCGTTGAGTTGAGTCCGAGTTCACTTATGGGCGGGTTACATGGTAGCTTGGCTACATATGTAGCACTTATGTGCAAACTTTCCATGTATCTGAATTATATTCCGATGTGTTCAACGGGTAAAGTTCTACTGAAATGGAGGAATACTCAAGATGAAAGGGACGTATTGGTAAGTGTTGTGAAATGGGTACTTTGAATAGGTATGTACTTAACCCTCGGGTTGAAAAATCGATATAACAACAATATGGTAAGATGATAAATGAAAATGTGATATGAATGTCTCGGTGATGATTATGCAAATGATGTTTTATGTTTGCTTATATAGTTGTGCTACTTGCTATTTGCATGTGAGCTTACTAAGAATTTATTCTTACTCCCTCCTTTTCATTCCTTGTAGTTTTGACAAGCCAGCTCGGAAATCGGGAACGGTCGGAGGCACGCTCACACTATCCGTATACCATCTTGGCATAATGGCTTGTATATTTTGAGTATGGCATGTATAGCATTATAATCATTTTGTATATATGGTCTTATGATATGGTTATTGAGTGATATGGAAATGCTTGGTAATGATTAGCCATTGGATGGCTAATCATTATCATATTTGGTGTTATGTATGCTAAATTGCTAGCTAATCCATGGAAACCATGAAATAGGTAAAATTTACCATAAAATAGATTCAGACAGCAACAGTGATGTGAGTTTGAAAAATCATTAAAAATAGTAGAGATACAATTATATGATTAATAAAATATGGAATTGAAGAATTATGAGTCTATTTTCATATGGATGGAACAAAACAGGTATATGAATTATATTTTATGAGATGTTTAAATTTTTGTGAAACAGGGCCAGAGCAATTTCTGGATCCCCTGTTCTGACTTTGGAAATTCACCATAAATTGTTCAAAGATAATTAGAAGTCATGATTTATATGTACAGATTCCTTATTGAGTCTAGTTTTATTAGAAGCAAATGGTATAGTCATTGAAACTCTGTACAGGGAGATATTTGATTCGTAATACACAGATATCAGAGCAGTCAAACTCTGAAATAGGGGAGACTTTAACTAATAAACTGTACTAATTTGCTTGACCAAAAATTCTATAAAAAAATTAGTAAATATATATATGAGTCTAGTTTCAGGGAAAATTTACAGAATTGGATTTTGAGTTTCGTAACTCGAGATATGAATTTTTAACCGACTATGACGCAGATTGTTACCTTGACTGAAAATTTTAAAAATAAATTGTTTGAGCTGTTTAAGTAATGAATTAAGTCTATTAACACCTCGTGTTCGACTCCGGCGATGGTCTCGGGTACAGGGCGTTACACTAGATCCCAAAATAACCCATATAGTAACACTTATAATGCAGGTTGGAGGAACCATCCCAATTTCTTGTGGGGCGGTCAAGGAAATCAAAGACCACAACATCCTTCAGGTTTTCAACAACCACCCTATCAACAGGAAAAGAAACTGAACCCTGAAGAGATGCTGCCTAAATTTATCTTGGTGTCAAAAACCCGTTTCCAGAACACTGGGACAGCACTTAAAAATCAACAAGCATCGATCCAAGGGCTTGAAACTCAGATAGACCAGTTTTCAAAACTAATCTTCGAACGAACAAAAGGTAGCTTGCCAAGTAATACTGAACCTAACCCAAGGGAATAGCTCAACGCGATTAATGATCAAGATGAAGAAGGATTTGTTGAGCCTGAGCCTGAGCCAGAACCAAGGCAAGAAACTATGGTGAGCAGAGATCAAGGCGAGGTAGGTCATAATAAAAACAAATCAGTGAATGTCGATTATAAACCTCGTATGCCATACCCTAATGTGACAAGGAAAGACCGCTCAGATGAACAATTTGGAAAATTCCTTAAACTCTTAAAAAATTACATATTAACTTACCGTTTATTGAAGCTCTATCACAGATGCCAAACACAATGAAATTTTAAAGGAGCTTTTACCAAATAAGCGAAAGTTGGACGAGGCGTTGCATGTGGAGCTAAACGCAGTCTGCTAAGCTATTCAACAGAATAAACTACCCAACAAACTAAAAGATCCAGGGATTTTTACGATTCCTTGCTTAATTGGTAGTTTAGATGTTAATAATGCATTAGCTGATTTAGAGGCTAGTATTAACGTCATGCCTTACAAAATGTTTAAACAATTAGGTCTTGGGAAACCCAAACAGACTAGGATGAGCATTCAATTAGCAGATAAAACTATAAGATTTTCTAAAGGTATTATTGAAGATGTGCTAGTTAAAATCGATAAATTTATATTTCCCGTTGACTTTATTGTTCTAGACATAGAGGAGGATAGCAACACTCCTTTGATTTTAGGAGACCCTTTTTAACAACTACTAAAATGATTATTGATGTTGGCACAGGTGAGATCACACTCCGTATGGAAGACGAAACAATCACCCTTCAAGCTCGCAATTATGGCAACACATCAGAAATTGAAAGTGATCGTCTAAACCATTCTACTAAAACTGACAATACAGTGCAACCTACTGTGCAGGAAATGAGTCTAAAGGAAGAACATGAGCCATTCTCAAGCAATAGTAAAGGACCTATTCATGAAGATCGAAGGCCACAAATCGAGGAGCTAGATGAATGGCAGATGAATAAACCGAGAACACACGATAAACCAAACCTACGCCAGAACGAGCTCAATACCTTCCCAAATCAACTTAAGGTTGGAGATAAAGTATTATTAGATGCCGCATATCCTCACATTGTCACTCCTAAACCGAATGAAGAAATCCCTCTTACGGTACTTAGAATTTTCCCATTTGGTACAGTCGAGGTAAGTCACCCTAAGTTCGGCACTTTTAAGGTAAACAACACCTGTTTTAAACCTTATTTTGATGAAAATGATAGTAGGAATGAGGAGTATAAACTCCTCGAACCACCATGACCATTCAATGGAGTGGTAAGTCGAGCTTAGACTATAAATAAGCGCTTCTCGGGAGGTAACCAGAGCACTAATGGTTTTAAATTATTTAAATTTCAATTTTTTTAAACATCTAGGACACTAACAGAGTCTTTAAGCATAGGTTCCCAACTCCACACGGCCATGCTTTAGGCCGTGTGACAAACACAGACAGAACCACGGCCGTGCGATACGGCTATGCAAAAATAGGGTAAAAGTTATCTTTCCCAACACAGGATGTGATAAGTAGCCACGGCCGTGTGACCTGGCCGTGGTCAAATCTGCCAAATGAACACAAGCGTGCAACACGTCCGTGTCTGTCACCCCTGGACAACACTGTCAAAATAAGATGTGCGTGCACAGAGCTACGCGACTGTGGGAGAAACGAACCACATCACACATGGTCATGTAACATGATCATGTAGCCACATGGCCTAGATAAACAGGCATTCCCGAAGGCCGTGTGACGACATCTCACTTAGCGACAAACAGGGGCGGGACACGATCCACACGGGCGTGCGAACCGGCCGTGCCACTTGAAAAATTAGATTATTTATCTTATTTTATTTTTCTTTTATTAATTTTTAAAGATTCTTTTTTTTAAACACGGCTTATCTTTATGATTACTATCAAATTATTGCCCCAATTCTCCTTTTATCCTTCAGAATCATGTTTGTCCTCCATCTTTATTGCCAACAACTCGCTCTCGCTAATCCAGGAATTTCATCCATTTTTCACTCAGGAAGTTTCACTTCTTTCCCTAACTTATTTTTATATTCTTTTCTATATATCTATCTTTGTACATTAAGGGCAATGTACATCTTAAGTGAGGGGGGTATTCATTTCATTATCAGAAATATCCCTAAATGATTGCCTTGTTCTCTTGAAAAGCTCTCATATCATATTTAGGATAAATTTTGATTGATTTATGATTTTGATTGATATATCTTGAATTAAAACATAGGCATTTATGCATTGATTGTTTAAACTTTAAGACATTAGAGAATCAAGCATAATAAGTTGATTTTTAAGAATTTAAAATTTTAGGTTGTTTCGCCAAAGTTTAGGTATTACTTTGAGTTGGAATTCATGAGTTTTAAACATCAAAAATCCATAATTTTTATGAGATTTTTGATCCTTTTGAGCATCTATTAATTCTTTCATGCTCACTTTTATTATTGCTTTGAGTGCGTCAGTATTGATCTATTATTCTAGAACTTGCTTGATTATGCATGTAAAGACCACACCATTTAATTTGATATGTCAAAATAATTAAGGCACTTAGGATTAACCCACTCATGCCATGAAAAGCCTACCTCCAAAATTAACCCCTAGTGAACCCTTTTGAGCCTAACAACTCATTTTTTGTATTACCCGTAATATTAACCCTTAACCCATTATTGTTGAAATCCCCTAAATTAAATTTGATCCCTATTTTTGTCGAGATTTGAATTGAAATAGTTGCTCAGCTATGTCTTGTTCTTAATAGTTAGTCTATGTTTTTTTCAACTTGTTCTTAAAAAAAACACAAAAATGTATGTATACATATTAGTAGTAGTGATCTTTTGAGCAAAGAAGTTAAATTCCATTTTCTGAGAAGAAGCTCTGTTGTAAGCAATTAATAACTAGTCATTTTTCTAGTTATGCAATTTTCAATTCAATCTCGATTCTAAATTTTTCTTTCAGCTTGTGACCAAACCTCCTAACCAAGCCTCGTTACAACCCTCTAAAGACCTTTTGATTGATGTATCATCTCAATTTATAGTGGTGGAGATGTGATTTTCATGCAAGCCTATGGAAATAACTTTTCATATTGACTGATGAGTGCTACATTCATTGTCCTTAAACACTTTGAGTGATTTGAGTGAATCTTTAGTGAGGATGTTAAACTCCGTGAGATTTCGAATCGAGGTAACCACTTAGATAAGGGGAGACACCTATGTTTTCAGGATAAAATGCTCAACTTGGAATGTTTGAAAGTCTAATTTTTTTTTAGTTGAATTCTCAATGTATGATTACTTGTAGATTATTTTGAAATATTATCAATAGAGATTATAAGTTAAGAAGGATTTATTTTGGTTATGAGTTGAGGATTTTGCTTGAGGACAAGCAAATGCTTAAGTGTGGGGGTATTCGATAAACTGTAATTTATACATGTTTTTACCCCCTGCTTAACGCATTTTATGGATAATTTTTCCTTAGAATTGGTGAATTTAATGCTCCTAATGCCTTAATTTCATGTTTTATACTTAGGTGAGCATAGAAAGTGAAAGGAATGAGAAACAAGCCAAAAATGAAGAAAATGGGCCAAAGTACGAAATCAACACGGCCTGGACTTCCTCACACGGGCAGACCACACGGCCATGTCAATTTGGCAGAATCGAAACACAACTCACACGGGTAGACCACACGCCCTTGCCTATTTAACAGGCTTAACCACGGCCTGAAGTAATCGCACACGGGCGAGCGTGTCCCTGCCGAGCCCAAGTTGAGTCCAATTCGGAAAAGGCTAATTTTAAGGGTTTTTAGGCATTCTAAACCCTATAAATATACCCTAAAGGAAGAGGAAAAGGGACACAGAGAGAAAGAGGTAGGGAATTGCTCAAGGGAAGCCGATTGACCCATCTCAGAAGCCGGATTCACCATCAAGATTGAAGATCTCCCCTTAATTTGTGACACCCCTAATCTGACCCTAGTCGAAAAGTGGTTTCGGGACCACAAAACCGAGTTTTTATAAATAATTGAAAGTTATATTCTATGTTCATGAGGTGAGTAAATGCATGTGTAAAAATTTCAAGCATTAATTTTGCCATTTGTATGTGAAATTTTGAAACGGGACTTATGTGAAACATTGGTAAAATAGGTTAGGTAAATATATAAAGTGATCTAATAGAGCATGTATTCAAAAATGTGGACTTGCATGTCAATTAGACCATTTTGAATGTAAATGGCCGGCCAACACATGCATGTAACAATGTGTTCTCTTGTCTCCATTTTTTAATTGGTGGGAATTATGTATGATAAAGACATAAATAAACATTTTATTATAAAATGATTTTTATATATTGAAATAATAAATTTATATTAGTAGTGGTGATAAAAACAAAGTTCCATCATCTTTTTTTCATTTTTGCCGAAACCATAAGGAAAGAAAAAGAAAAATGGAAGAAAGAACACATAAGGCATTCGGCCATCTTGTGTTGGGAATTAAGGTATGATTTCATATGTTTTTCTTTGGATTTTGAGAAATTTAAATTGGTTTTAAAGCTCCTAAAATGACCCATGTACGTGATTTTGTGTTTGTGATGCATGAAGCATTCGGTCATGAGCTCAATGGGTTACATTGTGTATGTTTTGATAATTTGTAAGGAGAAATGTGACAGTCCTAATTTGACCCTAGTCGGAATGTGGTTTCGGGGCCACAAGATCGAGTCCCAAAATTTATTTAAAATTTGGTTGCATATCCTCTATGTATATTAGTGCATGTGTGAAAATTTGATGTTTTAATTTAGACTTATGAAGGTGAATTTCATGTGATTGACTTAGTTGAGAACTTAAGAAAATATGATAGGGGAATATGTAAGGATCAAATGATAACAAAGTGAGGAAACTTGGGTTTGCATGTCAAATTACCCAAACCTCAAGTAGTGGCCGGCCAAGCAAGGATGGTTCTTCCATTAAGTTGAATTTTTAATGATGCTTTTATTAGTAAATGATTAAAATAGATCAAAAAAAAAAGAAGAAAGGGGAATAAAATAAGAAAGCAAGAGAAAGTCTTCATCTTCTTTCTTTTCTTGAAGTGCCGTGAGCTAGGGAAGGAGGGGAGAAATGTTCTAAGACATTCGGCCATCATAAGGGAGGATTAAGGTAGGATTCATGTTAGTTTTGTTAAATTTTTGTGAAAATCTAGCTAGTAGCCAATGTCTTATCATGTCCCATATGTTAATTTTCTACCTAAATAAGTAATTAAATGGCATACGGTTAGGGAGAGGTAAATGCTAAGAGTATGGTGCTTTTGATGTTGTGAAGGGAAATAGTAGGAAGGTGAAAGAAGATTTAGGTAGAAATGTAGTTACATGTGGATTTATATGATGTTACAAATAGATGTGAAGCTATGCTAGATTAGAAGAAAAAAATTCGGCCAAGTGTTCATGGGAGGAAACTATGTGTTTGAAAGAATAAAAATGATACTATAATTGAAAGTATAGGTATTCGGCCATTTAATCAAGTGTATAGGTGATGTTAGATCTAATTTTAGCACATTCGGCTATATAAGTATGCCCATTTGTGATATTACCTTTGATTGTATAAAATCGACTAAAATGGGTAGTTAGTAAGGGTGGTTACCTAATATACAAATATGTATATGTGTATGTGTAAGTGGATTATTGATAGTAATGATATTACATGGTTATTAGCCGAATGGCCCAAAAGCATAAGGTAGAAAGCTCAAGAAGTTAAAGGAGGGGAATCAAGCAAGGGCAAAGCAAAGAACATCGAGTAGCCGAGTTGGAACCGTTTTACCCAACACAAAGTAAGTTCTTAAGTAATTGAGTTTGATTCCTTTGTAATTTTTAAGTTTTAAAACAGGATGAGTATGAATTATGTATATACGTTAAGGTCAATGACTTTTCTAAATGACGGCATATATGATATTATGTTTTAAATATGTGAATGAGAACTTTACAGAGTAAATTGTATAAATCTGCTAGGGACAGCAGCAGTAGCGTGTTTTGGAAAAATTACCATAAATTATGGGAGTTGAGTTAAAGGCTGAATAAATTATGTAATTAAAGCTTGATGCGTCTAGTTTCGTATAAAAGAAATCATGTAAGTAAAGGGGTTGCTGATAATGAGATTTTCAAAGTTGTATGAGACAGAGTCAGAATGGCTCTGAAATCCCCTGTTCAGTATTTGGAAAATCATTATAAATTGTACAAAAATGAATATAAGATAAAATATATGCTTAGACTCCTTAATGAGTCTAGTTTCAAACAAAATAAACAAAAACATATTTTGAATTCGGTACAATGAGAAATTAAATTCTTAGTGAAGAGTAGTCAGAGTAGTCAAGCAGTAAAATAGGGGAATCTTTAAGAAAAATCTGGTATTGATTGACCAAACCAAAAATTCTGAAAATTTTTTGGATAGAGGATATACGAGTATATTTTCATGGAAAATTAACGGCATATAATTTGGAATTTAGTAGCCCCAGTTACAAATAATTTAACGACTGTTGCTCAGGAAAAACAGCTTGTGGAGAATTTGTGGTTATGTTGTAAACATGGATAAAACTTGTTTTAGTTGCTCATAAGCTATTGATTATACGTGAATTCTAAATTGTGATATTGTAAAATGATATATGAGTGTTAGATGGATCTTTGATATTAAAATTTGTGAAATTGTAAGTTTATAAGTATTCGAATATGAAATGATAGTATGGCATGAAATTGAATTATTCATTGGAAAATGATAGATGTAGATTCAGCCAAGACAAAGTGTATACATGAAAGTATATGTGGTATGTGAAGTATATTTGGATAATTGTGATGTGAATACATGAAAATTTATATTTTGATTTAGGATTTTAATGTGATGAATGTGAACATGTATATGTGTGATAAGGCCAAATGGCCAATGTGATGAATGTGAACATGCATATGCGTGATAAGGCCGAATGACCAATGTGATGAATGTATGTGATGAATGTGAACATGCATATGTGTGATAAGGCCGAATGGCCAATGTGATGAATGTGAACGTGCATATGTGTGATAAGGTAGAATGGCTAATGTGAAATATGTATGAGATATGTATATGTGGTAAAGCCGAATGGCTAATGTGAAATATATATGAGATATGTATATGTGGTAAAGCCGAATGGCTAGTGTGAAATATGTATATTGTGGCCAAATGACCAAATGTGAAAGGTGTGTATTATTAGATATTTGATGAGGCAAATGAATTACAAATATGACAGTCGATGTGAGTGTTGTAACATGTGATTAAATGTACATGAAACTTGGAAATATATTCCGGGTAAGACCCGATGACTACGTGTGGAGATTATGTCCGGGTAAGACCTGATGACTACGTGTGGAGATTTTGTCCAGGTAAGACCCGATAACTACGTGTGGGGACTATTCGAGCTAAAGGTTTCGCTGAAGATTCGAGTAAAGCATAAGATTATACGACTTCACAGTAACAATTGGTAATAAATACGTTCAATGCGTTAAGTTGGTCAGGTATGTATTTTGAGATTATATTTAAGCTTGATTTGGACTAAATCACAAGGTCGTTATGTGATGCATATGTGAGTAAAGCAATAAGACTGTTCTATGATTATTGTGCGTTTGGTCAATGTGGAAAGTTAGGTGAAAATATGTAATGTACCTATGTTTGTAAGAGATCACTATCAAGTGAGAATTTATCTGCCTATTATATATGATGAGATGTGCATATTCGGTAAAAGGGATGGTATGCCCAAAGGAAGAGTGAAATAAAAATACGAACAACTATGTTATAATTTGATTGTTATCTGTTGACACTGCTTAAAACTTACTAAGCATTATAATGCTTACTCTGTTTACTTTGTTTCCTCTGTTTTATAGATCTCATTTGGAAGCTACAGGCTTGGGGATCATCAGCAACTAGTCACACTATCACTATCCACTGTTTGGTACTGCTATGTTTTGGATTATCTTATGGCATGTATAGAATAGACTAGTAGTGGGAGGATATTTTGGTTAATGTATATAAGCTATGCGAATATGACATCTTTTGAATGTTTATTTTTATAAGTTTTTTTTTAAATTTTATCCCTGGTTGTGTCTAGCAATTATCCAATTGAATGATCTTTACTTCAAGAAAATGTTCAAAATTTTACTGATCTGGCATGAGTTACAAGTCTGGTAATGCCCCTTACCTATTCCGGCGACGGTTACGGGATAGGGGTGTTACATAATTTCCCTTCGAGAGTTTTGGGTTTCTTTATGCTTTGTATTCATTATTCTTCTTAGATGTTTTCCTTTTTAGTTATGAACTAAATCTCCTAATTACCTAAGGGGAATGAAACCTAAGACGAATCTTGTTATTATTTTCTAAATTGTACGACAAATATTTAACTTGTTCTTAATTATGTGTTCTTAATTTTTGTTTTGATATCCCAGGATACTGACTCAAGATAAACTCTTATTTAGAGGAGGAATAGACCCTGTCTAAGAGTACATTTGTTATAATTAAGCAGAGCTGATTGCGCGCCTAGACATAGGGTGACAAGATTTTGCCGGATTAGGGTGAAACCTAATAAGGGGATCCATAGATCAAGTTAATGCAACCCTAGGGTGTTAATTAGAGAAAAGTCTCAATTATTCAATCTAGGGGTTAGACGTTATTAGTCCTGAATAGGGATAATAACATAACTTAGGGATCTCTACGGGACAAGTTAAATGAATAAATCATCTGATTCGGAGTCAGAATAACAAGTGAAGTCTAGGTGGATTCTTCCTTAGGTATTGTCTTAATTCAATCGTTTTCCAAAAGTAATCCCCCAATTCTATTTTCTATGAATTCTTAGTTTAGATAATTAGTTATTTAAAACAAAACCCCCTTATTTGTAGGCTAGATAATAAAAAGACAATCATTACTAGTACTTTTAGTTCCTTTGGGTCCGACAATCCAGTCTTGCTAAAACTATACTACTGTTCGATAGGTACAGTTGCCTACATCGTGATAATAGTTAGTTTCAAGAACGATTCTTTATAAATATTTAAAACCTGTCACACAAAAATCGAGATCAGGAAGGAAATCTATTGAAGTGAAATATGAGAATGGGATATTATTCGGGTTGAATCAGGTGAACCGGATAACTCATCAGTACTGATCTCGTCTTTGACAGCTGAGAAATATTTAAGAAAAGGGTATGAGTCCTACCTAGCCTTTCTGTTGAACACCAACGAGTCTGAAGTGAAAATTGAGACAGTGCCTGTGGTATGTGCGTACCCGGATGTATTTCTAGAAGCGTTGCTCGGGTTGCTTCCAATCAGAGAAGTTGAGTTTGGTATCGAGTTGGTCCCCTGTACGACACCTATCTCGAGTGCTTAGTATAGAATGGCCCAACGGAGTTGAAAGAGTTGAAGACTCAATTAAAAGAGCTAACAGATAAAGGTTTTACAAGACCGAGCTATTCACCGTGGGTGCTCCAGTACTTTTTGTGAAGTAGAAGGACAAATCAATGAGATTGTGCATAGACTACTGACAGCTTAACAAAGTGACTGTGAAGAACAATTATCCCTTGCCAAGGATCGATGATTTGTTCGATCAGTTGAAGGGAGCCACTGTGTTTTCTAAGATCGACTTAAGCTCTGGCTACTACCAATTAAGGGTTAAGGAGCAAGACATACCGGAAACTGCTTTTCAGACGAGATACGACCATCATGAGTTCCTCGTCATGCCCTTTGGTTTAATGAATACTCTTACGGTATTTATGGACTTAATGAATCGCATTTTCTGACAATATTTGGATAAGTTCATCGTCGTTTTTGTCGACGACATATTGATTTATTCGTGTGATGAGAGTGAGCATGTGAAGCATTTGAGAACGGTTCTACAAACCCTGAGAGATAAGCAGTTATACGCCAAGTTTAGTAAGAGCGAATTTTCGCTACAAGAGGTCGAATTATTGGGACATATTATGTCGGGTGACGGGATCAGAGTTGATCTGAGTAAGATCTCAGCTATTGTTGAGTGGAAATCACCAAGGAATGTGTTAGAGGTTTGAAGCTTTTTGGGTTTAGCTGGGTACTACAGAAGATTTGTGAATGGATTCTCCATGATAGCTACTCTGATGACAAGGTTTTTACAAAAAGATGTTAAGTTCGACTGGTCAGAGAAGTGCCAACAGAGTTTCGAGAAACTAAAGGCTTTGTTGACTAAAGCCACAGTTTTAGAGCAATCGGAATTGGGAAAATAGTTTGTGGTGTATAGTGATGCATTCTTGAATGGGTTAGGGTGCATGCTCATGCAAGAAGGCAAGGTAATAGCCTATGCCTCGAGACAGCTAAAGCTACACGAAAAGAATTACCCAACCCATGATTTGGAGCTAGCAGTAATCGTGTTCGCATTAAAAATTTGGAGACGCCATTTGTATGGTGAGCAATGTCGAGTGTTCACCGACCATAAAAGTCTCAAGTATTTAATGATTGAGAAGGAGTTGAATGTACAACAACGAAGGTGGCTAGAGTTGATAAAGGATTACGAGTTAGTGATTGACTACCACTCGGGGAAGGCGAATGTAGTCGCCGACGCTCTGAGTAGAAAATCATTATTCGTCTTGAAGGATATGAATGCTCAATTGACCGTGACTAATGATGGCTCGATTCTAGCCGAGATGTGAGCTAGACATACGTTCCTTCAAGAGATTTGTGAGGCTCAAAAAGGTGATAGGGACTTGCAAGCTAAAATGGCTCAGTGTGAGACTGGAAATGAATCAGAGTTTAGTATTGGTACCGATGGTTGTATGATGTACCGAGACAGAGTTTGTATACCCAAGGATAGTGAGCATATTCAGAGGATTTTGCGAGAGGCACATAGTGATTGCTTGTCTATCCATCCGGGTAGTGTAAAAATGTATAACGACTTGAAGAAAATGTACTGGTGGTTGGGGTTGTAAAGAGACATTTCTGAGTTTGTTTCTAAGCGTCTAGTTTGCCAACAAGTGAAGGCTGAACACCAAGTACCCTCAGGTTTACTTCAACCTGTGATGGTTCGAAGTGGGACCGAGTAACCATGGATTTTGTGTTAGGGTTGCCTTTGACACTAAGGAAAAAGGATTCAATTTGGGTAGTTGTTGATAGACTTACTAAGTCAGCACATTTTATACCAATGCGTACTGACTATTCCCTTGAGAAATTGGTCGATCTATATGTTTCTGAGATCGTAAGGCTTCATGGAGTACCCTTAGTCTTTAATTTCGGATAGAGATCGTAAGAAAGTCAAAGTTAGGTGACCTAAATTGATTTAAAATAGAACCAAAGAAAAAGGCTATCATCTTTTTGTTTTGCTCCTTCCTCTCCACTGATTTTCCTCCAAGAAAATGGCCATGGAAGCTTGAAATATTTTAGCAACTTAAAGCCTTTGCAACTAAGTGACTTTGAGGGCTTTTCTTGAATATTTTTTTACTTTTGAGATCCTTGTTGCATGAGCTTTCTAAGAAGAGGACTATTTTGCAAAATGGTTGAAAGTCTAGGGTTTTACCATGAGAGTGTTCATGTTGTTTTTTAAAATTTTATGTAAGAAAATGAATCATGGTTGCGAAATAAACAACTTTTATGAAGTAGTTTTCATGGAAACCCTAACTAAGGACCATTTTGCATAAGTTGTAAAATAGTTGATAAATGTGTGAAATAATGAGAATTGTGGGCTACTCCTAGTATGAAAAGTATTCGGCTAGGCATGATTAATGAGAAAATGTGATAAAAATCGATTTTCAAACCTACGGGTAAATGGTCATTTTGTGAAATTCTAGGGGCAAAATGGTCAATTTGCCCAATTATGAATTTTCGAGTGTCTAGATTAATATGCTGATGAAATGAATAAATTTCTATCATTTTAGATCAAGAATTACAAAATCCAAGCCTAGACCGGGGAAAAGAAAAACAAGTGGACTAAGCCGAACTAGTCGTCTACATTTTGTATACCGAGGTAAGTTGTATGTAAATAATACAACAACATTGTTATTATATGCATTTGAATTGATATAGCAAAACCCTTATTTATCAACTCTTGAAATTGAGCTTTCAATTCCTCTAACTTGGCTGGAGCCATTCTATACGGATCAATCATTATCGATGAAGTTCCAGGTACTAAATCAATAGCAAACTTTATCAACTAGCACATCTTTGCCTAAGGGGTTTGACAATTTAATCACAAATTTAGTAGACTCAATAGGCAAACTCTTACTAGATACCAAATTCACACAAACACAAGAATGAGTCAATCCAGGATCAATCAATGCAATAACATTAGTATCATAAAGAGAAAATTTACCAGTAATCACATCGGGAGATGACGCATCCTTACGAGCACGAGGACGCATCCTTACGAGCACGAATGGCATACGCTCTAATAGGTGCTCTGGCCTTAGATCTCACGGTTGTATCTTTCGTCACACATTTACTGTCAGTTCCATTCTCGGTATTTCTCAATGGCCTACCCCTATTAGTAGTATTACTCGGCCTTGCACTCGAAAATTGTTCTTTCTCAGCTATCTTAGGGCAATCTCGGATAAAATGCTCTTGAGAACCGCATTTGAAACAAGCTCAGTCATTCATGCTACACTGGCCGGGATGTTTTTTTCCACAATGCTGACATTCAGGTCTATTAGACCTAACATTACCCACACTTACCATTGAAGTAGCTTGAGATTTAAAACTCGAATATTGCTTCCCGAGGTCTTTGTACGAATACCCAGCTGATACATTTGAACGAATTCATTTCTCTAGAGTTCTTTGACTGAGGTTGAAATGACTTCTTCATAAGCCTTTTTCTTGCATCTCTAGCCTCACTCTTAGCCTTTCTTTTCTCTTTGCTTAGCTCTTCATCTTTGCTACCTCATTCAACCAATACAACAAATTCTTTTAGTTCCAAGATTCCAATTAACAGTCAGATGTCCTCATTCAGCCCATCTTCGAATCTTTTACACATAATATCTTCGGAGAAAACACACTCTCAAGCGTACTTACTGAACCTGACAAATTCTCACTCATACTCTGTCACTGACATTCGATCCTATTTCAGCTTAAGAAATTCTTTATGTTTCTAGTCGATGAACCACTGACTAATATATTTCTTTCAGAATTCCTTTTGAAATAACTCTCATGCAACCCTCTCTCTCAGTAAAACAAATACTTGTGTCTTCCACCAGTGATATGCTCTGTCCCTCAATAATGATATAGCACATTTCAAGCATTCTTCGGGTGTACATGATAACTCATCAAAAACCCTGATAGTATTCTCAACCCAGAACTCGGCCCTCTCAGGGTCATCATCTACATTAACCCTGAATTCCTCAGCCCTATACTTTCGAATCTTATCAACCGAAAGCTTATTCCATCTTACTAAATCCACACGTTGGGGAACTACAGGAATCGATTGAGGATAAGGAGGGGTGGAGGATGTTGAGCATTCGAATTTGTTTGAACAAACTCCGAATACCACTCATTCATCATGTGGAGGAAGGCTTCTCTAGCCCCTCCTCCCTGACTGACCGTAGGTGGTCTATTTTTAGATGACACTGCCCATTGAGTGGGAGTCGGCGCATTACTTTCTACATCATTAGGTACAGCTCGGTCGGGATCCATTTACTATATGAAAACACAGTTTAACATTGTCAGGAGTCATCACACTATCACAGTTCATATATGACATGTATAGCTAGACTCTTACACATGCTATGTTACTCCGAGAATTAACTAAATCATAGCTCTGATACCACTAAATATAACACTCCTTACTCGTATTCGACACCGAAACTGGGTATGAGGCATTACTTAACTTAAACACAAGCAAACATACATTTTTGAGCCATAAATTTTTGTCCAAATTAAAATTTTTTATATATACTCATAAAGTCCCTAACACGAGGCTAAGTGGCCCAAAACATGCATTGGAATTGGTTTGAAACTAAACCAAGAACTTTAGAAAATTTTACAACACTTAGAAAATTTTTTCCCTAAATAGGAGTCACATGCTCGTGTGGATTTGGGACAAGCCCTTGTGGGCAGGCCGTGTGGTCACACACGCTCGTGTCCCGAACTCGTTTAACTCTCTATTTGTCACCCAAGAAAAAACTGAAGACATACGGCCAAGTCACACGCCCGTGTGCTAGGCCGTGTGGTCAATTTAAAATTTATGATTTTTCATAAAATAAGTGTAGACTTCACACGCCCAGGATGCATGCCCGTGTACCAAGGTCGTGTCATCCACACGACTGAGACACACGCCCATGTATTTGACCATGTGCTCAATTTTGAGCATTCTTTTTTGTAAAAATTAGGGTGCAAGAGGCACATGGCCTAAACACATGCCCATGGGGCAAGCCGTGTGTCACACAGTCTAGACACACACTCATGTGTCTGCCTGTGTGGACAAAAATAAGGCTATTTACCAAGCCATTTTGCCACCCTTTGTTGAACACATGTACACAACACAACATCGCACCAATCCAACATTTACATATAACCAAATAAGCCATAACCAAGGCATCAACACATCATTCACATGCTACCATCTATCATACACAAACATCACATACTCATTAACTCAAATTATGTAAATTTCCACATCCATGAAAGACATCATCATATAAATTAAGTATGCCAATATAAGCCAACACATTTGGCCAAATCAAGTATGACACATAAAAAAATGACCACGTCCCCCATTCTAACACCCCTTACCCGTACCTGAGACCAGGAAAAGGCACGAGACATTACCGTACACAAACATGGACATTCCAAGAAAAACGGGTTATAAAATTTCATTTTAATTTAAAACTAATCAAACCAAAATAATATCGTTCCTATTATGGACCAACGAGGTTCAAACCATGCGTTAAAAGCGGTCCGGGACTAAACCAAGAACTTAAGAAAATTTTTAGAAAAACTCTTAGGTTTAGGCCTCTCACGCTCGTGTGAAGGAAATGCACATGCTCGTGTGCTTGGGACACACTCGAGTCCCTTACCCGTGTGGAATTATTTTCCATTTCAAACCTACAGGGGTTTTCACACGGCCATGACACACCCGTGCCACAGCCCGTGTGCAAAAACTTAGACATTCTATTTATGACGTCATCTTCATTAAGGGGCACACGACCAAGGCACACGCCCATGTTCTAGGCCGTGTCTTTCACATGGTTGAGACACATTGCCGTGTCTCTGCCTGTGTGTTTACTACCATGCATACTAACCTAAAATTTTAGGTGTAGAGGGTACAGTTGTACAACACGCCCGTAGGGACTGACCGTGTGTCACACACAGCCTAGACCCATGCCCGGGTGCCTACCCGTGTGGACCTTTTTGTAGGCTATATTCCAAGCCTTCGGTCACCCTCAAACTTCTATACACACTAATATGTTCCTTGGACATCTAACATAGTATAAATGTACCCTTAAAACCTTCTTAGCCAAGGTCGTGCATGGTGCTTCATATCTCTTCTTAACCTATATTGATATCACCTTCTTTTTTTAGGGTTACCATTTTACAAACCATATTTTATACTTAGCTTATTTTATACATCTTGCCAATTATGACCTAAACCATCTTTAAATGATTTGGCCATATTACACATATCCATTCATGTTATATCACATTAACCATCTCATGGAACATTCAAGCATAAACATGCATGAATAGTAGGTTTAAAACCTACATCAACGTGAGCCATATCTCATGGCCATATACAAAATGAATAAACATATCATTTAAGCCCTTACATTGGCTAGCCAAATGACACATATAACAAAATGACCAAGAATCCTATACATGCCATTATAACAAATAAAAGTTTCTATGTACCCAAGCAAGACAAGTTGATAGTGTGATCGGTGCTCCTACTGTCTTCCAATCTTTACGAGTCCCCGAGCTCTGTAAGATAAGAGAAAAGCGAGGGGGTAAGCATTAACATCTTAGTAAGTTCAGATAAAAAGAAGGTAAACTTACTAGTTGTTTAGCATACTACCATGTTAGACATTCATTCCAACTAGTATAGTATAATTTCCCTATCACGTACACTCAATCATCAAGTTAGTCTCATGTTAATACATTATAGCATTAATCATAGATGAGCTCATTAATTGAAGAATTCCATTCTCATATCTCATTTTAATCCCATTAAAATTCTCTGAATCACGATGGATATCCCATTTTAAGTATACATTCCCATGAACCTTGCTCTTACGGCGGGATTACCAGTCCAGGCTAAATCCCCCATAACATAAACTCATAGGGCAATGTCAGGATTACTAGTCCAGGTTAAATCCCTTACAATGACATGTGTTCTAATGAGCTCGGATCTGAATTACCAGTCCAGACTAAATTCAGATTCTAAATCGGATTACCCTTCCGGGCTAAATCCACTACCACACATACTCTTCGAGAGGCTCGATCACTAAAGGAACACCTGTCCGGGCTAGATCCTTTTTACTGTTAATTCATTTCGAGAAATCCATCAGATATCCTTTTTATTCAATCGGGATCTTCAATTCTCTTGTTAAGTTATACTACCACATTCCATGTATTATCATGCAATGAATATCTAAATTATCATACATTATTGAATAAACATTTTCAGTATATTAAGAGTTTACTTTGAGTTATATGAACATACCTGGTAATTGTTTTGAGTTCCTATTTCGATTATTCCAAAACCTTTCATTTTCGATGGTCGACTTCCAGAATTGGTTCCTCGGGGTCTATATCAGTAAAAATCAATCATTAATACCTCACATTGTTCATTTTCGGCTTAAACTCACCCTCGAGAAAAATGACCAATTTGCCCCTAACCTTTCACATTTTTTACAATTTAGTCCTAAGGCTCATATAATGAAATGCATGAAATTTCTAGGTTATCTAAGCCTAGCCGAATATTTTTCATGCTTATAGTAGCCCACATTTTCCTTCATTTCATTTTACTACCCATTTTCACAACTTTTACAAAATGATCCTTTAAGCCATTTCCATGAAAAACTACTTAGTAGAAGTTGTTTATTATCCTCTAAACTCTCATATTCCTCTATAAATCATCAAAGCACAAGCATCTCATGCATGGGTAAATTTCTAAACATGAGCCCTAGCTTGAAATATGGGTAGAAATAGAGAGAGCTTGTTACAAGGATCTCAAAAATACAAAGAACATTAAAAACGGGGCTAAGGAGCACTTACTATTGAGCTTGAAAATGTTGAAAACCCTAGTTATGAAGACCCTTCAATTTTCGATAGCATGGAGAAGAAAAATGACTGATTTTTTCTTTCATTTTCCCTTTTTATTTAATTTATTACCAAATGACCAAAATGCCCTTCTTTTCTAACCTTTAAAAATTTTCCATGCATGCCTATTTTTGTCCAAAAAATTAGAAATTAGGCAAATTACTCTTTAAGACCTTCTAATTAATAATTCAAAGCAATTTCATACAAATTACTTCTAGAACCCAAGTTTTGCAACTTATTCAATCTGGTCCCTAATTACCAATTAGGCACCTTATACTTAAAATTTCTACATGAAATTTTAACACAAGCATGCTTTCATATCCTAGACCACAAAATAATCATAAAATAAATATTTTTACGTCAAATTTGTGGTCCCGACAAACCCTATTTTGGGATATTACATTTCTGCCCTCTTAGGGACTTTCGTGCTCGAAAGTCTTACTAGAAAATAGGTTCGGATATTCACTTCTCATGACTTCTTTAGGTTCCCATGTGTCCTCTTCCACTCCATATCTATGCCATAAAAGTTTCACCAAGACTATATTCTTATTCCTCAACTGCTTGACTTCTCGAGCTAAAATCTTGACCAGTTCTTCGCCGTAGGTCATGTGTAGATATAAATCATGTGAGAGGGATCTGATCTATATCTACACAACATAGACTCATGGAATACATTGTGAATCTTCTCCAATTCAGATGGCAGTGCTAAGCGGTAAGATATCGGTCCAACTTTCTCAGTAAGCTCATATGGTCCGATAAACCTTGAACTCAGTTTGCCTTTTTGACCAAATCTCAAGACCTTTTTCAATGGAGATACTTTCAAGAACACTTTATCTCTAACTTGAAATTCAATCTCTTTTCTTTTCAAGTCAGCATATGACTTTTGCCTATCCAGTGCTGCTTTCAAATAATCCCGTATCACTTTAACCTTTTCTTTAGTTTCCTTGACTAAATTAACCCCATGAATTTGACCTTCCTTGAGCTTTGTCCAATACAGTGGAGTTCAGCACTTTCGGCCATACAATGCCTCTAAATTCGAATTCCTTTTTTCTTGATCTATATTTATTTAAAATTAACCCATTTATTCACCAAATCATTCAAAACAATCCATAGACACATATTTAGGGCATTTTGCAAACTAGCCCTCACATTTTCACATTTCGACACTTTAGTCCCTAATTCACAAAATCACAAAATAAACATAATTTGCTTATACAAAAGCTTAGCACAATTTTCATATCTATAATACAAGTCCATACATTTCATTTATTTCACATTTTAGTCCCTCAAAATAAAATTTTTTACAATTTAGCCCAAATTACTCAAATTCATCAAAAATCCTATAACGCCACCTTACCCTAGACCGTCGCCGGAGTCGAGCACGAGACATTACTAAACTTATTTTAGCATTTAAACAAATTCAAACAATTCTCATAGTAAATTGTCCATCTGCGTCACAGTCGCTAAAAAAATCATATCTTGAGTTACGAAACTCGAAATCAAATTCCGTAAATTTTCCTTAAAACTAGACTCATATATATACTTACTAATTGTTTTCTAGAATTTTTGGTAGGGCCAATTAGTACATTTTATTAGTTAAAGTCTCCCCTATTTTAGGGTTCAGCTACTCTGACCCCTGTGCACTACGAATCAAATTTCTTCTTGTACAAAGATCCAATGACCATGTCATTTGTTTCTATTAAAAATAGACTCAATAAGGAATCCATACATATAAATTTTGAGTCTTAATTATTTTTACACAATTTATGATGAATTTCTAAAGTCAGAACAGGGAATCCAGAAATTGCTCTGACACTGTTTCACCAAAACGTAAATATCTCATAAAATAAAACTCTTTTACCTATTTTGTTTCTTGATGAAAATAGATTCATTAAGATTCAATTCCATATTTTATTCATCATCTAATTCTATCTCTAATATTTTTAGTGATTTTTCAAACTCCCGTCACTACTGCTATGTGATTCTATTTTATAGCCAATTTCACCATTTTATGGATTTCCATAGATTAGTTAGCACATAAAGCATTCGTGTTGTCAAATATAATCTTGATTAGCCACTCCAATAGCTAATCATTCTCAAACATTTCCATGCCATCCATGAGCCATATCATAAGATTATATACACAAAATGATTATAATGCTATACATGCCATATTCCCAAAATATACAAGTCATTATACCGAAATAGTTTGTTGATAGTGTGAGTGTGCCTCCAACCATTCACGATCTCCTAGTCGGCTTGACAAAACTACAAAGAATAGATAGGAGAGAGTAAGCATAATTTCTTAGTAAGTTCACATGTAAATAGCAAGTAACATAACCATGCAATAATACAAAATCCACATTTGCATAATATCACCAAAGTATTCATATCATATTTCTCATTCATGATCCTACCATATTATTGTTATATTGAAGTCTCAACCCGAGGGTTAAGTACATACCTGTACAAATTTTCTTTTTCACCACACTTGCCAACATGTCACCTTCGCTTTCGGTACTCACCTTATCAACTTAAGATTTACCCGTTGAACACATCGGAATAAGATTCGAATACACAGATTTCATGCACATAAGTGCCATACCCGCAGCTAGACAAACTCAATAGCCTGTGGAAATTATGTAGCCAAGTTACCATGTAACCCACCCATAAGTGAACCCAGACTCAACTCAACGAGCTCAGGCGTTCGCATCCATAAGTGAACTCGGACTCAACTCAATGAGCTCAGAACTCATATATCTTAGTGACATGTCAATTGTATTCTAATCTATTCCCAAGGTTAAAACGGGCTTTTTCCCCGATTACACATCTTTTCCATCTTCCACGGAATATCGAAACCGATACTCGGTAGCATTTCATAATTATCAAGTAGCTCACATAATTTGCATATTACTAAATAATAATCCACAAAGCATAATATTTCATGATAATAATCATCATATCATATAAATGACATTAAATTACTTAAAATGACAATTATGTTACTACATTTACACCGAACTTACCTCGATACAAAATAAAGAAATTTTGCAATTTAGTCCACAATCTTTTCCTTTCCCCGATCAAGGTCGATTCCACATCTTTCTTGGTCTAAAATAACACATTTATCTGATTTAATACTCACATTTATCAAAATAGTCCTTAACTCTAACTTTTACAAAATTACAATTTTACCCCTAAACATTTGCATATTTACACTTTTGCCCCAAAGCTCAAAAATCAATTTTTTTTTTCCAAAATTATTATGTTTTGTGAGATGCTGATCATTTTTCCCTTCTATGGCAGCATCAAATTCTCACTCTAACATGTAGTTATAAACATTATGTATTTTTACCGATTATGTCATTTTACTCGTTTTCACGTAAAATCGTTTAGAAAAAGTTGTTTGACAGAATTTAAAGCTTCATATTCTACCATAAAACATCAAAATAAACACATTTCACCTATGGGTATTTTTCCAAATACAAACCCTAGGTTAAATTATTGCTAGAATAAGCTATAAATCAAGTTACCAGGACTCTAAAAATTTAAAGAACATTAAAAACGGGGCTTGGAATCACTTACTATGGAGCTTGGAAGCCTGGAACAAACCCTAGCTATGGAGAACCCTTGAAATTTCGTCCTAATGAAGAAGATGGATATATTTTGCCATCTTTTTCCTTTTTTGTAATCTTTTAATTACCAAATGACTAAAATACCCTTCATTAAAAACTTTGGTTATTTCTACCTATGTATGTCCACTTTTGTCCATGAAAACCTAATGGTATAATTACCATTTAAGGACCTCTACTTCAATTATGCTCTTCAATTAAATCTTTTAACATCTAAAACTCATATTTATCAACTTTTGCAATTAAGTCCTAATAGGCAAATTAGACATGCAATTCATGAAATTTTCTATTGATATTCTAACACATGTATCTAATCACTCAATAAATTATAAAAATTAATTGGAATAAATTTTTCTACTTTAGAATTGTGGTTTTGAAACCACTATTCCGTTTAGGCCCTAATTCGAGATATCACAAATCCAAAGACAAAACATGTAAACCCAACATCAAGCTTTCATATTTCAACATATAACATCACCAAGCTCATGAATTCATCCATGACACATTTCCAAGTCATCAACAATTTCATGAATTTAAGCATGGGCTAGCTAGAGCACCTAACAACGATCGCAAAAACGTAGAAATTATCAAAAACCGAACAAAACTCATACCTTAGTCACTAAATCAAAGTGCCAAATATGAAAGATCTTCCAACCCTAATATCTTTTGTGATTTTCGTCCAAGAAGATGAACTAATGGCTTATTTCATGCATTTGTTTTATTTAACATAATTTAATTACTAAATACCAATTTTAAGTTTATTTATATCATTATAATTCTACTAACTATTGTCCATATTTGTCCACTCATTAAACCAATGGTCTAATAACTACATAAGGACCTTTCATTTACAAAGCCAAGTCAAATATGTACTTTTAACAAATAGCAAGCAACCTTTACCTTTTACGCGATTAGGTCCTTTTATCAAATTAAGCAGACAAACAATTAAATTTTTAGACCAAACTTTCACGCTTGCTAATTCACATATCATAATCACAGAAAATAATATTTAAATATTTTTCTGTCTCAGATATGTGGTCTCAAAACCACTATTTTGACTAGGGTCAAAACCGGTCTGTTACAATTCTCCCCCTTAGGGATTTTCGTCCCCAAAAATCTTACTGTTAAATAGATTTGGATATTGCCGTCTCATAGCATCTTTGAGCTCCCATGTGGCCTCTTCAATACCGTGTCGATGCCACATCACTTTTACTAACAAAATTTTTTTATTTTGTAGCTTTTTAACTTTGCGAGCTAAGATACAGATCGTCTTTTCTTCGTAAGTCATATCTGGCTGAATTTTGATTTCAGACGGAGGAATCACATGGAAAGGATTGGATCTGTATTGTTGAAGCATTGATACATGAAACACATTATGAATCTTTTCTAACTCTGGTGGCAACAACAATCTATACGCTACAGGCCCAATACGCTCAATAATCTCATATAGCCTGATGAACCTCAGACTCAGTTTGCTTTTTCTACCGAATCGAAGCGCTTTCTTCCATGGAGACACTTTCAAAAACACTTTATTGCCGATCTCAAACTCAATGTCTTTTCTTTTCAAACCTGTATATGATTTCTAACGATTGGAAGCTGCTCTCAAACTATCTCGGATCACTTTTACTTTCTGCTCAGTTTCTTTTATCAAATCAACCCCGTAAATCTTATTTTCGCTGAGTTCCATCCAATACAAAGGTGTACGACATTTGCGACCATATAAAGCTTCGTAGGGTGCCATTTTAATGCTGGATTGAAAACTGTTATTATAAGTGAATTCAATCAAAGGTAGATATTGTTCCCACGTACCTTCAAACTCAAGAATGCAACATCTCAACATATCCTCGAGTATCAGAATAATCTGCTCGGATTGACCGTCCGTTTGCAGATGAAAAGCAGTACTAAAGTGTAATTTAGTACCTAGAGCATCTTGCAACTTCTTCCTGAATCGTTATGTGAATCTCAGCTCTTTGTCTGATACAATAGATAGTGGCACGCCATGCAAGCTCACGATATCAGAAATGTATAACTCAGCTAATTTATCAAGTGAGTAATCGGATCAAAATGAGCTAATTTCCTCAATCGATCAACTACAACCCAAATTGCATCTTTCTTTCTCAGTGACAGGGGTAAAGCCAAAACAAAGTCCATTGTCACTCAATTCCATTTCCATTTCGGAACCGTAATTCGTTGTAGCAACCCTGATGACACTTGATGTTCTGCTTTAACTTGCTGAAAGATCAAACATGTAGAAACAAATTCAGAGATATCTCTTTTCATTCTGAACCACCAATAATGTGTTTCAAATCATTATACATTTTCATACTACCCGGATGCACAGCTAACCGACTATTATGAGCTTCGTTCAAAATCATCTAAATTAACTCCAGATTTTTCGAAACACAAATTCGATCTCGGAATCTCAGACAATCATCTTTATCAACTCTGAATTTTGAATCAGACTTTAAATCAAACTGAGCGCTTTTAGCTAAAATCTCATTATCAATCTTCTAAGCTTCGATAATCTGCTGTAAAAATAAAGGTCTTGCTTTCAATTCAGCTAAAATTGAACCATCATCGGACAGAACCAAAACAACGATTTTCGACTTAAGGCATCAGCAGCAACATTTGCTTTTCCCGGATGATAATCAATCACAAGTTCATAGTATTTAAGCAATTCAAGCCACCTTCTCTGTCATAGATTCAAATCTTTCTAAGTCATCAGATACTTCAAACTCTTATGATCAGAATATACGTGACATCTCTCACCGAACAGGTAATGACACTAAATCTTTAGAGCAAGCACAATCGCAGCTAACTCAAGATCGTGTGTTGGATAGTTCTTTTTGTGCGGCTTTAACTATCTTGAAGCATAAGTAATGGCTTTGCCTTCTTGCATCAAAACACATACCAGTCCGATCAACGAAGCATCACTGTAGATCATAAATACTTTACCCGGTTCGGGTTGTACCAATATCGGGGCTTCAGTCAACAAAGTTTTCAATTGATCAAAGTTGTTCTGACACTTTTCAGACCATTCAAACTTTACATCTTTCTAAAGTAGCTTCGCTAACAGAGTTGTGATCATAGAAAAGCCTTTTACGAACCTTCTGTAAAAACTGGCAAGTCCTAGAAAACTACAGACTACAAAAGCATTCCTCGAAGGTTTCCAATCTAGAATAGCCGAAATCTTGCTTGAATCAACTCGAATACCTGATGTTGATACAATATGACCCAGAAAACCAACTTCTCGCAACCAAAATTCACTTTTACTAAAATTTGCATATAATTGTTTATCTCGTAGAATCTGTAGCACTAATCTCAGATGCTCGACATGTTCGGATTCATCACGTGAATAAATCAATATGTCATCAATGAATATAACAACAAATTGATCTAGATATGGTCTGAAAATTCTATTCGTCAAATCCATAAAGATAGCAGGTGCGTTAGTTAATCCGAAAGGCATAACTAAGAATTCATAATGGCCATACCTCGTTCTGAAAGCAGTTTTCAGAATGTCTGAATCTTTCACTCGTAACTGATAATAGCCTGAACTCAAATCTATTTTTGAAAACACAGCAGCTCCTTTCAATTAATCAAACAAATCATCAATTCGAGGTAAAGGATGCTTATTTTTTGTAGTCATTTTGTTCAACTGAGGATAACTATACACATTCTCATCGTACCGTCTTTCTTTTTCACGAATAAATCCGAAGTACCCCAAGGTGAAAAACTCGGTCTAGCAAATCCTCTATCGATTAATTCTTGCAATTGTAACTTTAATTCTTTCAATTCGGTCAGAGTCATTCTATACGGAGCAATCGAAATTGAAATAGGACCAGTACTAATTTAATGCCAAATTCAACTTCTCTAACCGGAGGTAATCCCGGAAGTTCTTCAGGAAACACATCAAGGAACTCACGACAACAGGCACAGATTCAACTTTCTTTTTTGACATTCTCGAATCAATCACATAAGCAAAATAGGCTTCACAACCCTTTCTCACAATATTCAAAGCTTTCATCAAAGATATTACAACAGGTAATCCATTCAAATCACTAGATTCAATTCTGACTATTTCATCACTCTTGTATCTCAAATCAATAGTTTTCCATTTGCAGTTCACAATAGCATCATGCAAAGTTAACCAATCCATACCCAGAATTATATCAAATTCATCAAAAGGTAATAGCATCAAATCAGTCGAAAAAAAATGTCTTGAAACATTAACGGACAATTCTTGCAGACTTTATCAACCAAAACACATCTACCTAGAGGGTTCAAAACTCAAATTACAAATTTAGTAGACTCTACAGGCAAAGTCTTACTGTTCACTAAGTTCATGCATATATATGAATGTGTCAATCCAGGATCTATCAAAGCAATCACAGAAGTATCATAAAGAATAAATGTACCCGTAATCACATCAGGCGATGAAGCTTCCTCGCAAGCTCGGATAGCATAGGCTCTGACAGGTGCATGAGCCTCAGATTTAACAGCTATATCTTTTGTCCCTCTTTGACTACTGCTTACATTTATCGTATTTCTAGAAGGTCTACCACGAGAAGCATTACTACTCGGCCTCGAATTCTGAACATTATCTTTTTCAACTAAATCTGGGCAATCTTTTATAAAGTGATTTCGTGAACCACAACTATAACAAGCTCGGCTATTACTCTTTCCCTAGCATTCTCCAAAATGTCGTCTTCCACATTGATTACACTCAGGTTTTTCATTCTTTGCAATACCAAAAATGGCAACGGATGTAGATGAAGCTTTGAAATTCGATTGCGGTCTAGCACGATCTCTGTTTGAATGTCCCACACTAGCCTTTGAACGACTATTATCATCTCTGAATTTCTTTATTGCAGACTGAAATGACTTGCCCGATAATCTCTTTCGTACCTCTCTAGCTTTAAAACCAACTTTTCTTTTCTCTTTCCCAAGATCTTCAGCTTTACATGCTCGTTCAACAAGCACAACAAATTCTTTGATTTCTAGAATCCCAACTAAAAGACGAATATTTTCATTTAAGCCATCCTCGAATCTTTTGCACACTATTGTCTCAAAAAATACATATACACGAGCATACTAACTTAATCTTACAAATTCCCGTTCGTATTCTGTGGTAGACATATGGCCTTATTTGAGCTCAAGAAACTCTTTACGTTTTTGATCGATGAATCTCTGACTGATATATTTCTTTCGAAATTCAGCTTGGAAGAAATCCCAAGTAACCCTTTCACTTAAAACCACAGATGTCCAAGTCTTCCACCAATGATACGATGTATCTCTTAGAAGGGAAATAACACATTTTATGCATTCCTCGGGATTCAAAGACAATTCATCAGACACTCTTATCATGTTCTCTAACCAAAACTTGACTTTTTCAGCATCATCGCTCGTTGTAGGTCAGAACTCTTCAGCCCCATATTTTCTAATCTTATCGACTGGTGGTCTATTTAACTGAACCAGATTCACTGATGGCACAACAGGAGTTTGAGGAAGATTAACCGGGGGTGAAAGTTGTTGTACAGCCAGATTGGTTCTAATATATTGGGTGAACCAATCATTCATCATCTGATAGAAGGCTTGTATAGCCTCACCATCACGGCCACTCATAGCCGGTCGAGAATCAGATGGCACCGTTCCTTGTGCGGGAGCAGGCGCATTGCTTTCGACATCGTCTGTTACAGCTCTTTCGTGATCCATTTGCTATATAAAAGTACATTTCAATGTCAAGATTCATCACACTATCATAGTTCATAAATATGACATGTATATAGCTAGACTCACATATGCTATGGTAGTCTTAGAACCGACTAAACTATGGCTCTGATACCAATACAATGTAACACCCCTAACCAGTATCCGTCGTCGAAATAAGGTCAAAGGCTTTACCAGACAAATCGAAACATTTAACTTTCATTTCATAAACATCAAAGCATCAATGATCAAAATCACTATAGAGTCTCTTATATAGGTCATCGAGACCATAAACATGCATTAGAAAAGGGTCGAGACTAAACCGAACACATATAAAATTTTTCCAAAACTTAAACATTTTTCAAACAAGTACAGGTCACACGCCCGTGGGAATAGGCCGTGTCAAAATAGGGCAAACATACTGACTTGTTCACACGGCCACAAGACACGCCCGTGTACCTTGGCTGTGGTCGAGTCTGACTTGAGCCACATGGCTAGCCATACTCCCGTGTGCCTTGGTCATGCTCGAACCTGACTTATAATTGTAAGGTACCTCAGGGAACACACAGCCGTACATAATGACCGTGTGTTGCACACGGCTGAGACACACTCTCGTATCTCTGCCCGTGTGGAAAAAAATAGGCCATTAGAAAAGCCAATTTGCCACCATTTAAATCAAACCTACAAGTACCCAAAATCACAACTTTTCTTAACCAATTCACATCCAATTCACAGCCAAAACTTTAACCATTCATGTTATAACATTGTCAACTAGTTCCTTCCTTAATAACCTTACTATTTTATGCCAATACATAAGAAAAAAACATCTCAAAACATATGGTTTATAAACCTAAATACATACCACTCAATCTCATACAATGAACTTATCAAATACTTGCCAAATTGACCATTTATTTTGGCCAAACAAGAACATGTTATAGATATAACTTCATCATATAACTTATACCACAACTCATTCATTAACATATCCATAATCAAGCCAAATCACATGGCTAGATATATACACATTTCAAAACATATTCAAAGTACTTCTAGCCTATACATGCCATACTCCAATGTTTACATTTCCAATATGTACCAAAATGGAGTTCGATAGTGCGGTGATGATCCACAATGATCCCCGAGCTTCCAGTAGCTACGATATCTGTAATACAGGTAAAGGACACACAGAGTAAGCTTATAAAAGTTTAGTAAGCTTGTACCAAAAATCATAAATATTATATAAACTATGAAACATCAATACATGAGTATTTATAATTTCTCAAATCATCTATCAATTCTATGCCTACACAATTCATATGTTCATACCAGTTCAATGAACTTCACATACATAATATCATCTACCACATAGGTATCGTACATACCTGAGCCTTTCGTACTTATTAATTTTCATTCTCACATTTCGTTCGGATATTTTAGGACTCTTTATGAATTACTATTGCTTCAAACATCCGCACACTTAGTGCTTTAAAGGTTAGCCGAAGCTAGAACAATTTTGCACACTTAGTGCCATCTTAATTAACTGAAACTATATCGGTATCGCACACTTAGTGCCTCATATAGTCAAAGCTAGTTTAAATCGCACGCTTAGTGCCAAATACCATTGATTTACCATCGTATTAATCCAAACCAAATATATATACAATCCATGTATAATCAAAGCATCAAAACATACTTATAACATCATATTTTTCGTACAAACTTACCTCGTACTCGGAATTTGTCGACTCGGATTGTTTATTGTATAATCTTCGACTTCCCTCGGTCTAAATCTAAATTCCTCTTTTCTTGATCTATATTTATTCAAAATTAACCCATTTATTCACCAAATCATTCAAAGCAATCCATAGACACATATTTAGGGAATTTTGAAAACTAGCCCTCACATTTTCAGATTTCGACACTTTAGGCCCTAATTCACAAAATCACAAAATACACATAATTTGCTTATACACAAGTTTAGCCGAATTTTCATATCTCTAATAAAAGTCCATACATTTCATTTATTTCATATTTTAGTCCCTCAAAATAACATTTTTTTACAATTTAGCCCAAATTACTCAAATTCATAAAAAATCTAAAGACAAAACATGTAAACCCAACATCAAGCTTTCATATTTCAACATATAACATTACCAAGCTCATGAATTCATCTATGGCACATTTCCAAATCATCAAAAATTTCATGAATTTAAGCATGGGCTAGCTAGAGCACCTAACAATGATCACAAAAACATAAAAATTATCAAAAACCGAATAAAACTCATACCTTAATCACTAAATCAAAGTGACAAATATGAAAGCTCTTCCAACCCTAATATCTTTTGTGATTTTCGGCTAAGAAGATGAACTTATTTAACATAATTTAATTACTAAATACCAATTTTAACCTTATCTATATCATTATAATTCTATTAACTATTTTCCATATTTGTTCACTCATTAAACCAATGGTCTAATAACTGCATAAGGAACTCTCATTTACAAAGCCAAGTCAAATAGGTACTTTGAAAAAATAGCAAGCAACCTTTACCTTTTACGCGATTAGGTTCTTTTATAAAATTAAGAACACAAACAATTCATTTTTTAGATGAAACTTTCACAGATGCTAATTCACATATCATAATCACGAAAAATAATATTTAAATATTTTTTGTATCAGATATGTGGTCCCGAAACCACTATTCTGGCTAGGGTCAAAACCAGACTGTTACAACATTTTCCTTAAATCATTGTACATCTTGGTACTTCCTGGATGAATAGACAAACGATTATCATGTGCCTCTTGTAAAATTTTTCGAATAAGCTCGTCATCTCTTGGTACAAAGACCCTATCTCTAAACATTAAGCAACCATCAGAACTAATCCAAAAATCTGATTCAATGCCTGACTCGCATTGAGTTCTCTTGACTTGCAAGTCACTATCATTGGTCTAAGCTGCACAAATTTCTTGGAGGAATGCCAGTATGGCTCTTAACTCTGTCAAAACTGAACCATCATCAGACAATGCCAATCGTGTGTTCATAGCTCTCAGTGCAAATAAGGACTTCCTACTCAAGGTATCGGCGACTACGTTCGCCTTTCCTGAATGATAATCAATTATCAACTCATAATCTTTAATCAATTCTAACCATCTCCACTGTCTCAGATTCAATTCCTTTTGAGTCATCAAGTACTTCAAACTCTTGTGATCGGTGAATACATGGCAAGTTTCACCATACAAATGGTGTCTCCAAATCTTTAAGGCAGATACAATGGCAGCTAGCTCCAAGTCATGTTTTGGATAATTTTTCTCGTGTGGATTTAGTTGTCTCGAAGCATAGGCTATCACTTTGCCCTCTTGCATAAGCATGCAACCCAATCCTTTCAAGGACGCATCACTATAGACCACGAATTCCTTTCCTGACTCGGGTTGTCATAAAACTAGAGCTTCAGTCAACAACGTCTTCAATTTCTCGAAACTCTGCTGACACTTCTCTGACCATTCAAACTTAACATCTTTTTGCAGCAATCTCGTCAAAAGAGTTGCAATCATAAAAAATCCTTTTACAAATCATCGGTAGTACCAGGCTAAGCCCAAAAAGCTTCTAACCTCGGTTACATTATTCGACGGCTTCCACTCGACAATAGCAAATATTTTATTTGGATCAACTCGGATGCCTTCACCTAAAACAATGTGACCCAAGAATCCTACCCCTCGAGCCAAAACTCGCTCTTGCTAAATTTAGCATACAACTATTTGTCCCACAAGGTCTGTAAAACAGTTCCCAGATGTTCCGCATGTTCGGACTCATTTCGGGAATAAATCAAAATATCATTTATGAATACCACAACAAACTTGTCCAAGTATGGTCGAAAAACACGATTCATTAAATCCATAACCGTAGTTGGGGCATTTGTTAGACCAAAAGGCATGACAAGGAACTCATAGTGACCATACCTCATCCTGAAGGTAGTCTTAGGCACGTCTGACTCTTTAACTCGTAACTGGTAGTAGCCAGATCTCAGATCTATCTTAGAAAATATAGTGGCTACCCTCAACTGATCAAACAGGTCATCGATCCTTGGCAACAGATACTTATTCTTAATAGTTACCTTGTTGAGTTGGCGGTAATCTATACATAATCTCATCCACCATCTCTCTTCTTTACAAATAATACGGGAGCACCCCAAGCCGAAAAGCTTGGTCTTGCGAAACCCTTATCCGTCAGTTTTTGTAATTGTGCTTTTAACTCTTTCAACTCGGTTGGTGTCATTCTATATGGGACAATAGTAATAGGTGTTGTTCCTGGCACAACCTCAATACCAAACTCTACTTCTCTAACAGGAGGCAAACCAAGCAACTCTTCTAGAAACACATCCGGATATTTACGCACTATTGGTACCGACTCAATCTTCAACTCTGATTCTGTAGTATTCAGTACAAAAGCAAGGTAAGCTTCATACCCTTTTCTCATATACCTTTGAGCCATCATTGAGGTAATCACAACCAGTGGTGCATTCAACTCACTTGAATTAACTCAGAGAACTTCGCTATTTGAACATTTCAATGCAATATACTTGCTACCACAATTTACTATCACATCGTGAATAACCAACCAATCCATGCCAAGTATTACATCAAACTCATCGAAAGGCAAAAGTATAAGGTTAGCTGAAAAACAATGACCTGGAATCATCAAAGGACAATTCTTACAGACTTTATCGACTAAAATAGACTTGCCTAGAGGGTTCGACACCTTAATCACAAATTTCGTAGGTTCTACAGACATATTCATGCTAGACACCAATTTTATGCAAATGTATGAATGGGTCAATCCCGGGTCAATCAAGGCAATAACATGGACATTATGAAGAGAAAGTATACTTGTAATGACATCGGGAGCAGAGGCTTCTTCTCGAGCGCGTATCGCGTAAGTTCTCACCGGGGTTTGAGCCTTAGATTTTGTAGTAGTATCCTTCACAACAATTCGACTGCCGCTTGAACTTTCGGGATGTCTCAGAGGTCTACCTTTAGAAATAGAAGCATTCAGCTTCGGGGCTAATTTGACCTCTTTATCAGCTCACTACGGGCAATCTCTAAGGAAATGGTCAAGACAAGCACATCTGTAGCATGCTCTGCTCCTCATTCGACACTCTCCGAAATGAAATTTGTTACAACTTTTACATCTCGGCTTTTCATCATCTACACTTCCAACACTAGGTACCATAGGGGAAGAAGACTTCGGGTTGTGACACTTAGAGCTTCTTATCCTACCCGAATATCCCTCCGATGCAGTGGAACATTCTTGTTGACCTCTCAATTTCTTCATGTGGAAAGAGTGTGTTCTGCCGCTATATCTTTTACTCAAAAATCGAGCTTCTCTATTTGTTTGTTTCCTTTCATTATTGAGCTCTTTGGCCTTCTTGGCCTAATCGGCTAATGCAGTAAATTTTCATATCTCGAGGATCCCGATTAACAACTTAATTTCCTCAGTCAGACCTTCCTTGGATCACTTACACATTTTTGTCTCTGTTTGGGCCCATTCCTTCACATATTGAGTGAACCTTACGAACTCTTTTTCGTATTCTAACAGAATTCTACTTCCCTGTTTGAGTTCTAGGAACTCCTTTTGCTTCTGTTCTAAGAACCTTTGACTGAAGTATTTCTTCCTAAATTCCTATTGGAAGAATTCCCATATGATACTGTGACAGCCCAAAATTGACCCTAGCCGGGAAGTGGTTTCGGGACCGCTAAACCGAGTCACCGAAAGGTTTGAATGTGATGTTTATTGTCTAGAATATGTAATCATGAATGTGTAAAAATTTCAAGCTTCGATTTAGTCGATTGCATGTGAATTTAGTCAATAGGACTTATATGAGAAAATTTTAAAATGTGATAGGTCAATGCATGAGGACCTATTAGTGCATGTGGAAGAAAAAGGGGACTTGCATGTCAAATTCCCCCTCCCTAATATGTAGTGGCCGGCCATGCTATAGGTGGAAACATGTCTCCAACATGTTATGCTAGTGATGCATGTTAAGAATAATAAAATAATAAGCATGGTGATTAAATAATGAAAGAAGGGTGATGGAGAAAAAAAAAAAGTACATGGTCTCACCCCCCCCTTGTTGCCGTGAATTGAAGAAAGAAAACAAAAAAAAAAAGAGTTCATTCTTGAACATCCTTGGCCGAATAGAGGAAAGAAAGGAAGGGGAAAAAGGCTTGAGAAAAATCGGCTATGGTGGTGGTTAGACTAAGGTATGTTTGATGTTGTCTTTGAGATGCATGCATGTTTTAAATAGCCCATGTTTAAACTTTGAATCTTGTTGATAACATGAGCAATCGGTCATGAGAAAGTGTTCAAGGAAAAGGTTGTTGATGAAAGAAATTAATGTGTTAAGGGATTATATGAAACTTATTCATGTTTATATATGTTATATGCAACGAAAATGGTTGATGATTTTGGAGGTGATTAGCTTGAATCGGCCACGGTATATCCATAAACACGATCTATGCTTGTTATGTTACTCATGGTTAAAACAATTCGGCTAGGACATTCGGCCATGGATGGTTGTATTTCTTTGATGTTGTTTTTGATGCCTTAGGGCATTGAGAGTTGATTATAGATGAGGTGAGCTTCTTGATTTAAAAATTTGATGGATGTTAAGCTAATTGGGCAACCAAAGGTTCAATATTTTTGTTATGAGGTCATATGTGCATTCGGCCATGGTCTTTGCTTGAATATGAGAATTGTAATGTGATTTTCCTAAATTGTCTATGAATTTGGTTGTTGATTTCATGGTAATGGTATATTGAATCCATGAGAATTTAGTAAGGTTGCATTCGGCAACTTACTTGAAATTAAAAATCGATGTCTAAGCTTAGGTGATTTCGATGATGATATATGTGTGTATACATAAGTATATTTAGTTGATTCGGCTTTGGTAGTTGCATGAGATTATTAGCCGAATATACTAACATACATATACATGTGAGATTGGATTGTAAATATTTAGCAAGGTGGTTAAACTAGTTAAATTATTGATATAGCTCAAGGAGCTAAAGGAGGTGAATCGAGCAAAGGCAAAGAAAAGGTTATCGAGTAGCCGAGTTGGAACCGTCTTACCCAACACGAGGTAAGTCATTAAGCATGTAGTTGGTATTATTTCAATGGTCATAATGTTGTGTATTGATGCTGAATGGAATGAATAAATGTACATATATATATGCATGTACGTATGTGATGATGAAATTGTTGAATGAAATAAATGAGGTGAGATGTAATGAGTTGTTGATCTCGGCACTAAATGTGCGGGATAACCATTTATGACCATGAGATTGGTGCTAAGTGCGCGGGATTAAATTGTACAGCACTAAGTGTGCGATTCTACTTTGTTGCACTAAGTGTGCGAAATGAATATGATGCACTAAGTGTGCGAATTGACCATGCGGCACTAAGTGTGCGGGTTTGACTATGTAGCACTAAGTGTGCGATTTGATTACGTGGCACTAAATGTGCGAGTTGATTATATAGCACTGAGTGTGCGGGCTCAATATACATTCGTGAATCATTATGGACACTATGTGTGCGACACTATTGAGCTGATCGCGGACAGCGGATCGGGTAAGTGTCTTGAGGACATGGCTAATATGTGCTATGCGTATACTTGGTGTTGAGCTCGGTAAGTTGAACCTATGTGACAACTATACTTGAAGTCACGTACATAAAAATTTATCGTAGGATGGGTGAAAGGCCGTTTTGTGGTTTGATTGTAACGAAAATAAATTGATTTATGAAAATGCTTCAATGTCCTATTGATGAGTATATGAATTGTGAAGGCATGAATTGATATGAAATTGAATCGGTAGGTTGGTGGAACTATGGTATGGTTCGGTATGGATGGAGTAAATTGTCTCATTCCATTTTATTCCTCTTGTGATAATGTTATTGATGTATAGTAGAGCATTGCTTATGACTTACTGAGTTATAAACTCACCCGGTGTTTCCTTGTCACCCATTATAGGTTGCTTGGACTCATCAATCTTTGCGGGGTCGGGCCGTCAACGAAGTCATCACACCAGATAGCTAGTTTTGGTACTTTCTTCTTAGTGTGCTTAGAAGATCATTTTGGCATGTATAAGCTAGTACGTTGTGTTTGAATTATGGCATGTAAACTTTAAGCCATGCGAAAATGGCACGAATGTTCGATTGAGTTGGATCGAGGGTAGGCATGAAATGGACCTAGTTACTTTCGTAACAGATGCTGGCAGCAGCAGTGTCATGAGATTGAAAAATCACTAAAAATAGTAGGAGTGGAATTAATTGATGAATAAATTATGTAATCGAAGCTCGATGAGTCTGTTTTCATGAGGAAGTAACGAAAAGATCATATGGGCAGTATATTAAGAGATAATCAGATTTTAGTGGGACAGGGCCAGAACGGTTTCTGGATTCCCTGCTCCAACTTTGGAAATTCATTATAAATTAACCAGAGATAATTAGGGGTCGTACCATATATGTGCAGATTCCTCTCTGAGTCTAGTTTCCATAGAAACAAACGGCAACAGTATTGAAGCCCCGTGCAGGGAGATATCCCAGTCGTAATGGGCAAAGGTCAGTGTAGTCGACCCCTGCAACTTGGGGAACTTTGACTAATAAACTGTACTAATTGGCCCAACCAAAAATTCTAGAAAAAAATACATAGATGGGCACATGAGTCTAGTTTCTGGGAAAAATTACGAAACTGATTTTCGAGTTACGAAACTCAAGATATGAATTTTAAAACGACTAGTACACAGATTGGGCAGTGTCTGGAAAATAAATTTTGTAAGAGGGTAAAGCCAGTCAACACCTCGTGTTCGACCCCGATGACGGTTTCGGGTTCGGGGTGTTACATTTTATTGGTATCAGAGCTATGGTTTAGTCGGTTCTAGGACTTCCATAGCACGTATGAGTCTAGCTATACATGCCATAATGTTAATGTTTAAAAGGGTGATGACTTCTGACGGTTGAAATGTTTTTGTCTTGATTAGTAAATGGATCCCGGTGAAGAAAGAACCCTAGCGGATGACGTTGAGAGCGTAGCGGCTGCTCCTGCACAAGGGACGCCGCCTGTTGAACCCCAGTCATCTGCGAATAATCAAGGTGAGGGGGCTAAACAAGCCTTCTTTACCATGATGAATGAGTGGGTCGCGCAATATGCCCGAGCCAACCCGGCTGTCCAACAATTCCCAAATTTGAATAACCCACCCCAAGAGCCTGTAAGGCCGTCAGTCGCTGATCCTGTGAGGCTGAGTAAGCTACCTGTAGACTTGATTAGGAAGCGTGGGGCCGAGGAGTTCAAGGCCATAGTAACTGATGATGCCGAAAGGGCCGAGTTCTGGCTTGATAACACCATTCGGGTGTTCGATGAATTGTCATGCACACCCGATGAATGTCTAAAATGTGCTGTATCTTTGTTGCGAGACTCAGCCTACTATTGGTGGAGGATATTGATTTCCATAGTCCCGAACGAGCGAGTAACTTGGGACTTCTTTCAAACGGAATTTCGGAAGAAATTTATTAGCCAACGGTTCATTGACCAGAAGCGTAAGGAGTTCTTGGAACTCAAGCAAGGCCGTATGACTGTATCTGAATACGAACATGAATTCGTAAGACTTAGTAGGTATGCCCGGGAGTGCGTAGCTGATGAGGTTGCCATGTGCAAAAGATTTGAGGAAGGATTGAACGAAAATTTAAAGCTACTAATGGGTATTCTGGAAATAAAGGAATTCGTAACACTAGTCGAACGAGCCTGCAAGGCGGAGGAACTTGGAAAGGAGAAGAGGAAGGCTGAATTTGAAGCTAGAGATTATCGTAAAAGATCGACGGGTAAAGCTCCGTTCTCAGCTGTGAAGAAGTTCAGGGAGGACATTAGTAAGTCGAGGGCGACTACGGGAATTTCCACCAGGGCAAGACCATCGATGGGCTCCCGAGCTACTTCGGTAGCTAGTGTGGGCAATAATCGGCACGAGAAACCTGAATGTCCCCAATGTGGAAGACGACACCTAGGTGAATGTTGGGGCAAGTCTACTAACAGGGCCTGTTACGGATGCGGTTCGAAGGACCACTTCATTAGAGATTGCACGGAGCTGGATGAGAAGAATAAGATTCAAGGTGCAAGACCTAGTGGAGTGACATCTAGAGGTAGACCACCGAGAATTTTTGGAGGCAGGGGTGGTAGTCAGAGGGGGGCTTCTGATACGGCCGATCGCGCCGAGAACCGTGCTCCTGCTAGAGCATATGCCATTCGCGCACGAGAGGAGGCATCCTCCCCCGACGTCATCACTGGTACCTTCACTCTCTTTGATACTAATGTGATTACATTGATTGACCCTGGTTCTACTCATTCATATGTATGCGAAACCTTAGCAACCAGTAAGACTCTACCTGTTGAGTCTACTGAGCTCGTAATTCGAGTATCAAACCCTTTGGGTCAATGCGTACTTGTTGATAAAGTGTGTAAGAGATGCCCTCTATTAATCCGAGAATCCTGTTTTCCGGCTGATTTGATGCTTTTGCCGTTCGACGAGTTTGATGTTATTCTTGGTTTGGATTGGTTAACCGCGCATGATGCGGTTGTGAATTGCAAAAGCAAGACTATCGATTTGAGGTGCGCAAATAACGAAATAATCCGAGTTGAGTCTGCGGACTTAAGGGGGTTGCCAGCTGTAATATCAGCAATGTTGGCCCAGAAATATGTAAGGAAAGGGTGCGAAGCATACCTCGCGTATGTACTTGATGACAAGGAGTTAGAAAAGAAACCCGAATCGGTGCCGGTGGTTTGTGAATACCCGGATGTTTTTCCTGAAGAGTTACCGGGTTTGCCACCTGTTCGGGAAGTAGAGTTTGGAATTGAGCTTGTACCTGGAACTACGCCAATTTCGATCGCTCCGTATCGTATGGCACTAACTGAGTTAAAAGAGTTGAAAGCTCAGTTGCAAGAATTGACGGATAGAGGTTTCGCTCGACCGAGTTTCTCGCCTTGGGGTGCACCAGTATTGTTCGTGAAAAAGAAGGACGGAACCATGAGGTTGTGCATTGACTATCGTCAACTGAATAAAGTGACGATAAAGAATAAGTATCCGTTACCGCGTATAGATGATCTGTTCGATCAATTAAAGGGAGCATCGGTGTTTTCAAAGATAGATTTGAGATCGGGTTATTATCAGTTACGGATTCGAGATTCGGACGTACCCAAAACTGCTTTCAGAACGAGGTACGGTCACTATGAGTTCTTAGTGATGCCGTTTGGGCTCACTAATGCCCCTGCGGTGTTTATGGATTTGATGAATCGGATCTTTAGGCCGTACTTGGATCGGTTCGTAGTTGTGTTTATTGATGACATCTTGGTCTATTCAAGAGATGAGGCCGAACATGCTGAGCATCTGAGGCTAGTGATGCAAATTTTGCGGGATAAGCAGTTATATGCTAAGTTCAGTAAGTGTGAGTTCTGGCTAAGAGAGGTTAGCTTCTTGGGTCATGTGGTATCCGCATCGGGTATTCGGGTTGACCCGAGCAAAATTTCAGCCATACTTAACTGGAAGCCTCCGAGAAACGTTACCGAAGTCCGGAGCTTTCTAGGGCTGCCGGTTATTACCGACGATTTGTCAAAGGTTTCTCGATGATAGCCACACCAATGACGAAGCTACTTCAGAAGGATGTTAAGTTCGAATGGACGGAGAAATGTCAGAAAAGCTTCGATCAACTGAAAACTCATCTGACTAAAGCTCCAATTTTGGTGCAACCCGAATCGGGTAAAGAGTTTGTCGTTTATAGTGACGCATCCCTACTCGGGTTGGGTTGTGTATTGATGCAAGAAGGTCGAGTTGTGGCCTATGCGTCGAGACAATTGAAGCCACACGAGAGAAATTATCCGACCCATGATCTCGAACTAGCCGCCATTGTGTTTGCATTGAAAATATGGCGACATTATTTGTTTGGTGAGAAGTGCCATGTGTTTTCGGATCACAAAAGTCTCAAATATTTGATGACTCAACGGGACTTGAATCTGCGACAAAGACGTTGGCTTGAATTGTTGAAGGATTATGAGCTTGTCATTGATTACCACCCGGGAAAGGCTAATGTGGTTGCGGACGCCTTAAGCCGGAAATCACTGTTTGCTTTGCGAGCGATGAATGTACACTTGTCTGTTCTACCTGACAATGTGTTAGTAGCTGAATTAAAAGCCAAACCATTATTGACTCATCAAATTCATGAAGCTCAGAAAGTCGATGATGAATTAGTTGCAAAACGAGCTGAGTGTGTTCCAAACAAGGAATCGGAGTTTCAGATTGATGATGATGGTTGTTTGAGGTTTAGAAGTCGTTTGTGCGTTCCAAGGAATTCGGAACTCATTCCGATGATCCTGAACGAAGCCCATTGTAGCCGAATGTCAATTCACCCGGGGAGCACGAAAATGTACAACGACTTGAAACGTCGATTTTGGTGGCATGGTATGAAGCGAGACATCTCCGACTTTGTTTCGAGATGTTTAATATGTCAGCAAGTGAAAGCGGAACATCAAGTGCCTTCAGGGTTACTTCAGCCGATCATGATACCCGAGTGGAAATGGGACCGAGTCACAATGGACTTTGTGTCCGGACTGCCATTGTCCGCAAGTAAGAAGGATGCGATTTGGGTTGTTGTTGATAGGCTGACTAAGTCGGCTCACTTTATCCCCGTGCGTACGGATTTCTCATTGGATAAACTAGCCGAGTTGTATGTTTCTCAGATTGTGAGATTACATGGAGTACCTATTTCTATCGTGTCGGATAGAGATCCGAGATTCACCTCGCGATTTTGGAAGAAATTGCAAGAAGCTTTGGGTACCCAGCTGCATTTTAGCACCGCTTTTCATCCCCAAACCGATGGTCAATCCGAGCGGATAATTCAGATACTCGAGGATATGCTGAGATGCTGCATCCTTGAGTTTAGTGGTTCATGGGAACGGTATGTACCTTTGATTGAATTCGCTTACAACAATAGTTTTCAATCAAGTATTAAGATGGCACCTTACGAGGCTTTGTACGGTCGTAAATGCCGTACACCATTGTTTTGGACCGAGCTTGGTGAAAGTAAAATTTTCGGAGTTGATTTGATTAAAGATGCTGAACAGAAAGTAAAAGTAATCCGTGAAAGTTTGAAGGCAGCCACAGATCGTCAGAAATCGTATGCGGATCTGAAACGGAAGGACATTGAATATCAGGTGGGAGATAAAGTGTTCCTTAAAGTTTCGCCTTGGAAAAAGGTACTTAGGTTTGGCCGTAAGGGCAAGTTGAGCCCGAGATTCATTGGGCCGTACGAAATCTCCGAACGAGTGGGGCCAGTTGCGTATAGATTGATTTTGCCCCCTGAGCTTGAAAAGATTCACGATGTCTTTCATGTTTCGATGCTTCGACGCTATCGATCTGATCCGTCGCATATAATTAGCCCATCAGAGGTTGAAATTCAAGCCGATATGAGTTATGAAGAAGAACCGATACGTATCCTAGCTCGTGAGGTGAAAGAGTTGCGAAACAAAAGGGTTCCGTTGGTTAAGGTGTTGTGGCTCAAACACGGGATCGAGGAAGCAACCTGGGAACCCGAGAGCTCGATGAAGGAACGATATCCAAACCTATTTACTGGTAAGATTTTCGAGGACGAAAATTTCTTAAGTGAGGGAGAGTTGTGACAGCCCAAAATTGACCCTAGCCGGGAAGTGGTTTCGGGACCGCTAAACCGAGTCACCGAAAGGTTTGAATGTGATGTTTATTGTCTAGAATATGTAATCATGAATGTGTAAAAATTTCAAGCTTCGATTTAGTCGATTGCATGTGAATTTAGTCAATAGGACTTATATGAGAAAATTTTAAAATGTGATAGGTCAATGCATGAGGACCTATTAGTGCATGTGGAAGAAAAAGGGGACTTGCATGTCAAATTCCCCCTCCCTAATATGTAGTGGCCGGCCATGCTATAGGTGGAAACATGTCTCCAACATGTTATGCTAGTGATGCATGTTAAGAATAATAAAATAATAAGCATGGTGATTAAATAATGAAAGAAGGGTGATGGAGAAAAAAAAAAAGTACATGGTCTCACCCCCCCCTTGTTGCCGTGAATTGAAGAAAGAAAACAAAAAAAAAAAAAAGAGTTCATTCTTAAACATCCTTGGCCGAATAGAGGAAAGAAAGGAAGGGGAAAAAGGCTTGAGAAAAATCGGCTATGGTGGTGGTTAGACTAAGGTATGTTTGATGTTGTCTTTGAGATGCATGCATGTTTTAAATAGCCCATGTTTAAACTTTGAATCTTGTTGATAACATGAGCAATCGGTCATGAGAAAGTGTTCAAGGAAAAGGTTGTTGATGAAAGAAATTAATGTGTTAAGGGATTATATGAAACTTATTCATGTTTATATATGTTATATGCAACGAAAATGGTTGATGATTTTGGAGGTGATTAGCTTGAATCGGCCACGGTATATCCATAAACACGATCTATGCTTGTTATGTTACTCATGGTTAAAACAATTCGGCTAGGACATTCGGCCATGGATGGTTGTATTTCTTTGATGTTGTTTTTGATGCCTTAGGGCATTGAGAGTTGATTATAGATGAGGTGAGCTTCTTGATTTAAAAATTTGATGGATGTTAAGCTAATTGGGCAACCAAAGGTTCAATATTTTTGTTATGAGGTCATATGTGCATTCGGCCATGGTCTTTGCTTGAATATGAGAATTGTAATGTGATTTTCCTAAATTGTCTATGAATTTGGTTGTTGATTTCATGGTAATGGTATATTGAATCCATGAGAATTTAGTAAGGTTGCATTCGGCAACTTACTTGAAATTAAAAATCGATGTCTAAGCTTAGGTGATTTCGATGATGATATATGTGTGTATACATAAGTATATTTAGTTGATTCGGCTTTGGTAGTTGCATGAGATTATTAGCCGAATATACTAACATACATGTACATGTGAGATTGGATTGTAAATATTTAGCAAGGTGGTTAAACTAGTTAAATTATTGATATAGCTCAAGGAGCTAAAGGAGGTGAATCGAGCAAAGGCAAAGAAAAGGTTATCGAGTAGCCGAGTGGAACCGTCTTACCCAACACGAGGTAAGTCATTAAGCATGTAGTTGGTATTATTTCAATGGTCATAATGTTGTGTATTGATGCTGAATGGAATGAATAAATGTACATATATATATGCATGTACGTATGTGATGATGAAATTGTTGAATGAAATAAATGAGGTGAGATGTAATGAGTTGTTGATCTCGGCACTAAATGTGCGGGATAACCATTTATGACCATGAGATTGGTGCTAAGTGCGCGGGATTAAATTGTACAGCACTAAGTGTGCGATTCTACTTTGTTGCACTAAGTGTGCGAAATGAATATGATGCACTAAGTGTGCGAATTGACCATGCGGCACTAAGTGTGCGGGTTTGACTATGTAGCACTAAGTGTGCGATTTGATTACGTGGCACTAAATGTGCGAGTTGATTATATAGCACTGAGTGTGCGGGCTCAATATACATTCGTGAATCATTATGGACACTATGTGTGCGACACTATTGAGCTGATCGCGGACAGCGGATCGGGTAAGTGTCTTGAGGACATGGCTAATATATGCTATGCGTATACTTGGTGTTGAGCTCGGTAAGTTGAACCTATGTGACAACTATACTTGAAGTCACGTACATAAAAATTTATCGTAGGATGGGTGAAAGGCCGTTTTGTGGTTTGATTGTAACGAAAATAAATTGATTTATGAAAATGCTTCAATGTCCTATTGATGAGTATATGAATTGTGAAGGCATGAATTGATATGAAATTGAATCGGTAGGTTGGTGGAACTATGGTATGGTTCGGTATGGATGGAGTAAATTGTCTCATTCCATTTTATTCCTCTTGTGATAATGTTATTGATGTATAGTAGAGCATTGCTTATGACTTACTGAGTTATAAACTCACCCGGTGTTTCCTTGTCACCCATTATAGGTTGCTTGGACTCATCAATTTTTACGGGGTCGGGCCGTCAACGAAGTCATCACACCAGATAGCTAGTTTTGGTACTTTCTTCTTAGTGTGCTTAGAAGATCATTTTGGCATGTATAAGCTAGTACGTTGTGTTTGAATTATGGCATGTAAACTTTAAGCCATGCGAAAATGGCACGAATGTTCGATTGAGTTGGATCGAGGGTAGGCATGAAATGGACCTAGTTACTTTCGTAACAGATGCTGGCAGCAGCAGTGTCATGAGATTGAAAAATCACTAAAAATAGTAGGAGTGGAATTAATTGATGAATAAATTATGTAATCGAAGCTCGATGAGTCTGTTTTCATGAGGAAGTAACGAAAAGATCATATGGGCAGTATATTAAGAGATAATCAGATTTTAGTGGGACAGGGCCAGAACGGTTTCTGGATTCCCTGCTCCAACTTTGGAAATTCATTATAAATTAACCAGAGATAATTAGGGGTCGTACCATATATGTGCAGATTCCTCTCTGAGTCTAGTTTCCATAGAAACAAACGGCAACAGTATTGAAGCCCCGTGCAGGGAGATATCCCAGTCGTAATGGGCAAAGGTCAGTGTAGTCGACCCCTGCAACTTGGGGAACTTTGACTAATAAACTGTACTAATTGGCCCAACCAAAAATTCTAGAAAAAAATACATAGATGGGCACATGAGTCTAGTTTCTGGGAAAAATTACGAAACTGATTTTCGAGTTACGAAACTCAAGATATGAATTTTAAAACGACTAATACACAGATTGGGCAGTGTCTGGAAAATAAATTTTGTAAGAGGGTAAAGCCAGTCAACACCTCGTGTTCGACCCCGATGACGGTTTCGGGTTCGGGGTGTTACAGATACTCTCTCTCGGAGCCACTGAAGATATAGTCTTTTACTAGTGGTATGCAGTGTCCTTGAATAGCGACACCACACATTTCAAGCTTTCCTCAAGAGTACACCTCAATTCGTAGAGAACTCGCATGGTATTCTCGAGCCAAAATTTCGCATGTTTCGGGTCATCGTCAATCGTGGCCCTAAACTCTTCGGCTCTATATTTCCTAAGTTTTTTTACTGGGGTCTTACCAATTCTCACGGGTGCCATACCTTGTGGCACTTCTTCTTCAGGTCAAGTAGGGGCCGGACGAGGTCGTGGTATATTGGGGTAGTTTCTCAGGTAATCCTTAAACCACTCATCCATCATTTCGAAAAAGGTAGCCTTCGCCTCTTCCCAACCCTCAGACATAGGCCTTCTACTACTACTAGAAGTAGCTTGCTGTACGGAAGCTGGAGCATGGCTCTCGACTCCCTTGGACTCATCTTGGGCTTGATTGGAAGACATTTACTCTATTCAAATACAATTAAAAGGGTTAGGAGTTGTCACACTATCATAACTTGTACAATAGCATGTACAGCTAGACTTGATACATGCTACGTTGTCCGAAAATTGACTAAACCATAGCTCTAATACTAATAAATGTAACACCCCTTATCCGTACCCAAGACCGGGACAAGGCACAAGGCATTATCGTACACAAACATGGACATTTCGAGAAAAATAGGTTATAAAATTTCATTTCAATTTAAAACTAATCAAACCAAAATCATATTGTCCCTGTTATGAACCTAAGAGGTTCAAAACATGTGTTAAAAGAAGTCTGGGAGGAAACCGAGAACTTAAGAAAATTTTTAGAAGAACTCTTAGGTTTAGGCCTCTCACGCTCGTGTGAAGGCAATGCACATGCCCGTGTCCCTTACCCGTGTGAAATTATTTTCCATTTCGAACCTATAGGGGTTTTCACACGGTCGAGCACACGCCCATGTCCTTGGCTCATATCCCTCACACGGCCACGACACGCCCATGCCATAGCCTGTGTGCAAAAACCTGGACATTCTATTTATGACGTCATCATTCATTCAAGGGCATACGGCCAAGGCACATGCCCGTGTGCTAGGCCATGTCTTTTACACGGTTGAGACACATGGCCGTGTCTCTGCCCGTGTGTTTACTACCATGCATACTAACCTAAATTTTTTTGTGCAGGGGAGACACGGCCTTACAACATGCCCGTAGGGACTAACTGTGTGTCACACAAGGCCTAGACACATGCCTAGGTGCCTACCCGTATGGACCTTTTTGTAGGCTATATTCCAAGCCTTTGGTCACCCTCAAACTTCCATACACACTAATATGTTCCTTGGACATATAACATAGTATAAATGTACCCTTAACCTTCTTAGCCAAGTTTGTGCACGGTGCTTCATATCTCTTCTTAACCTACATTGATATTACCTTCTTTGTTTTAGGGTTACCATTTTACAAACCATATTTTATACTTAGCTCATTTTATACATCATGCCAATTATGACCTAAACCATCTTTAAATGATTTGGCCATATTACAGATATCTATTCATGGTATATCACATTAACCATCTCATGAAACATTCAAGCATAAACATGCATGAATAGTAGGTTTACAACCTACATCAATATGAGCCATATCTCATGGCCATATACAAAATGAATAAACATATCATTTAAGCCCTTACATTGGCTAGCCAAACGACACATATAAAAAATGACCAAGAATCCTATACATGCCATTATAACAAATAAAAGTTTCTATTTACCCAAGCAAGACAAGTTGATAGTGTGATCGGTGCTCCAACTGTCTTCCAATCTTCATGAGTCCCCGAGCTCTGTAAGATAAGAGAAAAGCGAGGGGGTGAGCGTTAACATGCTTAGTAAGCTCGAATAACAGGAAGGTAAACTTACCAGTTGTTTAGCATACTACCATATTAGACAATCATTCCAACTAGAATAGTTGTAAAACCCCTTACCTGTGTCCGACGCCAAAATAGGGTACAAGGCATTATCGGACTTAATCGTTCACAAACATGCAAAAACTAGGCTACAAAATTTCTTTTAATTCAAAACTTTTCATACACATGCATAATGTCCCATACACAGGCCTACAAAGCCTAAACATACATTGTGTAACACCCCGTGCCCGAGACCGTTGCCGGAGTCGAACACGAGGTGCTGACCGACTTAGTTCATTTACTTGCACAGTTCATTTTAAAAATTTCTAGACAGCTGGCTAACTGTGTCACTGTCACCTTAAAAATCATATCTTGAGTTCCACAACTCAAAAATCAGTTTCGTGATTTTTTCCTGAAACTAGACTCATATATGCATCTACAATTTTTTTTCTATAATTTTTGCTTGGGCCAATTAGTACAGTTTATTAGTTAAAGTCTCCCATGTTACAGGGATCAACTACACTAACCTTTTCACATTACGACTTGGATATCTCCCTGTACAGGGCTTAAATACTGATTCCGTTTGTTTCTATAGAAACTAGACTCAAATAGGAATCTATACATATATGGCATGACTCCTAATTATCTCTGGTTAATTTATAATTAATTTCCAAAGTCGGAACAGGGAATCCAGAAACCGTTCTGGCCCTGTTTCACGAAAACCTAAATATCTCTTAACATACAACTCATATGACCGTTTCGTTTCTTCCATATGAAAGTAGATTCATCAAGGTTCATTTACATAATATATTCACTATTTAATTCCATTCCTACTATTTTTAGTGATTTTTCACATCCACATCGCTGCTGCTGTCAGCATCTGCCTTTAAGGTAGACTTTACCTATTTCATAGTTTCCATGATTCAATTAGCCCTTTTTTTGCATACATAGCACAAAGTATAATCATGATTAACCATTCCAATGGCTAATCGTTTCCAAACATTTCCATACCTCTTAGTGATCAACATACAAAACGATTATAGTACTATGCTAAAAACGTATATAAGCCATTTTCGCATGGCTATCCAAATTTACACAAAATCCATGGGTACATGACCAACAACAAGAAGGGTAGTCCTATACATGCCATTTCAAAGTTCAACCAAAATTGTACCAAAAGGGGGCTTTGATAGTGTGGGAGACTTCGACTTCCAAAAATCCCGAGTCCGATAGCTGTCGAGCCAAAATCTATAAAACAGAGAAACAAAGAAACGGAGTAAGCAATTTATGCTTAGTAAGTTTTGAGCAAGGGATTCCAGCACAGCAAAAGTATAGCATTCATATAGCTAAATGGATAATTTCATATGCACAAATTCTCAATATCATACTTACTTCACATTACCAACCCTTATGTTCATACACAAAAGATCAACTTAGCCAAAGGCCGGTAGCTTATTTATCGACTGAGCGAATACAGATTTGTAAGGGATCAACTAATTCAAAGCACACACGAAACATACCTCATCGCTGGGATTTTACGAGCGTATTAATTTAAATTTTTTTACAACAAGATCGCTCATTCCCAAATCAAGCATCTTCGGGGTTTAGCCAGATATAACCACTCGCACAAGGCCTTCGGGTCTTAACCCGGATATGGTCACTAGCATAAATGCCATCGGGACTTAGCCCGGATTTAGTCGCTAGCACAAATGCCTTCGGATCTTAGTCTGGATGTAGTCGCTTAGCACAAAAGCCTTTGGGACTTAGCCCGGATATCATTCGAGTAACCATGCACATATATCAATAAGTCATGACACATTCATATTTCATTTTCATTACCAAAGCTCAAACACAAGACACTTATCACATTTACAATTTCGGCTCAATAGCCACATACAAGAGCATGATTTTGATTTATTTAAGACATAATCTAATCGAATCATAATTTAAGTCCCATTACTCGAAAACTTACCTCGGATGTTGTCGAACGATTCCGATGGCTATTCGACCACTTTTTCCTTCCCTTTATCAGATTTAGTTCCCCTTTGCTCTTGAGCTTAATTTAACAAATAAATTGATTTAATCATTTGAGCATCGAAAAGAGGAACTCAAGGTACTTGGCCCACATATATTCATTAGACATTAAAGTCACATATGTACGGAATCATGAATCAAACTCAACACATTAGTTAATACTCTCCTTAGCCGAATTTTCAAAGTCAAGATAAAGCCTTCAATATGCTTACCTATGGCCGAACAACACATCAACCTATGTACTCATTCATGTGGCCGATTATGCATGTCTATGTTGAGGCCAATTATATACTCAATACCGCACACAAATGGCATACCTTTTACTAACTAATGCATTACATATTATAACTCAATACGCATCCATCATGTACTCCATAACCGAAACACCATCATATGTAAATATATACCTTGAGATATTGTATATGTCATACCAATACGTCATGTGCAAACATATATATATATATGTGCAAGAGCCGAATCTCAAAGTTGATTATAACTAAACATGAACATAAATCCAAAACACAAATATTACCTACCATGCAATAAGCATAAATCATACTTATGGATATACCATGGCCGAATACATCACAACACCATACCATTTCAATTTTGGTCATGGTTAAACAAAGAACTTAACGTCTCACTCAAAAATGCTAAAAAGAAAATCCAAGAGTCATCAATCCACCATCACATGTATCATTAACAAGCTTCATATTTAGCATGCAATGGCATTAACACAAAATCCACCTAGGCCGAATGTCATCCCCATGACATAGCAAAGATTTGAACCATGGGCTAATTAGAACTCAAGCTAGCAACTAAAAACATGCATGAATCTCATGGCACAACCTCAAACATACCTTAATCTAGATACAAGCCAAACCTCCTCCTAATCCTCTTCCAAACCAAACATGAAGCAAGAACTCCTTCCTTCTTCCTTAGAATTTTCGGCCAAAAGAAATGAAAAAGGATGAACAAATTTTTTTTTCTTTTCTCCAACTCACGGCAATGGGGGGGAACACTCACACACATTCTTTTTTTTTTGTTTTCTTCCTTCCATTTCTTATCAGTTTATTGCCCATGCTTCTTATTTTATTTTTCCATTAACACAACATGTTTCATGACATGTTTTGCCCATCATCCCTTGTCATGGCCGGCCACTAGTACTTAAATGGGGGGAAATTGACATGCAAGTCCACCCCTTTGATTACATGCACTATTAGGCCACTTGCATTTGCCTAGCACATTTCTAAATTTTCTCACATAAGTCCTATCAACTAAATTCACATGCAATTAACTAAATCGAAGCTTAAAACTTTCACACATTTATATTCACATATTTTAGGCAATAATTATGACATTCAAATAATTTGGTGACTCGGTCTAGCGGTCCCGAGACCGCTTTCCGACTAGGGTCACTTTAGGGCTGTCACACATTGAAATTGGTTCAGGAGTATACTGAGAACTTTGAGAAGTTTCAGGAAAACTTAGAAAATTTTCCCATGGAACAGGGTTACATGCCCGTGTGGACATAGGGACACGCTCGTGTCCTCAGGTCATGTAACTCTCTGTTTATGACCTCAACATCCAAATCGAACCACACAGCCAGGCCCCCAGCCCGCGTCTCCAGGCCGTGTCCCTCACATTGTTGAGACACACGACCTTGTCTCAGCCTGTGTAGTCAACATTTAGGCTATTTTCCAAGCCATCATGTTATCCATAAACCCTTACAACCTTATGCATATTAAAACCACAAATCATGGCATCATTTTAGTGATTAAAAAAACTTTATTCAAACATTTTCATAACATTAACATGTCCTCTTACAAGCTATTCTACTCATGCAATACCAAGTCCACATTTTTTAATCGACATTCATAAGACTTTTCATTTTGAAGATCACTTTTACCATTACACTATGGTTACCAACTTATCCATCAGGCACTCATGTTCAACCATTATCACGTTGTTTTTATAACGTGCAATTACCACATGGCTATGACCACCTGAATTGGCCATAGAGCATACATCCAACACACATGTCATATTACCAACCAAGCATGGTAAACAAATATAATCATATCGTAAACATTAAACATGACATGAATAGCTAGGTTTACAAGCCATAATCAATATGAGCCACATCTCATGCCCATACACATATAACTCAATATAAGCCAATACATTTGGCCAAAGCATAATAATACATGTCAATAAACTAGATCCTTATACTTGCCACTCACTTGAAATTTCTAATATATGCTTCATTATTCCGATGGTAGTGACTTGATAGTGTGATGCTGCCTCCGACGATCTCCAACCCCGAGCTAACCTGACAAAGCTAAAGTAAATTGAAATGAGGGATTAAGCTTCACGCTCAGTAAGTCCATATGTAATTAATAAGCAACTTATCAACATGCGTCCACCAATTCTTGCAACATGATCTCAAAGTAATACTATCATAATTGCCTTTTTACCTATGTTCAAGTTAAGCTATTTTCTCAAGTCACAGTCACTAAATTATTTATATCTAGAATTACGAAACTCCAAATTAAGATCCTTTAACTTTCCCAGAAACTAGACTCGCATATTCATACCATAAAATTTTAATAATTTTTTGGTTTAGCCAATTAGTAAAGTTTATTCTTCAAAGTTACCCCATTTTCACTGTTTGACAGGTCCAACCCCTCTTCACTAAAAATAATTTATCTCATAATACAGGATTCATATGATGTTCCTGTTTATTTCTCTTGAAAATAGACTCATTAAGAATTTTAATAATATAAATTATAACCAATAAATATTTTTGTACAATTTTCTTGATTTTCTCAAATCATAACAGGGGATTTCGAAATCATTCTAACTCTGTCTCACAATAATTTAAATATATTGTAATCTGATATTCATTTTCTTACACCGTTTTTCTATGTGAAATTAGACTCAATAACCTTTAATATCATATTTTCAGTCTCTAACTCAATTTCCACAATTTTTTCTGGATTTTTAAAGTCACACAACTGCTGTTGTCCAACACTGTTTTAGTGCAATATAATGATAACTATCATAAGTTCACTTTCAACTAATCATGAACTCACCATTTCATGAATTCCATGTTCAAATGCACAGTATAAGTTAACATGATACTGCAAAAAAATTCATAATCATAATTCATACATCTTAGCTCACCGATGTCTCAACATTTCAAAGTCTCAATAATCATAAGCTTAGTGTACATACTTGTACCACTCGTAGTATAGTATACAACTATACCTTTCGTACCATGTCCTCTTCGAGACTTTCCTTACATCATCCATTGTATTACCTGTTGAAGACTCGTAATACTATTGGATACACAGAACACTTGCACAAAGTGTTACACACATACGTAGCCCAAGCTACCTCATAACATGTAACGCTCGTAATGGAGCTACTCACGGGCTTGCTTATAAAAGCTATCAGTCAAGGTGTAGCTACATTGGCTATCACACAAGCTGTCAGGTATCTGACCAACTCAAGGATTACCTAGCCAATGGTAGGACACATAAGACCATTGCTCCAGACCCAATTACATGTATCGCATCCATGCTGAACTCGGTCCAACTCAATGAGCTCGGATGTCACATGTATCGCATCCATTATGAACTCAGACAAAATCAACGAGCTCGAATGCTTCACATATATCACGAACTTGGGCCAACTCAACAAGTTTAGATTTCTCACATATATCACATAATATCAAAACATTAAAAACATGCTACAACACCACATTATTTGCATATGCACTTACCATCGTAAACATATAATTCGTCACAACTAAATTAGCATACCAATTTAGATTTCAGCCATAAATAACAATAACATTAAGAACATGCTTATTTCATCATACGAACTTACCTCGAATGCAATTTCGGGTAATTATTCTCTTTTTGTCCTTAACCACGTACTCTCTCGATTTAAGCCAGAATCTCAATTTTCTTGATTTGCAAGAGTTTAAGGTTGCTGAAAATTTTGAGCTTCCATGGCTGTTTTCTTGAAGTGAACTTGGTGGAGAAAGAAGGAGAGAGATGAGAAAATGACAACTTTTCCTATTTTTTTTATTTTATTCAATTTTATCACCTAATTTCCAACAAATGTTGACTTTTCAATTTCTTTGTCTCCCATGGCCGGCCACCTCTCTCAAAAGGGTCTATTTGCCCTTTAAAGATCTCCACAATATGACGCATAGTCAATTTACACCTTCAGCTAATAAAACATGACTTTTGCACACTTTATGCGATTTAGTCCTTTTTCACAATTAAGCTCACAAACGCTAAAATTGACTCACTAAATTTTTCATGCACACATATAATCATGCTATAACACATAAAATAACATTAAAAATAATTTCTCCAGCCCTAGAATAGTGGTTCTGAAACCACTGTTCCAACTAGGCCCAAAATAGGGTTGTTATTATTCTCCCCCTTACGGATTTTCGTCCCCGAAAATCTTACCAGAATAGTGGTTTGGTTCTTCACATAAACTTTTCTTTTCCATATTTATTGATAAAGAACTTTCACTCGACTGTGTCTTTAATACTTATCTCTTTACTTCTCATATCAGTCTCATAAGTGGTTGATTGCTGTACTACACCTCGGCTGAATTTCAACCTCTATCCGAGAGTTCATATACACAAAAGTTTGATCTATGTCATCATGTCAGATATACATACATACCTGAATCTTTTCGAATTCAATTCTCAATTACTCTTAAATTCTGAAACACGAAAATGAAACATATTGTCAAGAATCTGAATCGATCACACCGAAAATGAAATGTGGTGCCAAAACACAACCCTGCTTTCAAAGCTTTCTATGAAATTTGACAACCTCGGAGATACACAATTCCATTAATTCTTTAAGCGAAAATTCAACACATACTGAAATGATTTGTAGATTTCATCAAACATTTAGCAACAAGCTACAAAATATTAATAATCCTGATAACAATTCATGTATCCAAATACAAAAATCAGAAATATCGAGTTCTAAACTCGAGTACCAATACGTCACTCCTATGAGTTTTCTTGCAAACTCTTTCTATAGAAGCTCTGCATTTTCTGCCCAAGCACTTGTAATCACATTTTTCTTTTCTCAAAGATTATACAATAATTAACTCAAGTCATCTACGCTATCACAATTTAGATCTCTGTCTTTAACATTAGATACTTTAAGCTATCATATTGCCTTATAGTCTCATAACATATCACTGAAGGTCAAGGAGTCTTTGCCCAATGCAGACTAAACCAGTTCAAAGGCTTCAGTTAACAATATTCTCATCTGACCAAACCTTTTTAACAAGTAATAGACTTTTCAACTTCCGTAAGATGAAAATTTCTATCGTTCAAAGTAGCCTTAAATTATATCAAAGCTTTCTAAGAACTATATACTTTTCATTCAAACTGTCCGTCCTTTACCCATAAGGAAATGAAATCTTATTCCCAGACACACATATCTCATTTAATCCTCCAAAAAATAATCGATTACTGATTGAACAACCAAGCCAATCTTAATCATCAATAAATGATATTGCAAGAAATCTTCTCTTCTAGTCGATAGAATGACTCAACATGTAATCATTCAAAATTCACTTATCATGTTAATCAAAAGACCGCTTCAAATACATTAACTCAGAATAAAAAGAATATCCCAACTGAAGGCATTAACTTTAATTAACTTACTCAAGAAAAGAAATCCAGATGCTAGAATTATGATGTTGCTATAATCAAACCAGAAACATAGTCGTAATTGGTGTAGTCTTCATAAGCCAAAGAATACACTTTAGGTACAAACCATGATTAATAATTTATGGAATAAATATGGCAAGGAAAATCCATATAAAGAAGTCCAAGAAACTGATATCCAAGATAAAGAAATTCCATGATTTAGAAATCCAAGACACATTGTCAAAATGAAAGATTCAGAACAAAGCTCATAAGAAAAATATGAAGGATCTCGATTATTCCTCAGAGAAAAAAAGTCCGAAAGAATACAACATTCCAACCCACTGGAAGTAAATGCAACAAGAATGATATACCTTCCTATATATATATACATACATATCGAATAGAGCATCAATTAGAAGAAACAGAGTTGTATCATCATGTGTACTTTTTCATAAAGTTTCAATAGATGAAATGCAATCGAATGTCAGAGGGAAGTGGAGCAATATCGATTATATATACTAGTCAGACTACCAATACTTTCATCTATATATCATGATTAGAAAACATTTCCATAAAAAAAAGGTTTTATCAGAAGAGGAAAGGCCATAGGAACAAATCTTAAGAACAATTACACATATAGAATACCCCAAAAGAGACTGTCAAAATCCGTTCAGCCATAACTGTCACACTCAATGTCTTACCTTTCAAATATTATTCCTTTAACTATTTCTATCATCAGTAATCCCATATTATTCCTCTCATTACGATATTTCATAAACTGAATAATCTTTAGATAAACCTGATACCTTTCTAGTTCTGCCTTTACTTACTAACACACTCTCAATCTCTAATCATGTTTATAGATATTTCTCCACTGAACTCTTTGGTTTTCACACTTGTGAGTTTATTCAGCACCAATGTCATGAGATTCCATTACAATACATCATTCTGGTAGGGGGGTGAGGTCGTAGGGCCTCTGACTCAACTCTCATATACATACACATGTAACACAACTTTCATCATCATAGCAATATCATCAAAATCATATCATTCATTTCAGGAAAATTGACATTCATATTCATTTTACACCAACTTTCCAGTTATCTCATTTAGACAAGTATACTTATGCATGCACTCAATGAATTCTGAGTAACTTTACTAGTCACATTCACTTAATTAAACATATCAAGCACATCATATCATATGAGGGCCAACAAACATGAAAGAATATAAATTACAATCGAAACTTTGATTTCGCACATCATCATATGCATGTCATTATAATCGTATAAACCTATCCGAACAATTTTAACACGTTTACTTAAGTTATAGAAGCTTTCCAATCGTAATCATTTAAATAATTATACTTGAACATTCTTTCTACTTGTATTTTTAGTAAGTTATCTAAACACATGCATTCACTCGAACAAATCAATCATAGATAAGCTCAATACACCATGTTCACTTTCTATTTCATGTTTCTCATATCACAAATATGTACGTATAGATTTCACGAATTCTTATTCATACCTTTCTAAGTTTCAACTTTTCATAACTGCACTTTATTTGAATACTTTAGCATCACTGTCTATGTGATCGGGTATAGCTCGATTGGAGAGTACCTTTATCTAAACAAGATAGTTCTCATTCGCGTCAGGAGACATCACACTATCACCAATTTTTGGCATGTATAGCTAAACTCTCATACGTGCTAGGTTAGTCTAAGAATCGACTAAACCATAGCTCTAATACCACTAAATGTAACACCTCTTACCCATGTCCGACGCCGAGACAGGGTATGAGGCATTACTAGACTTAATCGTTCACAAACATACAAAAACCAGGCTACAAAATTTCTTTTAATTCAACACTTTTCATACACATGCATAATGTCCCATACACGGGCCTACGAAGCCCTAAACATACATCGAGATTGATTCGAGATTAAACCAAGAAATTTGAGGAGTTTCATGAAAACTTAGACAATTTTCCCATGGAACAGGGTCACACGTCCGTGTGCCTTTGGCACGCCCGTGTCCTAAAGCCGTGTAACTCTCTGCTTATGACGTCAGTATGCAAATCAAACCACTTGGCTGGGCCACAAGCCTGTGTCTCCAGACCGTGTCCCTCACACAGTTGTGACACAGGACCATGTCTCAGCCCGTGTAGTCAACACTTAGGCTATTTTCCAAGCCTTCATGTTACCCATAAACCCTTACAACCTTATGCATATTAAAACCAAAAAACATGGCATCATTTTAATGATTAAAAGAACTTTATTTAGACATTTTCATAACATTAACATGTCCTTTTATAAGCTATGCATCTACTCATGCAATACCAAGTCTAGATTCTTTAATCGCCATTCATAAGACTTGTCATTTTGACGATTACTTTTGCCATTATACTATGGTTTCCAACTTATCCATTAGGCACTCATGTTCAACCATTATCACGTTGATTTTATAACGTGCAATTACTACATGACTATGACCACCTCAATTGGTCATAGAGCATACATCCAACACACATGTCATATTACCAACCAAGCGTGGGAAACAAACATAATCGCATCATAAACATTAAACATGACATGAATAACTAGGTTTACAAGCCATAATCAATATAAGCCACATCTCATGCCCATACACATATAATGTGACAGCCCAAAGTTGACCCTAGTCGGGAAGTGGTTTCGGGACCGCTAAACCGAGTCACCGAAATGTTTGAATGTGATACTTATTGTCTAGAATATGTAATTATGAATGTGTGAAAATTTCAAGCTTCAATTTGGTTGATTTCATGTGAATTTAGTCAATAGGACTTATGTGAGAAAATTCTAAAATGTGATAGGTCAATGTGTGAGGACCTATTAGTGCATGTGGACAAAGGGGGGACTTGCATGTCAAATTCCCCTCCCTACTAGTAGTGGCCGGCCATGACAAGCATGGTAGACCAAGTTTGATGGCCAAGACATGTCATAGACATGTTTTGTTGGTGCATCATGGGTGGAAAAAAATAAAATAATAGGCATGGAAATTAAATAATGAAAAGGAGTATGATGATTACACAAAAAAAAAGTGTGTAGTTGATTCTTTTCCCCCCCCATTGCCGTGAGCTAAAGAAAAGAGAGGAGAAGATCTTTGTTCATCCTTTTCTCACCTTCATTTAGCCTAAATTAGAAAGAAAAACAAAGAAAAATTTTCTCATCCTTTGGTTCATCCTTGGCCAAAAATTTTATGGAGGAAAGAAGAAGAAAGGTGAAGAGATTCGGCCATGCATGTAGCTAGGCTAAGGTATGTTTGATGATGTTCCATGAGATGCATGCATGTTTTAGTTGTTAGCTTGAGTTCTACCTAGCCCATGGTCTAAATCTTGCTATGTGATGGAAATGGCACTTGACCATGGATGCATCATTCTTGGTTGGTGTTTGATGTTGTGGTGATGAGGCATGAGGATGAGTTAAGATTCGGCCTAGGTGGAGGTTGTGTTAATGCCATTGCATGCAAAATATGAAGCTTGTTAATGATACATGTGATGATGGCTTGATGATTCTTGAACCTCCTTTTTAGCATTTTTGTGTGAGCACATATGTGCATTGGTTGCTAAATGGAGAAAAATCGGCTAGCAAGATGTGTGCTAAGGCCGAATGTAACTTTGCATGTTAATGAGCAATGCATGTGTTAAATTGATGAAAAGGGGGAGGATGCTTTACTAGTGTGTATATGTGTGTATTAAGTGTTGAAATCGACCCCAAAAATAGACATGCATATTCGGCCAAGGGGAAAGAAATTAGCTAATATGTTGTGTTGATGCATGATTTTTGCATGTATGAGACTTTAATGTCTAATGTATAAATATGGGCTAAGTGCCTTGTGTTCATCTTTTTGATGCCTAAATGATGAAATCAATTTATTTGTTTAATTAAGCTCAAGAGCAAAGGGGAAATAAATCCGATAAAGGGAAGGAAAAAGTGGTTGAATAGCTAGCGGAATCGTTCGACAACACCCGAGGTAAGTTCTTGAGTAAGAGAGCTTAAATTACGATGTGATTAAATCATGCTCTATGTGAGGCTATTGAGCCGAATGTGCAAGGACGATATGTGCCTTGTGTTTGAGTTTCGCAAATGAAAATGAAATATGAATGTGCCATGAATTATTGTTAGATGTGCATGATTAATTGAATGCTGTCCGGGCTAAGTCCCGAAGGCTTTGTGCTAAGTGAATATATCCGGACTAAGATCCGAAGGCATTTGTGCGAGATACAAATTCCGGGTTAAGCCCCGAAGGCCTTTGTGCGAGATACTAAATCCGGGTTAAGTCCCGAAGGCATTCGTGCGAGTTATTAAATCCGGGTTAAGTCCCGAAGGCATTCGTGCGAGTTGTTAAATCCGAGTTATGTCCCGAAGGCATTGTGTGAGTTACTAAAACCGGGCTATGTCCCGAAGGCATTTGAACGAGGAGCTATATCCGGTTAAATCCCGAAGGTACGTGATTTGGTAATGAATGAGCTTGCTGTAAAATTCCAGCGAATACTCGAAAAACATCCCAATATGGGGATATGTTACGTATGTGTTGAATTTAATCGAGCCCTTACAAATAAATGTTCGCTCAGTTGATAAACGAGCTACCGGCCTTCGGCTAAGTTAGTCTATTGTGTATGTACATAAGGGTTGTTAATGTTGTGAAGCAAGTTTGATATCGGTAAATTGCGTGTTGTGAAATATTCCGTTTAGCTAAATGTGTGTTATTCTTTGTTTATGCTGGAATTCCTTGCTCAAAACTTACTAAGCATAAATTGCTTACTCGTTACACTGCTCCTCTGTTTTATAGATTTTTGGTTCTCCAGCTATCGGACTCGGATCTTGAAGTCGAAGTCGCCCACACTATCAAAGGCTCTTTTGGGTACTATTTTGGTTGAATTTTGATATGGCATGTATAGGACTACCCATTGTTGTTTTTCGAGTACTTTATGAAATGTATAAGTGTACAGCCATGCGAAAATGGCTTGTAGAAGTGGAGTATGGCATTAGACCATTCGTGTTTATGAATGTATAGATGGTTTCATGATGTAACTATAGTTGGAATGGAAGTGTTGAGCAAATGATCAGCCATTGGAATGGCTAAGTATGATCATATGTGGGCATATGTTGACAAGGCCCTCGTTGGTCCATGAAACCCCGAAAATAGGTAAGGTTTACTTTGAAAACAGAGGCTGACAGCAGCAGTGGTGTGGATTGGAAAAATCACAAGAATTCGTAGGAGTGGAATTAAATATTGAATAAATTATGTAATCGAACCTTGATGAATCTACTTTCATATGAAAGTAACGAAACAATCATATGAACAGTACAGTAAGAGATATTCAGGTTCTTGTGGAACAGGGCCAGAACAGTTTCTGGATTCCCTGTTCCGACTTTGGAAATTCACTATAAATTGACCAGAGATAATTAGGAGTCATACCATATATGTATGGATTCCTCTCTGAGTCTAGTTTCTATAGAAACAAACGGCATCAGTATTGAAGCTCTGTGCAGAGAGATATCCAAGTCGTAATGGGAAAAGGTCAGTGTAGTCGACCCCTGTAACATGGGAGACTTTGACTAATAAACTGTACTAATTGGCCCGACCAAAAATTCTAGAAAAAAATACATAGGTGGGAACATGAGTCTAGTTTCAGGGAAAAATCACAAAACTGATTTTCGAGTTGTGAAACTCAAGATATGATTTTTGAAGCAACTAGTACTCAGACGGGGCAGTGTCTGGAAAAATTTTTCAAAGTTTGTTAACATCTCGTGTCCGACTCCGGTATCGGTCTCGGGTTCGGGGTGTTACATATAACTCAATATAAGCCAGTACATTTGGCCAAAGCATAATAATACATGTCAATAAAATAGATCCCTATACGTGCCACTCACTTGAAATTTCTAATATATGCTTCATTAGTCCAGTGGTAGTGACTTGATAGTATGATGCTGCCTCCGACGATCTCCAACCCCGAGCTAACTTGACAAAGATAAAAGAAATGGAAAGGAGGGAGTAAGCTTCACGCTTAGTAAGTCCATATGAAATTAATAAGAAACTTATCAACATGCTTCCATCAATTCTTGCAACATGATCTCAAAGTAATACTATCATAATTGCCTTTTTACCTAAGTTCAGGTTAAGTTATTTTCTTGAGTCACAGTCACTAAATTATTTATATTTGGAGTTACGGAACTCCAAATTAAGATCCGTTAATTTTCCCAGAAACTAGACTTACATATATTATTACTATAAAATTTTAAGAATTTTTTGGTTTAGCCAATTAGTAAATTTTATTCTTCAAAGTCACCCCTTTTTCGCTGTCTGACAGTTCTGATCCCTCTTCACTAAAAATTATTTATCTCATAATATAGGATTCAAATGATGTTCCCGTCTATTTCTCTTGAAAATATACTCATTAAGGATCTTAAGCATATAACTTATAACTCATAACTATGTTTTCAATGATTTTCTCAAATCATAACAGGGGATTTCGAAATCATTCTGACTCTATCTCACAATAATTTAAATATCGCATAAGCTGATATTCATTTTCTTACATCGTTTCTTCTACATGAAACTAGACTCAAAAACCTTTAATATCATATTTTATTCAGTCTTTAAATCAATTTCCACAATTTTTGGTGGACTTTTAAAGTCACACAACTGCTACTGTCCAACATTGTTTTAGCACAATATAATGATAACTATCATAAGTTCACTTTCAACTAATCATGAACTCAACATTTCATGAATTCCATGTTCAAATGCACAGTATAAGTTAACATGATACTGCAACAAAATTCATAATCATAATTCATACATCTTAGCTCACCGATGTCTCAACATTTCAAAGTCCCAATAATCATAAGCTTAGTGTACATACCTGTACCACTCGTAGTATAGTATACAACTATACCTTTCGTAGCATGTCCTTTTTCAGGACTATCCTTACATCATCCATCGTATTACCTGTTGAACACTCATAATACTATTGGATACCCAAAACACTTGCACATAGGTGCCACATACACATACGTAGCCCAAGCTACCTCATAACATGTAACGCTCCCAATGGAGCTACTCACAGGCTTGATCATAAAAGCTATCGGTCAAGGTGTAGCTACACGGGCTGCTCACACAAGTTGTCAGGTATCCGACCAACTCAAGGATTACCTAGCCACCTGTAGGACACACAAGACCATTTCCCAGAACCCAATTACATGTATCGCATCCATAATGAACTCGGACCAACTCAACGAGCTCGGATGCTTCACATATATCACGAACTTGGGCCAACTCAACAAGTTCGGATTTCTCACATATATCACATAATATCAAAACATTAAAAACATGCTACAACACCACATTATTTGCATATGCACTTACCATCATAAACATATAATTCGTCACAACTAAATTAGCATACCAATTTAGATTTCAGCCATAAATAACAATAACATTAACAACATGCTTATTTCATCATACGAACTTGCCTCGAATGCAATTTCAGCTGATTATTCTCTTTTTATCCTTAACCACGTACTTTCTCAATTTAAGCTCGAATCTCGATTTTCTTAATTTGCAAGAGTTTAAGGTTACTGAAAATTTTGAGCTTCCATGGTTGTTTTCTTGAAGAGAAATCAGTGGAGAAAAAAAGAGAGAGATAGGAAAATGACAACTTTTCCTATTTGTTTTATTTTATTCAATTTAATTACCTAATTTCCACCAAATGTTGACTTTTCTATTTCTTTGTCTCCCATGGCTAGCCACCTCTCTCAAAAAGGTCTATTTTCCCTTTAAAGACCTCCACAATATGATTCATAGTCAATTTACACCTTCACTAATAAAATAGGACTTTTGCACTTTATGCAATTTAGTCCTTTTTCACAATTAAGCTCACAAACGCTAAAATTGACTCACCAAATATTTCATGCACTCATATAATCATGCTATAACACATAAAATAACATTAAAATAATTTCTTCGGCCCCGGAATAGTGGTTCCAAAACCACTTTTCCAACTAGGCCTAAAATTGGGTTGTTGCAATAGTATAATTTCCTTATCACGTACACTCAATCATCAAGTTAGTCTCATGTCAATTCATTATAGTATTAATCATAGATGAGCTCATTAATTCAAGAATTTCCATTCTCATTTCTCATTTTAATCCCGTTTAATTTCTCAAAATCTCGATGGATATCCCATTCACCGTCAAATCATGCAAGTGATCATTTTAAGTATACACTCCCGTGAACTTCACCCTTACTACGGGATTACCAATCCAGGCTAAATACCTCGTAACATAAACTCATAGGGCAATGTCGGGATTACCAGCCTAGGCTAAATACCTTATAACGACATGTGCTCTAATGAGCTTGGATCTGAATTACCAGTCCAGGCTAAATTCAGATCTTAAATCAGATTACCTGTCCGAGCTAAATCCACTACCACACATATTCTTGGGGAGGCTCGATCACTAAAGGAGCACTCGTCTGGGCTAGATCCTTTTTGTCGACATTTTATTTCAAGAAATCCATCAAATATCCTTTTTATTCAATCAGGATCTTCAATTCTCTTGTTAACTTATACTACCACATTCCATGTATTATCATGCAATGAATATCTAAATTATCATACATTTAAGAATAAACATTTTTAGTATATTAAGTGTTTACTTCGAGTTTACGAACTTACTTGGTAATTGTTCCGGGTTCGCATTTCGGTTATTCCGAAACCTTTCATTTTCCACAGTAGACCTCCAGAATTGGCTCCTCGGGGTCTATATTAGTAAAAGTAAATCATTAATACCTCACATTGTTCATTTTTGGCTTAAGCTCACCCCGGGCAAAATGACCAATTTTCCCCGAACCTTTCACATTTTTTTACAATTTAGTCCTAAGGCTCATATAATGAAATGCATAAAATTTCTAGGTTACCCAAGCCTAGCCGAATATTTTTCATGCTTATAACAGCCCACATTTTCCTTCATTTCACATTTGACTACCTATTTTCACAACTTTTACAAAATGGTCCTTTAGGCCATTTCCATGAAAAACTACTTAGTAGAAGTTGTTTATTATCCTCTAAACTCTCATATTCCTGTATAAATCATCAAAGCACAAGCATCTCATGCATGGGAAAATTTCTAAACATGAACTCTAGCTTGAAATATGGGTAGAAATAGAGAGAGCTTGTTACGAGGATCTCAAAAATACAAAGAACATTAAAAACGGGGCTAGGGAGCACTTACTATTGAGCTTGAAAATATTGAAAACCCTAGCTATGAAGACCCTTTAACTTTCGGCAGCATGGAGAAGAAAAATGACTAATTTTTGCTTTCATTTTTTCCTTTTTATTTAGTTTATTACCAAATGACCAAAATACCTTTCCTTTCTAACCTTTAAAAATTTTCCATTCATGCTTATTTTTGTCTAAAAACTTAGAAATTGGGCAAATTACTCTTTAAGACCTTCTAATTAATAATTCAAAGCAATTTCATACAAATTGCTTCTAGAACCCAAGTTTTGCAACTTATTCAATCTGGTCCCTAATTACCAATTGGGCACCTTATACTTAGAATTTCTACATGAAATTTTAACACAAGCATTTTTCATATCCTAGACCTCAAAATAATCATAAAATAAATATTTTTATGTCAAATTTATGGTCCTGAAACCACTATTCTGACTAAGCCCTATTTCGAGCTATTATACCTATACATGCCATAACTCAAAATGTTGAAATCATTAGTACCAAAATAATTGTTGATAGTGTGAGTAGTTCTCTGACGGTCTCCGGTCCCGAGCTAGCTTGGTGACACTATAAGACAAGGGAAAGTAAGGGGAGTAAGCTATAAAGCTTAGTAAGTTCCTATGCAAAAAATAAGCATCATAACCACACATTTAACATACACTTAACATAATAAAAATTGACATGAATATTATTAAGATCTTATAGTCATAACTTACTCAATCACAAGCTTACCAAGAGTTCATCACATATCGGGCTCATTACGAATGAGTTTTAACTACATACCTGTACCACATTGCAACTTAACCATAGTCTTTCATAACTTTGACATTCCCGTTGCACACTCGAAATATTAACTGATACTCAGAAATTTTTGCACATAAGTGCCATACATGTAGCCAAAGCTATTTCATATCTCATAATACATACAAACTTGCTTTCAAGCTATTCTCGGGCCCACACACACAAGCTGTCAATCGGGACGTAACTACACAGTGCTGCTCACACAAGTTGTCAGGTATCCGCAACACATGCCGGCATACCCAGCCATTGGTAGGACATACAAGACTAGCACTCGGATTACATAATCACTTATACATATGGGTTCCTAGTGACATGTCACTCTTATGCTATTCTATTCCAAAGGTTCAACTGAGATTTCTCGCTTGTCAAAACTTGGCAAATTCGTCCAAAGAGTCAATCACAATTCATACAATATTAAAGCATTTAAAACATAAATATAACAATGCATTATTTACATACGAACTTACCTCTGTACAAAAATAGTAGAATTTGACCTAATTGTCAAGCACTTTATTTTTTCGCTGATCTAGGTCCGAACCTTATTTTTCTTGATCCATAATAACAAATTTAACTCATTTAATACTCACATTGTTCAATTCTGTCCAAAAATTATATTATGAAAAAATTACATTTTTACCCCTAATGTTTCACATTTTTTCAATTTAGTCTCTAGGCTCGTAAAATGATTTTCATCCAATTTCTTCATTACCCAAGCCTAGTCGAACCATTTTCATAATTACACCAGCCCACATTTTCCACTTAATCACACATTTACTGTAACACCCCGTACCCGAGTCCGTCGCCGGAGTCGGACACGAGGGGTTTGCAGACTTAAATCACTTCTTTGCACAATCCATTTTAAATTTTCCAGGCAAGCTGGCTAACTGCGTCACTGTCACCTTAAAAATCATATCTTGAGTTTCACAACTCGAAAATAAGCTTCGTGATTTTTCCCTAAAACTAGACTCATATATGCTTCTACAAATTTTTTTCTAGAATTTTTGGTCGGGCCAATTAGTACAGTTTATTAGTCAAAGTCTCCCATGTTACAGGGATCGACTACACTGACCTTTGCGCATTATGACTTGGATATCTCCCTGTACAGGGCTTCAATACTGATTTCGTTTGTTTCTATAGAAACTAGACTCAAAAAGGAATCTATGAATATATGGCATGACTTCAAATTATCTCTGGTTAATTTATAATGAATTTCCAAAGTCGGAACAGGGAATCCAGAAACCGTTCTGGCCCTGTCTCACGAGAACCTGAATATCTCTTAACATACTGTCCATATGATCGTTTCGTTTCCTATGAAAATAGATTCATCAAGGTTCGTTTACATAATTTATTCACTATTTAATTCCATTCCTACTATTTTAGTGATTTTTCACATCCACATTACTGCTGCTGCCAGCATCTGTTTTTTTTAGGTGAACTTTACCTATTTCATGATCCTCCATGGATCAACTAGAGTTTGTCATACATATTCCAAAAGTGATCAAGAATAACCCTTCCCATGGCTAACGTTACCAACATTTCCATACCTCTCGACAGACAACATACAAAACGATTATAATGCTATGATCAAAGTATATTTAAGCCATTTTCGCATGGCTATCCAAATTTACACAAAACCGAAGGGTACATGACCAACAACAAAAGGGTAGTCCTATACATGCCATTTCAAAGTTCAACCAAAATTGCACCAAAAGGGGGCTTTGATAGTGTGGGAGACTTTGATTTCCAAAAATCCCGAGTCCGATAGCTGACGAGCCAAAATCTATAAACAGAGAAACAAAGAAACGGAGTAAGCAATTTATGCTTAGTAAGTTTTGAGCAAGGGATTCCAGCACAACAAAAGTATAGCATTCATATAGCTAAACGGATAATTTCATATGCACAAATTTTCAATATCATACTTACTTAACATTACCAACCCTTATGTTCATACACAAAAGATCAACTTAGCCAAAGGCCGGTAGCTCATTTATCGACTGAGCGAATACAGATTTGTAAGGGATCAACTAATTCAAAGCACACACGAAACATACCTCATCGCTGGGATTTTACGAGCGTATTAATTTAAATTTTTACAGCAAGATCGCTCGTTCCCAAATCAAGCATCTTCGGGGTTTAGCCAGATATAACCACTCGCACAAGGCCTTCGGGTCTTAACCCGGATATGGTCACTAGCATAAATGCCTTCGGGACTTAGCCCGGATATAGTCACTAGCACAAATGCCTTCGGATCTTAGTCCGGATGTAGTCGCTTAGGACAAAAGCCTTCGGGACTTAGCCCGGATATCATTCGAGTAACCATGCACATATATCAATAAATCATGACACATTCATATTTCATTTTCATTACCAAAGCTCAAACACAAGACACTTATCACATTTACAATTTCGGCTTAATAGCCACATATAAGAGCATGATTTTGATTTACTTAAGACATAATCTAATCGAATCATAATTTAAGTCCCATTACTCGAAAACTTACCTCGGACGTTGTCGAACGATTCCGATGGCTATTCGACCACTTTTTCCTTCCCTTTATCGGATTTAGTTCCCCTTTGCTCTTGAGCTTAATTTAACAAATAAATTGATTTAATCATTTGAGCATCGAAAAGAGGAACTCAAGGTACTTGGCCCACATATATTCATTAGACATTAAAGTCACATATGTACGGAATCATGAATCAAACTCAACACATTAGTTAATACTCTCCTTAGCCGAATTTTCTAAGTCAAGATAAAGCCTTCAATATGCTTACCTATGGCCGAACAACACATCAACCTATGTACTCATTCATGTGGCCGATTATGCATGTCTATGTTGAGGCCAATTATATACTCAATACCACACACAAATGGCATACCTTTTACTAACTAATGCATTACATATTATAACTCAATACGCATCCATCATGTACTCCATAACCGAAACACCATCATATGTAAATATATACCTTGAGATATTGTATATGTCATGCCAATACGTCATGTGCAAACATATATATATATGTGCAAGAGCCGAATCTCAAAGTTGATTATAACTAAACATGAACATAAATCCAAAACACAAATCTTACCTACCATGCAATAAGCATAAATCATACTTATGGATATACCATGGCCGAATACATCACAACACCAAACCATTTCAATTTTGGTCATGGTTAAACAAAGAACTTAATGTCTCACTCAAAAATGCTAAAAAGAAAATCCAAGAGTCATCAATCCACCATCACATGTATCATTAACAAGCTTCATATTTAGCATGCAATGGCATTAACACAAAATCCACCTAGGCCGAATATCATCCCCATGACATAGCAAAGATTTGAACCATGGGCTAATTAGAACTCAAGCTAGCAACTAAAAACATGCATGAATCTCATGGCACAACCTCAAACATACCTTAATCTAGATACAAGTATGGCCAAACCTCCTCATAATCCTCTTCCAAACCAAACATGAAGCAAGAACTCCTTCCTCCTTCCTTAGAATTTTCGGCCAAAAGAAATGAAAAAGGTTGAACAAATTTTTTTTTCTTTTCTTTAACTCACGGCAATGGGGGGGGAACACTCACACACATTCTTTCTTTTTTTTTTCCATTTCTTTATTACCCATACTCCTTATTTTATTTTCCTAACATACCTCACTAACATAACATGTTTGTGACATGTTTCCACTCATAGCATGGCCGGCCACTACTAATTAGGGGGGAAATTTGACATGCAAGTCCTCCCTTTTTATTACATGCGCTATTAGATTCTTATAGATTAGCCTATCACATTTCAAAAGTGTCACACAAATCCTACTAACTGAATTCACATGTAATCGACTAAATCGAAGCTTGAAATTTTCACACATTCATAATTACATACTCTAGACAATAAATATCACATTCAAACATTTCAGTGACTCGGTTTAGCGGTCCCGAAACCACTTCCCGACTAGGGTCAATTTTGGGCTGTCACATTTACTACTTATTTTATAACTTTTACAAATAGGTTCTTTTTGACATTTTTACCAAAAATCACTTAGCAAAAGTTGTTTATCTAACATGAAACATGCATTTTCTACCATTGGACATCAAAATACACAAATATCTATCATGGTAAAAATTTAGACTTTTATTATTTCTTAAATTAGTGGTAGAAATAGATAGATCGGGTTACAATGACTTTAAAAATGTAAAGAGCATTAAAAACGGAGCAAGAACGGACTTACAATTGAGCTTGGCAGATGAACAAACCCTAGCTATGGAGACCCCTTCAATTTTTGGCACAAGGGACTAATTTAAAGAAGATGATATCTTTTATTTTAGTCATTTTGGCTTTATTTACTAAATGACCAAAATGCCATTTTTTTAAAACATAAATTTCTCTTACTTCATGTACATTTTTGTCCACTAACTTAACAAATGGTCTAATTACCATCTAAGGACCTTCAATTTAAAATTTCATAGCAATTAGACACCTCTAGCTTCTAGAACTCAAGTTTTTGCAATTTAGTCCTTTTTGCTAAATTGAGTGCTCAAACGTCAAAATATTTGAATGAAATTTTCACAGTAAAACTGAACACCATAAAAATACAAGAAAAATAAAATTTTCTGCATCAAATTTTGGTCCCGAAACCACTGCTCTGACTAGACCCAAAATCGGGTTGTTATAACTCTCCCCCCTTTAGGGATTTTCGTCCTCAAAAATCTTACCAAAAAATAGGTTTGGGTACTATTTTCTCATAGCTTCCTCTTTGAAACCATGTCGTTTCAATGAAACTTTCATTAGGGCTATACTTTTATTTCTCAATTGTTTAACTTCTCAAGCTAAGATCTTGATTGGTTCTTCACCATACGTCATATCCGGTCGAATTTCAATCTTTGTTGGAGAAATCACATGTGAAGGATCAGAACGATATCATTGTAACATCGACACATGAAACACATTATGAATCCTTTCCAGCTCTGTCGGTAAAGCTAACCGATATGCCACCGACCCTATTCTTTCGATAATCTCATTCAACCCAATGAACGTGGACTTAACTTGGGTTTATGGCTAAATCTCAGAATCTTCTTCCACGGAGATACTTTCAGAAATACTTTATCACCAATCTAAAATTCTATCTCTTTTCTTTTCAAATCTGCATACGACTTTTGTCGATCTGAAGTGGTTTTAATGCAATCACGGATTACCTTTACTTTTTCTTCGGGTTCTCTAACCAAATCAACCCCGTGAATCTATCTCTCACTAAGCTTTGTACAATACAACAGAGTTCGACACTTGCAGCCATACAATGCCTCATACGGTGCCATCTTTATACTCGACTGAAAACTATTGTTATTAGCAAATTCGACCAAAGGTAGATATCTTTCCCAACTACCTTCAAATTCTAGAACACATCGAAGCATATCTTCAAGAATCTGAATTTCTCTTTCGGATTGACAATTGGTTTGTGGATGAAACGCGATACTAAAATTGAACTTCATACCCAAAGCCTCTTGTAATTTCTTCCAAAATCTCGAAGTAAACTTTGGATCTCTATCCAAAAAATATAGAAATAGGCACTCCGTGCAATCTCACAATCTCAGAAATGTACAATTCAGCTAACTTATCAAGTGAGTAGTTAGTACGTACCAGAATAAAATTGTAACACCCCAAACCCGGCTTATTCATTATGGCCAAGTCTGGCATGTCACATTGAAGTGTTTTTCGCAAAGTATAATATCGTTGAAAAACCCGTTCTATATTAAACCTCTTTGTAATCTTAACGAAGATTTTTGAATGTCTTGTCCTTTGTTCAAACTCAAGTCGTTTAAAAAATTGTTAATCATATTAAATTGTTATTAGTTTTTAAAACATTGTTTGTTACAGAAGCTTTTAAAATATGTTGTGTAAACGTGGTGTTTTAGAAAACATTTATCTTTTTGAAAACCCATCCCCTACTGCAAGTAGATTTAAATCAAAATAAATAAAATCTTGAATTAAAGATTCAAAATATAAAGGGGCCTTATTACATCAAATTACCCAAATTAAATTACTTATTAATTAAAAGTCGATTACGGAGGCATGTGCGATTATGTCGCCACCTTCGAGTCCTTCGCAGTACCGATCCGTCTAAGGTTGGGGATTACCTGCGCAGACAAACAGTAGGGAAAGTTTACGAAAACTCAGTGTGTAATCTTTTAATCAACAAACAGTCATTCATGTAGTGAGCAAGCATAGTCTGGCCCTAAGCCTGTATCGATAATAGTTTTGTTTCAGTTAGGGCCTTAGCCCATTACAGTATCAGTATCAGTATGGGCCTTACATATTTCAGTGTCAGTAATAGTATAGATATGCAATTAGAAATCCTACCCAGCCAGCCTCTACACTCCACTCCGTCCAACCCTACACTCCATGTGGGGATAAAATCAACCCACCCATTCCTACACTCCAAAATAGCACCAGTTACAGCACCAAACAGTATTTGCAGCAGAGCTGCCAATACAGTACACTTCCTCTAATTATAATAAACCCATCCCCATGCAACATATCATAATATCGTACATGTATAAATATATATAAAATGTGAAATAAATGAAAAATATGGGCATCTAGGGAACTAATTATAATTTTACTAGCATGGGTTGTGGTTAAATTGCTTGAATTGTGTTTTTATGAAATAAGGACTAAATTGTAAAAATGTGAAACATTAAGGGCAAATGTGTAAAAGTGCCTTAATGTGAAATTTGGACTAAATTGAATAGATAAGTAATTAAATAAGTTAATTTTGATTACATATAGATCAAAAAAGGCGAAACCTGAATCTAGATCAAGGGAAAGACAAAATACTCGACTAATCAACCTATTTCGCTATTTTAGCATCCGAGGTAAGTTTGTATGTAATAAATTTCATTGTGAATATATTTTAAATGATTTGATATTGCATAAACTGTGAATCAAAGACTATAGACATATTCGAAAATGATTCGAATACGATTCAGCATTGGAAATCCCGGTTGAACCTTAGGAATATATTAGGATACGAATGACATGTCATTAAGGGTTGTTATGATATTGTAATCCGGATGCTAGTCTTGTACATCCTACCAGTGGTTGAGTATAACGACATGTCTTTCGGTTACTTTACAGCTTGTGTGAGCAGCACCGTGTAGCTACGTCTTGACCTACAGCTTGTGTGAGTAGGATCGTTGATAGCTCGAGAGTGAGCATTTATGTGATATGAGATTGAGATAACTTCGGCTATGTATATGTGGCACTTAGAGTGCTAGTTTACCGAGTATCTGATAGTATTCTGATTGGTTCAATAGGTAAATGAAAGATGTGGCTGAGTATGAGATCGATAGGTGATGGTATAGGTATGTACATGAACCATATAAGCTTTAAATCAAAGAAGTTGTGAAGTTTGCATATAATATTATGATTAAAGATGTGAAAGGTTTGTTAGTTATTATGAGTTACATGTTGATATAATCAATTTGTTAAATTATGTTCTTTTGATTAAATCGAGTTATTTCATATGAGCTTACTATTCTATAAGGCTTACTTTGTTTATTTTATTGTGTTTTATAGTGATTTCAAAACTAGTTCGGATTCGGGGATCGTCGGAGACTTCGTCACACTACCCTACTATCACTTTGGTAATTTTGAATTTAAGTATTTTGAGTATATGGCATGTATAGGGATTTTGGTTAATTTGGTACTTGAGTTGATGATAAATATAGCCATTTAAATTGGATTGTAAATCTCCTAAGTTTGGTTTTGTATATTGCCATATGAGTTGACTTTTTTAGTATGTTTGAATCATGTATATATTTGTGTGTATGGTTTGTGAAATGTGATGGTTAATAGATATGTGATGATGGTTGAGAATAGGTTTTATGGATAGTAAATGGTTGAGTTATGAATATTGGTATGATAGTGAATCTAGACATTAATGCATATTTGAGATCAGTCATTATTGATGAACTATGAAAGTAAGTTTTAGTATGACTTTGAATGGCATAATTTGGTATTGTGTGCCTTTTATATTGTTGGTTTCGAAATGGTATAAATGATGCTTGGTTGAGGTTGATTTAATGCCTATATGAGCTATGTTTTGTGCCAATTGGGTTGATGTAGGTATATGATGATTTGGGTGGCAAAATGGCTTGGTAAATAGCCTATTTTTGTCCACATGGGCAGAGACACGGGCTTGCGTCTCAGTCATGTTTGATACATGGTCATGTAAATTGCCGTGTGCCCCCTGGTGTTGAAATAGAAACCAATTCAGTATGCTCCACAAAGCCTCACACACGGGCTATAACTTGATCGTGTGCCATAAGTCAGTATACCTTGCAGGTTTGGCACGACCTAGTACACGGCCTGGCACACGGGTATGTATGACCATTTTTAGGGCACACGGGACCATTTTGAGGGCACACGGGCTAGCCACACATGCATGTGTATTGGCCGTGTGACCCAAGTCAGAGAGTTACACAGGGTCGACCACGGATTAGGACACAGCCATGTGCTCTATTTCGAATGTCCACACGGCTTATGACACGGGCATGTCATTGGCTGTGTGAGACACACGGCCAGGCCACACAGGCGTGTTCCCTATTTTTGAGAAAATTTTCTAGGTGTTCTATGAGTTTCCAAAGTTGTTGGTTTAGTCTCGAACCACTCCCAATGCATGTTTAGGGCCTAGTGGGCTCATATTAGGGACAATATGATTGGTTGTGATTGAATTGTTTTTGAATTGATTAATTTGTATGTGAAATGTATGTTTAAATGTATGATAAGTTCGGTAATGCTCCTTAACCCTAATTCGGCATTGAATACGGGTGAGGGGTGTTACATTTATTGGTATTAGAGTTATGGTTTAGTTAATTCTCGGACTAAGGTAGCGTGTGTGAGAGTCTGGTTATACATGCCATATATAAACTGTGATAGTGTGATGACTTTTAACAATTTAAAATGTGTTTTCGTATAGCAAATGGATCCCAATTGAGCTGTAGCTGATGATGTTGAAAATAATGCACCAGCTCCCGTTTAAGGGACAACGCTGGCTAAATCTAGAAACGTATCGAGTACTAGCAGAGGAGAGGCTAAAGAAGCCTTTTTCCAAATGATGAATGAGTGGTTTTTGGAGTTTTTTTGGACAAATCTGGCTTCTCAATAACCTCCACCCCCACTTAATCCCCAATCAGTTCCTGTAGCCCCTTAAGGTGTAAAACTTCTACGACTAAATAGGCTACCAATTGGTAAGATTTGAAAATACGGGCTTGAAGAGTTCAGAGCTACTGTTGATGATGATCTCGAGAGAGTTTGAGTTTTGGCTTGAAAATACTATTTAGGTATTCGATTTTGTGCACGCTAGTCGAGTGTTTAAAATGTGCCATTTCTTTATTGAGGGCACTGCATATCAGTGGTGGAAGACTTTAGTATCAATGGTACCAGGGGAAAGAGTTACCTGGGAGTTCTTTCAGACTGAGTTCTGGAAGAAATATATATGTTGGCGGTTTCTTGATCAAAAGCACAAAGAGTTTCTAGAATTGAAACAGGGCCGTATGACTATGACCGAGTACGAAAGAGAATTCATAAGATTAAGTAAGTATGCTTGGCAGTATGTTTCCACTGAAGAAATCATGTGCAAACGGTTCGTTGATAGGTTGAACAAGGATTTTAAACTTCTAGTTGAAATTCTAGATTGAAAGATTTTGTTGTCTTGGTTGATAGAGCTTACAAAACCGAGGAGCTTAGTAAATGTAACACCCCTTACCCGAGACCGTCGCCGGAGTCGAGTACGAGGCGTTACCTAACTTAGCTTGCTAATTCGGGGCATAAAAATTTACTTTTAAAATTAATTTAGTTTCATTCAATCAATATGTCCTTAAAAAGGGTCCTCGAGACCCTAAAACATGAAATTGAAATGGTTCGAGAACAAACTGGAATCAATAAAAATTTTCCGATCACTTAAACAAATCAAAAAAATTTATTTCATCTTTCATAAATAAACTGTCCATCTGCATCATAGTCACTGAATAAATCATAACTTGAGTTACGAAACTTGAAATCCAAATCCGTAAATTTTCTCTGAAACTAAACTCATATATCTTCTTACTAATTTTTTTCAAAATTTTTAGTCCAGCCAATTAGTACAGTTTATTAGTTAAAGTTTCCCCTGTTTCAGTGTTTGGCTACTCTAACCTCTATTCACTACGAATTAATTTTCTCCCTGTAAAGAATTCTTATAACCATGACGTTTATTTTATTTAAAATTAGACTAAATAAGGAATCTATACATATAAAGTATAACTCCTAATTATTGTTTTACAATTTTTAGTGAATTTATAAACTCATAACAGGGGATTCAGAAATCACTCTAACCCTGTCTCACCAAAATTTAAATATCTCGTAAAATACAACTCCTTTATTTACTTTGTTTCTTTCATATGAAAATAGACTCAATAATATTTAATTCTATATCTCATTCACTATCTAAATGCATTTCTACTATTTTTAGTGATTTTCCAAATTCATTTCATTATTGTTGTCCGATACTATTTTAAAGCTAATTTCACCTTTTTCATGATTTCCATGGAATAACTAGCATTTAGGCATACATAACACCAAACATGTCCTTGATTAGCCATTCCAACAGCTAATCATTATCAAGTATTTACATACCATTCATCAGCCATATCATAAGATCATACACACAAAATGGCTACGATGCTATACATGCCATACTTAAAATGAAACGTCTAGCTAATAATCCTTGTGATAGTGTGCCCGGACCTCCAACGTACTTTACGATCCTCAAGTTAGCTTGAAAAAACTATAAAAGAAGGAAAATAAAAGGGGGTAAGCATTAAGCTTAGTAAGTTTGCATGCAAATAAATAACAACATTCATAAGAATTATCTTACTACTTGGCATGATACTTCTGAATGCAACTTCCTTAATTGTCATAGACATATTTTAAACTTCTTCACTTACTCACTTACTTAAATACTTACTTAATCAAATTTATTAATACATTTTACTTACCTTTTTCCTTATCAAGCATGCATGAACATTATATACTTACCTTTGCTCTTCTAGCATGAACTTGTCTTAGCTTTTTAGCATAACTCATCTTACCTTACCTTACCTTGATATTCTCTTTAAATTTTCCCGTTGAACCACTTGGAATACTAAGGATACACAGCTACCTTACCATTGCCATGACTTGTCATGGTCTTACGTGGTATCCTTTTGAAACTTACCATTGCCATGTCTTGACATGGTCTTACATGGTATCCTTGCCTTATGAACTCACCAATGCCATGCCTTGGCATGGTCTTACATGAGACCTTTGCCTTATAGTATCTTATCAATGCCATGTCTTGACATGGTCTTACATGATTTCCTTGCCTTAGAAACCTTACCAATTGCCATGCCTTGGCATGGTCTTACATGGTATCCTTAAACCCTAATGTCATGACATTTGTATCCTACACATTCCTAAGGTTCAACCGGGACTTTCTGAAATTACTTCTCCGTCAATTCATGCTTGAGTCTTCTTTGAATAATTTCATAAAATAAATATACACATGCTGGAAATTAACAACATTAACATAAAGCAATAGAATATTGCATTTATTTACCGCAAACTTACCGCGAAACAAAATACGATCAACTATATTGATTTAGTCCACTATCTTTTTATTTCCCCGGTCTAACTCCGAATTTCATTCTTCTTGATCTATAATAAAAAAATTATCTTATTTAATACTCATATTTATTAAAACAGTCCTTCACTCAAACTTTGGTAAATTTCCCCAAGGCTCGGAAATTAAACTTCATCCTATTTTCTTATGTTTTATGACAAGTGATCATTTTCCCTTCTATGGCAACATCAAATTCTCACTCTAACATGTACTTATGAACTTTAGGTATTTTTACCGATTATGTCGTTTTACTCGTTTTTACGTAAAATCGCTTAGCAAAAGTTGTTTAACACAATATCAAGCTTCATATTCTACCATAAAACATCAAAATAAACACATTTCACCTATGGGTATTTTTCCAAATATAAACCCTAGGTTAAATTATTGCTAGAATAAGCTTAATCAAGTTATCGAGACTCCAAAAACGTAAAGAACATTAAAAATGGGGCTAAAACGGACTTACAATCGAGTTTGGAAGCTTGAAAAACCCTAGCTATTTCTTCCTCATGTGAAATTCAGCCAAGGGGTTGAAGATGGACAAAAATTGGCTTTTAATTTTGATTTTAATTCATTTTAATAACTAAATGACCAAAATGCCCTTAATTAAAAACTATGGTGTTTTATCTTCCTTTAGGTATTTATGTCCAAACTAGTATAATGGTCTAATTACTATCCAAGGACCTCCACTTTAAAAACCCATTACTCACAAGTACTTAGTACCTTTTTCAACTAGAACACACATTTTACAACTTTTGCAATTTAGTCCTAAATATCAAATTGGACCCTCTATTGATAAAATTTCTAAACAAAATTTTCACACAATCATGCAATTATGATATAGACCTTAAAATGATAATAAGATAAATTTTTCTACCTCAGATTTGTGGTTTCACAACCATTGTTCCGTTTAGGCCCTATTTCGGGATGTTACAGTAAAGAAAAGAGAAAAGCATATTCAAAGGCTAGAGACTTGGGAAAAAATTGATGAATAAGCCATATCAATATCCGTTAAAGAAATCCAGAGATTCATACACTCGTCCAAATGCTTAAATCAGATATTCAAACAGAGATCGTGGAAAACAATATTGTAATAGCCCATTCTTCAGTGAAATCGGAACAGTGGTTTCGATACCACAAATCTGACCCAAAAATATGATTTATTTTTATTTTATTATATGGTTCGTAATATGGTAGCTATGTCGTGTAAAAATTTTGATACGAAAATTTTATCGATTTAGTGCTTACCTATGAGAAGGACTAAATCTCATAAAATGCGAAAGTTGAATTCTAGTAGCTATAAGGATCAAATAGCTATGGCATTCAAAACTCGAGGTCCTTATATGGTAATTAGACCATTAAAGAAAAGTATGTAGATTATTGGTGACTCATCAATGGAAAAATTAAAAAATGTCAAGGACTAAATTGGAATTTGAAATAATTAAATTAATTAAAAGATGATAAAAGAAAATATTATCTTATTATTGTCATCTTCAACCTAAAATTTTATGGAAACCCTAGGAGAGAGAGGAAACTTTCAAGGCTTAATTAGGTAAGTTCTCTTATCCCGTTTTTAGTAATTTTGGTATTTTTGAAATCGGGAAAGCTTAATCTCTCTATTTGAGGGATTAATTTGAAACGTTATCAAGGTATGAAAATTTCTCATGGATGTATTATGTTGGAAATTAGAAATTTATGGTAGAAAATGAAAGATTATTGATAGATAAACAACTTTTACAAAGTGATTTTTGATGAAAACATGATTTAGGGACTAAAATAAAAAGATGCAAAATTTGATAAAAATGAAAGATTATTGATAGATAAACAACTTTTACAAGTCAGAGAGTTACACGGGGATGAACACGGCCTCCAACACGGTGTATCCCAAGGTCACACGGTGTATCCGAACACGGTGTAAGTCCTACACCTTGGAAAAATTTTGTAATTTCACGAAAAATTCTTAGTGGTCCCGATTATGTCCCGATTCAATTCTAATGCTTGTATTTGGCCTCGAGGGCCTGATCAAGAGACATTATGGATGATCTCGATAAATGAATAGTAATTTACATAGTTTAATGGAAAAATGTTCTAAATGTTCTGGTAAGGCTTTGAAACCCTATTTTGGTGACGAGTACATGTTAGAGGTGTTACATTTAGTGGTATAAGAGTTACGGTTTAGCCGATTCTCAGATTTGACGTAGCAAACATGAGTTTAGCTATACATGCCATTTTATAACTTGAAATAGTATGATGACTCCTGATCAGTTTAAATGTGTTTTTCATATAGTAATATCATCAAACTGAGCTAGATCTGAATCCGAGGAAGCTTAGAGCAATGCTTCAGCTTCGGTACAAAGAGTTGCGTTTGTGTCTGGTAGTGAAAGGCCAGTGTCTGAGGGCCAAAGTGAGGACGCAAAGCAATCTTTCTTTCAAATGAAGAATGAATGGTTTACCTAGTACTTGGGAACAAACCCTTCTATACAATACCCTCCCCCACTTGCTCCCCAACCGATTCCTGAGGTACCACAGGGTGCGGAACCTGTTAGAATTGGTAAGCCTCTGATAGATAAAATCCACAAGCATGGGGCAGAAGAATTTAGAGCTACCGTAGATGATGATTCGGAAAGGGCTGAGTTTTGGCTAGAGAACACTATTCAGGTTTTTGATGAATTTTCTTTTACACCTGCTGAATGTCTGAAATGTGCGGTATCTCTACTGAAAGATACAGCTTCTCATTGGTGGAATACCATAACTTCAGTAGTACCGAGGGAGAGTGTTACATGAGAATTCTTTCAAGCTAAATTCAGGAAGTATGTTAGTCAGAGATTCATGGATCAGAAAAAGAAACAACTTGTAGAGCTTAAACAAGGAAACATAACTGTATTCGAATATGAACGGGAATTTCTCCGGTTGAGTAAGTATGCCAGAGAAAGGGTTTTAACCGAGGCTGAAATGTGTAAATGCTTTGAAGAGAGCCTAAATGAAGATATCAAGTTATTGATTGGAATTCTTGAAATAAGACAAATTACGGCGCTAGCTGACCGAGCACACAAAGATGAGGAACTAAGTAAAGAAAAGAAACAAGTAGAAAGGGAGGCTCGGGTTTCTAGAAAAAGAACTATGATCAAGTCACAATCATTTGCTTCTAAGAAATTAAAGAAGTATTATGATCGTGTGACCACCTCGACGGGATATCCTGGAAGAGAGGAACGCACTCACGTTCTAACCCAAGGTCTTCATCTCCATCTGTGACCAGTGTGGGTAGTGTTGGTAATCCCAAAATGAAATGTAAAATTGTAAGAAATTCCATCATAGGGAATGTCGCTCTAGAAGTGGAGCTTGTTTTGGATCTGGTTCACTTGAGAATTTTCTCAGAGATTGCCCCAAAAGAGTTGAAAAAGAAATAAAACCAGCTCCAAAGCCTAGTAATCCTGTTGCGAGAGGCTGACCACCCCGTCACCCCGGTAATGTTAATGGTAGTCGAGGTACTACCAAGGATACTACAGTTAGATCTGAGGCACGAGCACTTGGAAGGACATATGCTATTTGTGCTAGAGAAAATGCCCCTGTACCAAACGTCATTACTAGTAAATTTTCTCTACTTGATACTGATATTACTGCTTTGATTGATCCTGGTTCTACACATTGATACATATGCACGAACCTACTGTCTATTAAAAATTTACTTGTTGAATTCACTGAATTTGTGGTTAAAGTTTGAAATCCCTTGGGCCAGTGTGTTATGGTGGATAAAGTCTGTAAGAACTATCTGTTGATGGTAAAAGGTTATTACTTTCTGGCTAAATTGATGTTATTACCATTTGATGAATTTGATGTGATCTTAGGAATAGATTGGTTGACCCGATATGATGCAGTGGTAAATTATAAGCAGAAATATATTATATTGAAATGTAAGAATGGTGAATTGCTTCATGTTGAATCTGATAAACTGGATGGATTACCTAATGTGATTTTAGCAATATCAGCATAGAAATATGTTAGAAAGGGGTATGATGCTTATCTTGTATATGTGTTGGATACTAAAGTATCTTAGTCAAAGATTCAATTAGTGCCAGTAGTATATGAATTTCCCGATGTATTCCCAGAAGAATTACCTGGTTTACCACTGGATAGAGAAGGGAATTCTCTACAGATCTTGTTTTGAGTACCACACCTATATCTATAGCACCTTACAGGATGGCTCCTACTGAATTGAAAGAGCTGAAAGTATAGTTACAAGAATTGATTGATAGACGTTTTGATCGACCTAGTTTCTCACATTGGGCTGCGCTGCTTCTATTTGTAATGCTTCTATTTGTAAAGAAGAAGGATGGATCATTGAGGCTGTGCATTGATTACAGACTGCTCAACAAAGTTACAATAAAGAACAAGTATCCATTGCCTCGGATAGATGACTTGTTTGACAAGTTAAAGTGTGCTACTATATTTTTGAAGATTGATCTCTGTTCTGGTTACTATCAACTATGGGTAAAAGAATCAGATGTGCCAAAGACAGATTAGAACAAGATATGGACATTATGAGTTTGTTGTGATGCCATTCGGCTTAACAAATGTGCTTGCAGTGTTTATGGATTTGATGAACAGAATTTTCAGCCTGTATTTAGAAAAGTTCGTGGTGGTATTTATAGATGATATTTTGGTTTATTCACGAGATGAAAATGAATATGCTGAGCACTTGAGAATAGTGTTGCAAACTCTATGAAAGAAACAATTGTATACTAAATTCAGTAAATGAAAATTCTGGTTATGAGAAGTTCGTTTTCTTGGGCATATAGTATCTGCTGAAGGTGTGAGAGTAGACCCAAATAAAATTTTAGCCATTGTTAATTGGAAGCCACCGAAGAATGTATCTGAAGTTCGAAGTTTTTTAGGACTAGCTGGTTATTATTAGAGATTTGTAAAAAGCTTTTCAATGATAGCTTCTTCGATGACTCGTTTGTTGCAGAAAGATGTAAAATTTGAATGGACCAAGCAATGCTAGCAGAGTTTTGATAGATTGAAAGCTTTATTGACAGAAGCACCTGTGTTAGTTTAGCCTGAAACGGGTAAGAAGCTTACAATTTCTAGTGATGCCTCATTGAATGGTTTAAGTTGTGTTTTAATGCAAGATGGTAAAGTAGTAGCTTATGCTTCACGACAGCTAAAGCCACATGAAAAGAACTACCTGACACACGACCTTCAATTGGCAACCATAGTGTTTGCATTGAAAATCTGACGGCATTACTTGTTTGGTGAAAAATCTCACATATTCACTGATCAATAAAGTCTAAAATACTTGATGTCACAAAAATATTTGAATTCGAGACAGTACAGATGGCTTGAGTTATTAAAAGATAATAATCTTGTTATTGATTACCATTCGGGAAAAGCCAATGTAGTGGTAGATGCTTTGAGAAAAAAATCCTTGTATACTCTACAAGTAATGAATACCCGATTATCATTGTCTGGTGATGGTTCAATCATAGCTAGGTTAAAAGCTAGACCAATGTTTTTGCAATAGATCTCTGAAGCTTAGAAAAATGATAGTAAGTTGTAAGTAAAATGGGTACAGAGTGAATCGACTTCTGACTCATAATTTCAAATTGGGACTGATGGTTGTTTGTTATTCAGAAGCAAAGTATGTGTACCGAAAGGTTCAGAACTAGTATAAAATATTTTAAATGAAGCTCACAATGGTAGCATGTCTATACATCCTGCTAGTAATAAAATGTATAATGATTTTAAAAAGATGTACTAGTGGCCGGGAATAAAATGAGATATTTCTTAATTCGTATCTAAGTGTTTGATATGTTAGCAAGTAAAAGCTGGACATCAGTTGCCTTCTGGACTATTACATCCAGTTATGATACTGGAATGGAAATGAGAAAGAATTACCCATGGATTTTGTAACGGGATTACCTCTGTCCCCAAAAAAGAAAGATGCCATTTGGGTAAGTATTTGTTGACAAAGTCCACACACTTTATTCCAATAAGTATGGATTTTTCCTTGGATAGACTGGCTAAGTTATATGTTTCAGAGATTGTCAGATTGCATGGAGTGCTTGTCTCCATTATTTCAAATAGAGATTCTTGGTTTACATCTCGATTCTGGAGCAAATTACAAGAAGCTCTGGGTACTCAGTTACACTTTGGTACTGCATTTCATCCTCAGACAGATGGTCAATCTGAACGGGTAATACAGATCTTGGAAGATATGCTTTGGTGTTGTGTGCTTGAGGTTAAAGGTAACTGGGAAAGGTATTTGCCTTTGGTTGAATTTGCTTATAATAACAGTTATCAATCTAGTATTAAAATGGCACCGTATGAAGCCTTGTATGGACGCAATTGTATAACTCCATTTTATTGGACAGAATTCTGTTAGGAAAAGTTACACGGAGTTGACTTGGTTCGAGAGATCGAGGAAAAAGTGAAGGTAATTCGAGATAGCTTGAAAGCAGCCTCTGATCGTCAAAAGTCCTATGTTGATTTGAAATGAAAAGAAATAGAACTTCAAGTTGGTGACAATGTATTCTTCAAAATGTCGCCTTGGAAGAAAGTTCTCCGATTTGGACACAAAGGAAAACCGAGTCCACGGATCATTGGAGTACATGAGATTATAGAAAGAATTGGACCGGTTGCATATTTGTTAGCTTTACCACCAGAGCTTGATCGGATTCATAATATTTTTCATGTGTCTATGCTATGGTGATACCGATCCGATCCTTTACATGTTATCTCTCTGAAATATGGTAAGAACCAATCAAAATATTAGCTCAGGAAACAAAAGAGTTAAGAAATAAAATGGTAACTCTAGTAAAAGTTCTTTGGCAACAACACTGTATTGAAGAGGCTACCTGGGAGCCGGAAGATACTATGAGGAAGCAATACATGAATCTTTTTACTGGTAAGATTTTCGAGGATGAAAATCCCTAAATAGGGGAGAGTTCTAACAGCCAATTTTTCAGTGAAATCGAAACAGTGGTTTCAGGACCAAAAATTCGACCCAAAATATGATTTATTTTTATTTTATTATATGGTCCGTAATATGGTAGATATGTCGTGTGAAAATTTTGATACGAAAATTTTATCTATTTAGTGCTTAATTACGAGAAGGACTAAACTCGTAAAAAGTGAAAGTTAAATTCTAGTAGCTATAAGGATCAAATAGCTATAGAATTCAAAACTAGAGGTCCTTATATGGTAATTGACCATTAAAGAAAAGTACGTAGATTCTTGGTGACTCATCCATGGAAAAATTAGAAAAGGTCAAGGACTAAATTGAAATTTGAAATAATTAAATTAATTAAAAGATGATAAAAGAAAATATCATCTTATTATTGACATCTTCAACCTAAAATTTTATGGAAACCCTAAGAGAGAGAGAGAAAGAGGAAACTTTCAATGCTTAATTAGGTAAGTTCTCTTGTCCTATTTTTAGTAATTTTTGTATTTTTGAAACCGAGAAAGCTTAATCTCTCTATTTGAGGAATTAATTTGAAAAGTTATCATGGTATGAAAATTGGTCATGGATGTATTATGCTGGAAATTAGAAATTCATGGTAGAAAATGAAAGATTATTAATAGATAAACAACTTTTACAAAGTAATTTTTGATGAAAACAAGATTTAGGGACAAAAATGAAAAGATGTAAAATTTGATGAAAAATTCTAAAATTTTATGAATAGATGTGCTGGAAAGTTTGTAATGGGGCTTTGGTTAGGCTTGGAATAGGGAGTAATTTGCACAAGTTTTATTTTTTGGGCCTAGGGACAAAATCAGAATTTATGGAAAAGTTAGGGGCAAAATGGTAATTTTACCTAGGACGTAAATTGAGTCCATTTAAATATGAAATGTGTGAAATTGATTGTTAAATTCATTTATATAGATCCAGACAACACTAATTCGAGGTTAGATCGGGGAAAAGAAAAGATTTTGGATTAGTAGACTTTTACGCGAATAAGTGTCAAGGTAAGTTTGTGTAACTTAATCTAGCATGTAAATATGTTTAATTGAATGTTGTGTTGTATGTAATGTGATTATATTTTTTACATTACTTGAGTTCTATAATGGAAAATTAATACATGCTTGAAATGATGAAAAAGGGGTTAAGACCCAATTGAGTATTGAATTCCGATGATCACACACACTTCCCAAAACTAATAAGGTTCTGTATTTGTTGCAGATGGGATTTAGCTCGGGCGAGTAATCCAATAAGCTTGCATAGAAAGGATTTAGCCCAGACGGGTAATCCCGATACAATACCTCTCGAGCATACATTATGATTTGGGTTTAGCCTAGACCGGTAACCCAAATTAAGCTCTTCTGAGCATACACTATATAAAGGATTTAACCTAGACTGGTAATCTTGTTATAGGACACGTGGCTTAAGAGTGTGTTCCTTGGTTAAGTACCCTAAGGGGTAATTTTGATAAGAATTGACGGATTAATGAATCGTACACTTCAAGTGTACTATTTGAGCCTTCATCGGAATTTCAATATTCAACAGACATAAAACTCTTGTCATGGCATGAAAGTCTTGAGATGATATAATAATGACTTGAAAGAATATTGAGTGATGAGCTCATCTATTCTTACTTGATGTGTATGGAAACTTTGTGAATAACATGTTTGATTGATTGTATTTGATTAGGCAATTTAGCCAAATAGATGAAAACAAAAAATTAATAAACAAGATTGGTAAGTTTAGTTTCCATTATACGAGCTTACTAAGCATGTAATGCTTACTCCATTTTATTTTTCCCCTATTTTATGGTACCCCGGAAGCTCGTGAAGGTTGGAAGATCATTGGAGCATCATCACACTATCAACTAGTATTTTGGGTATATTTAGTGAAATCATTTGGGTATAATGGCATGTATAGGACAACTTGGCCAATAGTGGCTTGATATGTCATTTTGTAACTTAGCCATTTGAATGGCTAGTAATGGTTCATTTTGGTAGGACTAAGTAGATTATCATGAGATATATTTACACATGAGATATGTTAAGAATATATGATCAATGTTTTGTATTACCTAAGTTCATCCAAGGTAAGTTTACAAACACATATGCATGTGATAGTATGCTATGATGAATGATAGAATTGTCTATTTTGAATGCTTGGATTGGTTGGTATTGGATGTGTGTTTCATGAGCAGGTCTTGGGTGAAAATTTAGGTGAGAAATGGAGCTAGAAATGGCTTCATTTTGTCCACACAGACAGATACACAGGCGTGTCCGTATGTAACACACGACTTGGTAACATGGGCATGTGGTTAGGCTGTGTGTCCCCTACACCCTAATTGTGAGAAACAAAATGCTCAAAATTGAGCAAATAGGCAGAGACACGAGCATGCATCTCAACCATGCGTGCCACACGGCCTCCAACACAAGCAAGTGTCTTGGCCGTATGAAACCTACACCTAATTTCGAATTGAATTAATTAACCACACGACCCAGCACACAGGCATATGGCATGGCTGTGTGTACAAGTCAGAGAGTTACACAGGGCCGAACACGACCTCCAACACAAGGAAGTGTCTTGGCCGTATGAAACCTACACCTAATTTCGAATTGAATTAATTAACCACACGACCCAGCACACAGGCATATGGCATGGCCGTGTGTACAAGTCAGATAGAGCACCTGCTAGAGCTTATGCTATACGTGCCCGAGAAGATGCATCATCTCCTGATGTCATTACTGGTACATTTTCTCTTTATGATACTATTGTTATTGCATTGATTTATCCCGGGTCCACTCATTCCTATATTTGCATGAATTTAGTATCTAATAAAAAGTTTCCTGTTGAGCTTACTGAGTTTTCGATTAAAGTGCCGAACCCCTTAGGCCAATATGTGGTAGTTGACAAGGTTTACAAGAATTGCCCATTAATGATTCAAGGTCACTGTTTTTCGGCTAATTTGATGCTATTACCATTTAATGAGTTTGACGTTATTTTGGGAATGGACTGGTTGACATTGTATGATGCCAAGGTAGATTGTAAACAAAAAACACTAGAGTTGAAATGTAAAAATGGAGAAATTTTGTGGGTTGAAACAGATGAATCAAATAAATTGCCTATGGTGATTTTGCACATGTCTGCATAGAAATACATGAGGAAAGGGTGTGAAGCTTATCTGGCTTATGTAATGAATACTGAGTTGCCTCAACTGAAGTTTGAATCAGTACCGTAGTCTATGAGTTTCCAGATGTATTTCTAGAGGAATTGCCTGGGTTGCCTCCGAACAGAGAGATAGAGTTTGCCATTGATTTGTTGCCGGTTACTGCACCGATCTCGATTGCTCCATATAGAATGGCTCCGACTGAATTAAAAGAATTGAAGGCTCAGTTGCAGGAGTTAACAGACAAGGGATTTGTGAGATCGAGTTTCTCTCCTTGGGGTGCTCCTATATTGTTCGTAAAGAAGGATGGTTCAATGAGACTTTACATTGATTACCGTCAGCTTAATAAGGTGACTATAAAGAACAAGTACCCATTGCCGAGGATTGATGATTTATTCGATCAGTTAAAGGGGGCCACAGTATTTTCAAAGATCAATTTGAGGTCTGGTTACTACCAGTTGAGAGTTAAGGAGTCGGATGTGCCGAAAACTACCTTTAGGACAAGGTATGGACATTATGAGTTTCTTGTGATGCCTTTCGGCTTAACAAATGCTCCAGCTATATTTATGGACTTAATGAATCAGATCTTTCGGCCGTATTTGGATAAGTTTGTAGTAGTGTTTATAGATGACATTCTAATTTATTCTCGGGATGAGTTTGAACATGCCGAACACTTGAGAACCATATTGCAGATCTTGAGAGAAAAGAAACTGTTTGCTAAGTTCAGTAAAAGTGAGTTCTGGCTTCGTGAAGTCGGATTTTTGGGACATATAGTCTCAGGTGATGGTATTCGGGTGGATCCAAGCAAGATTTCTACGATCGTTGATTGGAAACCGCCCAAGAATGTATCTGAGGTTAGAAGCTTTTTAGGCTTAGCCGGGTATTATAGACGTTTTGTTGAGGGATTTTCGATGATTGCCTCTCCTATGACTAAGTTGTTGCAAAAGAATGTTAATTTTGAATGGACTGATAAATGTCAGCAGAGTTTTGAAAAGTTGAAAGCACGATTGACTGAAGCACCAATTTTAGTACAGCCCGAGCCAGGAAAGGGGTTCGTAATTTATAGTGATGCATCATTGACAGGCCTTGGATGTGTGTTGATGCAAGAGGGTAAAGTGGTAGCTTATGCTTCGAGACAGTTAAAACCGCATGAGAAGAACTATCTTACACATGATTTGGAATTGGCCGCTATTTTCTTTGCCTTGAAGATTTGGCGACATTATTTGTATGGTGAAAAATGCCGAATTTTTACTGATCACAAAAGTTTGAAGTATTTGATGAATCAAAAGGATTTGAATCTACGATAGAGGAGATAGCCTGAATTATTAAAGGATTATGATTTAGTGATTGATTATCATCCGGGAAAAGCAAATGTGGTTGCTGACGCCTTGAGCAGTAAATTTCTTTTTACTTCGAGAGCCATGAATACGGGGTTAGCATTGTCTGATGATGGGTCAATCTTAGCAGAGATGAGGGCTAAACCGTTATTTCTTCAGTTGATTTGTGATGCTCAAAAGAACGATAATGAGTTGCGAACCAAGAGAACTCAATGCGAATCAGGTTACAACTCAGATTTTCGAGTTGGACCAGATGACTGTTTGATGTTTCGAGACAGGATATGTGTACCAAAAAATGATGAATTGATTCAGAAAATATTACATGAGGTGCATAGTGGCTGTTTATCAATTCACCCTAGTAGCACAAAAATGTATAATGATTTAAAGAAGTTGTATTGGTGGCCAGGTATGAAAAGGGACATTTCTGAATTTGTAACCAAGTGTTTGATTTGTCAACAAGTAAAAGCTGAACAGCAAGTGCCTTCAGGATTGCTTCAACCGGTAATGGTGCCTGAGTGGAAATGGGACAAGATTACCATGGATTTTGTAACCGGTTTGCCTTTAACTCCTAAAAAGAAGGATGCTGTCTGGGTAGTGGTTGATAAATTAACAAAGTCAGCCCACTTTATACCAGTACGTACCGATTATTCACTTGATAAATTAGCCGAATTATATATTGCTAAAATTGTGAGGTTACACAGAGTACCTATGTCTATAATATCAGATAGAGATCCGAGATTTACCTCAAGATTTTGGGAAAAGTTACAAGAAGCTTTGGGTACAAAATTGAACTTTAGTACCGCGTTTCATCCACAAACAGATGGTCAGTCGGAAAGAGTAATCCAGGTACTCGAGGATATGCTTAGATGTTGTATCTTAGAATTTGGAGGTAGTTAGGAGAAATATCTATCTTTGATTGAATTTGCATGCAATAACAGTTATCAGTCAAGTATACAAATGGCACCGTACGAAGCCTTGTATGGTCGTAAGTGTCGGACTCCTTTATATTGGACCGAACTTAGTGAGAAACAGATTCACGGAGTTGATCTAGTTAAAGAAATCGAAGAGAAAATAAAAGTAATTCGGGATTGCTTGAAAGTTGCTTTAGATAGACAAAAGTCATATGTAGATTTAAAAAGAAAAGAGATTGAATTTCAGGTGGGTGATAAAGTGTTCTTGAAGGTGTCACCATGGGAAAAGATTCTGAGATTTAGCCGAAAAGGCAAGTTGAGTCCGCGTTTTGTTGGACCGTACGAGATTGCTGAGAGGATTGGACCAGTGGCATATCGGTTGGCCTTACCGACAGAGTTAGAAAGAATTCATAACGTGTTTCATGTATCAATGTTGCGACGTTATCGTTCTGATCCTTCACATGTGATTTCCCCAACAGAAATTGAGATTCCACCGGATATGACCTATGAGGAGGAACCAATAAAGATTTTGGCTCGAGAAATTAAACAGTTAAGAAATAAAAATATAGCCTTAGTGAAAGTTTTGTGGCACAGACATGGGATAGAAGAGGCTACATGGGAACTCGAGGAAGCTATGAGGAAACAGTACCGAACCTCTTTACCGGTAAGATTTTCGGGGACGAAAATCTCTAAAGGGGGGGAAATTGTGACAACCCGAATTAGGGCCTAATCGGAATAGTGGTTTTGTGACCAAAAATCCGAGATAGAAATAATCGTTTTATAATTATTTTGGGGTTTATGATATGATTTCATGATTTCATGAAAATTTCGTGATGAAATTCTGTGCATTTCGCGCTTAAGTTGAGATTAGGGATTAAATCGAATAAATTGTAAAACTCGTGTTTTAGAAGTTTTTAGTATGAAATTGCTTTGGGATATTAACTAGGAGGTCTTAAATAGCAATTTGACCCATTCTTAAGTTATGGACAAAAGTTGGACATGGAGGGAATTTTTTTGAAAGTTTAGTAGTAAGGGCATTTTGGTCATTTGTATATTAAATGAAATAAAATGGGAAAAATAACACAAAATTGGTTATCATCTTCATTAGTTGCTGCCGAAAATTGCTCTCCTCCATAGCTAGGGTTTCTTCAACTTTCAAGCATCATAGTAAGTGAATTCAAGCCCCGTTTTTAATGTTCTTCACATTTTTGAAATCCTCGTAGCTCGGTTTACTTATTTCTACCATTAGTTCGAGTTAGGGTTTATGTTTAAAACTTTACCCATGAATGGTAGGCATGTATTTTGTTGTTTGATGGTAGAATATGAATGTTTGAAGTTAGGGGAACGATCTTTTCTAAGCGATTTTTAACGAAAACGAGCAAAACGGCATAATCGATAAAGATACCTATTGTTCATAACTATGTGTTAGAGTGAGAATTTGATGTTGCCATAGAATAGAAAAATGATCAGTAGGTCATTAAAAATAAGAATAAGGGCTGAAATTAAATTTCCGAGCCATGGGGCAAAATCATAATTTTGTAAAAGCTAGGGGGCAAAAATGTAATTTTTGTATAATGTGATTTTTGGATTGAAATAAATAGTTTGAGTGTTAAATGAGCTAAATATATTGTTATAGATCAAGAAAGGCGTGGAATCGACCTCGAACGGGGAAAGGAGAAAGTTTTGGACTAAATTGCAAAATTCCCATATTTTGCACCGAGGTAAGTTTGTATGTAAATAATACATTAATTTCATTTGCATTTTTATATTTCAGCCTATTATATATATATATATTAGCTGATATTGAAGTATAAATCGACTATTGAAAGAATGGAAATAAGTAATAGAGAGAGAGATCCCGGTTGAACATTCGGAAAAATCGAATAAAATAGAGGGAGAGTAGCTTGGTCACATGTATGTTGCCGAGTGCACATCATGTGTACAAGAAGGCTACGAGATACTATATAGTAGCTAGGTCACATGTGTGATACGGGATGTATCCCATGTAGACAAGAGAGCTACGTGAGAGATAAATGTAGCTAGGTCGCATGCGTGATTCCAAGTGAAGGACAACATGTAGACAAGAGAGCTACGAGACAAATCAGCTAGGTCACATGAGTGGTACTAAGTGTTCACCATGTGTACAAGAGAGCCGAATTAAATGAAATATGATGGTGGGGCTATGTGCTGAAACCATAAAGTATCGAGGATTAATCCGAATTGTTCAACGGGATGGTTTTGTGGTGACATTGTAGTCATGGACCTACACTTGTGATGTATGAAATGTGGTGAAAATGATTTGTGGTATATATATATGTAAGTTAAAATGAGGTTAGTATAAAGAATGTGTGAAAGAATGAAATTAGCATTAAAACTGTTTTGGACAGTAGCGGTGACGTGATTTTGAAAATTCACCAAAAATAGAATAAATTTAATTAAAGATTTAATGAGATGTGAAATTAAAGCTTAATGAGTTTATTTTCATATAAAAGAAACAGAGCAAGCAAAGGAATTCTATATTTTGAGATATTTACAATTGTGTGAGACTTGCTCAGGATGACTATGTAATCCCCTGTTTCAACTTTGAAAAATCATTAAAAATTGTACAAAATGAATTAAGAAATATAGTTTATATGCCTAAATTACTTATTAAGTCTAGTTTTAAATGAAACAGGTTTCATGGTTATTTGAATTGTTTAATGAGAGAAATTCAATTCATAATGAGAAGAGGTCAGATTAATTGAGCTGTGTAACAGGGGAAACTTTAACTAATAAACTGTACTAATTGGCTGAACCAAAAATTTTAGAAAAAAATTAGTAAGAATTTTTATGAGTCTAGATTCAGGAAAATTTTACGGATTTGAATTTTGAGTTTCGTAACTCGAGTTATGATTTATTTAGTGATCATGATGCAGATGGGACAGCTTGATCAAATTAGAGTAAACAATAAAATTAAAAATATGATATAATTGAGTTATGTTGTAAACGTATTAGACTTCTTATTTGTTATTTATATACTTACTTACTAAGCTATAAGCTTACTTTCTTTTCTCTCCTTTGTCTTATAGTGTCATCCAGCTAGCACAGGAGTTAGAGATCATAGAAGATCTGCCCGCACTATCAATACTCTTGGTATCTGAACTCAACATTTTGAAATATGGCATGTATAGCAGACTTAGTTATTTTGTTACGTGTCATAATTGTCTAGGTTCAAATTACTACTTATAGTATCAAACTAACCATTTTGTACGAAGCCTTTGAAGTTGGTTTGTATTGTTGATGGCATATGTTATAATGATCAAATTGCACACCATATTTTTGTTGGGTTTTGTTTAATAGTATATACTATAATTTGTTAATATCTCGTACCCTGTTCCGGCGACGGATACGAGTAAGGGGTGTTACATTGTTAGTTATTATGAGTTACATGTTGATATACTCAATTTGTTAAATTATGTACTTTTGATTAAATCAAGTTATTTCGTACGAGCTTACTAAGCTATAAGGTTTACTTTGTTTATTTTATCATGTTTTATAGTGATTTCAAAGCTAGCTCAGATTCGGGGAACGTCGGGTACTTTGTCACACTATCCTACTATCACTTTGGTACTTTTGAATTTAAGTATTTTGAGTATATGGCAGTATAGGGATTTTGGTTAATTTGGTGCATGAGTTGATGATAAATATAGCCATTTGAATTGGCTTGTAAATCTCCTAAGTTTGGTTTTGTATATTGGCATATGAGTTGACTTATTTTAGTATGTTTGAATCATGTATATATTTGTGTATATGGTTTTTTAGATGTATTGGTTAATATATATGTGATTATGGTTGACAATAGGTATTATGGATAGTAAATGGTTGAGTTATGAATATTGGTACGCTAGTGAATCTAGACATTAATGCATATTTGAGATTGGTCATTGTTGATGACTTTGAATGGCATAATTTGGTATTGTGTGTATTGTATATTGTTGGTTTTGAAATGTATAAATGATGTTTGATTGATGTTGATTTAATGCCTATATGTGCTATGTTTTGTGCCAATTGGGTTAATGTATGCATATGAAGATTTGGGTGGCAAAATGGCTTGGTAAATAGTCTATTTTTGTCCACACGGGCAAAGACACAGACATGTGTCTCAGCCGAGTGTGATACACGGTCATGTACACGGCCATGTGTCCCCTGGTGTTGAAATAGAAGCCAAGTCAGTATGCTCCACAGGGCCTCACACACGGGCGTGTGACTTGGCCTTGTGGCATAGGTTAGTATAACCTACAGGTTTGACATAGCCTAGCACACGACCTGGCACACGGGTGTGTATGGCCACTTTTAGGGCACATGAGCTAGCGACACGGGCGTGTGTGTTGGCTGTGTAACCCAAGTTAGAGAGTTACACGAGGTCAGACACGGATTCAGACACAACCATGTGCTCCATTTCAAATGTCCACACGACTGACCCACATACTTCATTTCAAGTGTTCTATACGTTTCCAAAGTTGTCGGTTTAGTCCCAAACCACTCCCAATGCATGTTTAGGGCCTAGTTGACTCTATTAGGGACAATATGATTGGTTGTGATTGAATTGTTTTTGAATTGATTAATTTGTATGTGAAATGTATGTTTAAATGTATGATAAGCTCGGTAATGCTCTTTAACCCTAATCTAATATTGACTATGGGCGAGGGTTGTTACAGGGCATAGGGTAGTCATCGTCAGGTTTGGAGTCAAGAAGTAGAGAATCCAAGGAATTGGTAAGCCTTTCTATCTTTCTATATTCGTGGATTTGAGAAAAGGAGTAAGGATATCTAAAATATCTGGGAAGCTTCTGAATAATACTGAATTTTGGGTTTTTTATGTTGGAATACTTTTGATTTAACCAATATATTTGGTGGTCGTGCTTAGTTATCTAGATGAAGGAGGCTCTAGCATTTGGAAAAGCTAAGCTGAGAAGGATGAAGGATTTCAGGTGAGTTTCTGTACTGTATTTTAGGTGTTCACTGTTTTCTACTTGAGTGTTTGCTTTGAATTCAACTTGAATTACACGGCTGTGTATGAATATAGTGATTGAGTATACTATACATGCATAAAACTATGTAAATAGATATACATTTGCAAGTATGTTCTTTGGATGTCAAATGGTTTTGAATTGGTGTATTGATAAGTGACATACTACATGCTATAGTGATAAGTCCAATACATTGTGCAAAATATACGTTTATAAAATGTAGGGTTCAAAAGGAGTCACTTTGACAGTTTAGATAAAGATGGGAAAGCTGGCGTAATGGTGGAATGGGCAGATTGATAGAAGATTGAAGGGAGTTTGGGAGCAATGTGGAACATGTTATTTATTGGTCTTTTAAGGTGGCACTGTGTAAATGGTATATAGGTCATTCGAGATGACACCTTGAAAGGGGTTTACTGATTCTTCAAAATCAAAATTCCATGGTTAACCATGACATGATCCAGTGGTGAACAGGTACACTTTATGGTGAAATGGAGTTTGCTAGGATAGTAAACAGGGAAGCCTTCCAGGGTAATGAATCGTTAAGCCTGTTAGGGCATAAAAATGGGAAGTCTTTGTAGGACTCGTATGGCGAATAGTCTGGTATGATGATCATGTCATGTTTAGAAACAAAGGCAAGTGGGCTAATAAGAGGAGCCACCAAAATGCGAAGGTAAGAGGAAAGGGTAAAAGCGTTTTAAACGCATGCATGTGTAGGAAAGAGGTATTTCATACAAATTTATTGTAAAGAAGTATCCAGGTATTTCGTGCAAATTTATTGTAAAGAAGTATTCACAATCAAGAGTTCACAAAAGTTAACGTATAAACCATAATTGACTATGGGTTAATAGAGCGGTTCTTCAGGTTTTATATTTTAAAGGGTTAATGATAAAGAGGTCACCAAAGAGGTGGGAAGTTCGCTAAGGACCACTTTGGAGGGCATGTCTGCCGTAGCTGGCTAATCGATAATGTCCACCAAAGATTAAAAAAAGAAGTGGATGTCTGTCAAGACTATAAAATGTGGAAGTCCGCCAACGACAATCTAAGAAAGATATATCCCATCGTGAACTATCTGATAATGAAAGTATCCTGGTAAATGGTCTGAAGTGGAAAAAGTCTTATAGGACTGTCTTATAAGGACAAGCCCGCAAAGAAATGGATGTTAAATTATGAGTCAATTCTCATAGTCAAGGTCATGAATGAGGATAGCATTAAATGAGTTTTCCTTAGAAGAAGGGTTTATGCAACTGGCTAAATCTTAAGAAGGAAATTGTCGGGGTTATACTGTAAGTCCTAATTAGTTATGTATGGAATGAAGGGATTAAGGTCAGAATCCGTAGTCATGGCAAAATATCTGCTACTTTATCAATAGTAGTCACTAACATATATATTATTGCATCTGAATATCATTGATGAGTCAAATCGGGAAAGGTAAAATGGAGGTCTGAAATGAGCAAGACAAGTTCAAGTCTTTGAAAGGGGTCGTCAGTAATAGTAGTATTTCAACTGAATTGGCCAGATTCGTCCATCAACTATTCATTCTAAAAGAGCATATGGGTGCCATCTATATTGGTCAAGCCACAAAATTTCCTAAGACAGAGGGAGTTTTAATTCTATGCATGAAATCTGTAACACCCCTTACCCATATTCGATGCTGGAACAGGGTACGAGGCATTACCAAACTTAAACACAAGCAAACATACATTTTCGAGCCATAATTTTTTTCCAAATTAAAACTTTTTATATATACTCATAAATTCCCTAATACGAGCCTATGAGGCGCAAAACATGCATTGGAAGTGGCTCGAGACTAAACCGAGAACTTTAGAAAATTTTACAAGACTTAGAAAATTTTTGTCCTAAACAAGAGTCACACACCCGTGTGGATTTGGGACACGCCCGTGTTCCAAACCCGTGTATCTCTTTATTTGTCACCCAAGAACAAATTGAAGATACACGGCCAAGTTACACGCCTGTGTGCTAGGCAGTGTGGTCGATTTAAAATTTATGTTTTTTCATAAAATAGGTGTCATCCACATGGCTAAGACACACGCCCGTGTCTCTAGTAGTGTGCTCAATTCTGAGCATTCTATTTTTCAAAAATTAGGGTGCAGGGGACACATGGCCTAAATGTAACAGCCCAATATTGGGCTTAGTCGGAATAGTAGTTTCGAGACCATAAATTTGGAGTCAGAGAAATTATTTTGGAATTATTTTATGTGTTATGGCATAATTATATGAGAGTATGAAAATTTTGGTCGATTAATTTTAGCGATTGCATGCTTAATTGTGAAAAAGGATTAAATCGCATAAAGTAAAAAAGTCCTATTTTGATAGCTAAGGGTGTCAAATAGCTAGAGAACCAAAATTGGGGGTCTTTAAAGGGCAAATAGACCCCTAGCCATAGGAACAAAAGGGATAAGAAAGTAATTTAAAATAAAACCAAAGAAAAAGGCTATCATCTTTTTATTTTGCTCCTTCTTCTCCACCAATTTTCCTCCAAGAAAACGGCCATGGAAGCTTGAAAAATTTTAGCAACATAAAGCCTTTTCAAGTGACTTTGAGGGCTTTTCTTGAATATTTTTGTACTTTTGAGATCTTTGTAGCATGAGCTTTCTAATAAGGGGACTATTTTGCAAAATGGTTGAAAGTCTAGGGTTTTACCATGAGAGAGTTCATGTTGTTTTCTGAAATTTTATGGAAGAAAATGAATCATGGTTGTGAAATAAACAACTTTTGTGAAGTAGTTTTCATGGAAACCCTAATTAAGGACCATTTTGCATAAGTTGTAAAATAGTTGATAAATGTGTGAAATAATGATAATTGTGGGCTACTCCTAGTATGAAAAGTATTCGGCTAGGCGTGATTAATGAGAAAATGGATAAGAATTGATTTTCAGACCTAGGGGTAAAATGGTGAAAGTCTAGGGGCAAAATGGTCAATTTGACCAATTATGAATTTTCAAGTCTCTAGGTTAATATGCTGATGAAATGAAAAAATTTCTATCATTTTAGATCAAGAATTACAAAATCTGGGCCTAGACCGGGGAAAAGCAAAATAAGTGGACTAAGCCGAACTAGTCTACATTTTGTATACCGAGGTAAGTTGTTTGTAAATGATAAAACTACATTGTTATTATATGCGTTTGAATTGATATAGCATAAATTGCTTGCTTGTTTGTGGAAATGAATATGTATGTTGAATATTGAGATAGTAGAATTCCCATTTGAACCTTTGGAAATAAATCGGATATTCATGCCATGACATTCGGGTTATTTGTGTGCTAGTGTAAGACATCTCTGGGACATGCATCGGCCACATTATGAGAGCCAGTGTAAGACCATGTCTGGGAAATGGCATCGGCATTGAGACGAGAGTCAGTGTAAGACATGTCTGGGACATGCATGGGCCTCGAGATGTAAGCTAGTGTAAGACATGTCTGGGGAATGCACCGACTACGAAATGTGTCAGTGTAAGACCATGTCTGGGACATGGCGTCGGCACGTATAGAGGTGTCTGTGTAAGACCATGTCTGGGACATTACATCGGCACGGATATGTGAGAACTAATGTAAGACCATGTCTGGGACATGACGTCAGCCTCGATTTCGATAGTCAGTGTAAGTCCATGTCTAGGACATGGCATCGACTTGATGGATGCGCCAGTGTAAGACCATGTCTGGGACATGGCATTGGCACTACACCCTATGTTTGAGGTTTAATGAATATCCGATAGCATTCCAAATGGTTCAACGGTGAGAGTTACAGTTTAAGTTAAATGAGAAAAGTATAACCATGTTGTGAGTGGTACAGGTACCTCTTTGAAATGTATGAGATGTGAGCTCAATATATGCAATGTGAATTGTATTAGATAGTGATGAGTAAGTTGTGCATATGCTTACTTTTGTACTATGAGCGTGATGATGAATGGTAAAGTTGTTGTTATATTTATTTGTATGCAACTTACTAAGCTTTATGCTTACTCCTCCTCCCTTTCCATTTTCTTATAGTGTCGCCTAATTAGCTCGAGGATCATCGGACATCGGAGGCTTTGATCACACTATCAATTGAAGCATTTGGTATAGTTGGTTTTATTATTTTGAGCATGAGATGTATAGGGCTTAGACTATTGAGTTTTGTGGCAATGTTAATTTAGTCAAAGTGTTGGCTTGGGATTAATCCCTTTGTTTTGTATAAAGCCTTGGATAATGGCTAACACTCATTATTGATATGAGTAAATGATGATATTTTCATGAAAGAGATAATGCCTTGAGTGACTGATTAGACCTTATATTATTGTGTGGATTTGTTATGTTAGATGTTATGTAGGTTAGTGCAAGTAAGGGTGGCAAAAAGGCTTGGTAAAGAGTCTTATTTTGTCCACACGGGTAGACACACGGGCGTGTGTCTCACACACGGCCAGCCCCATGGGTGTGTTGTCTGGCCATGTGTCCGTACACATTAAATTTTGCAAATTAGTATGCATGGTAGTAAGCACACGGGTAGAGATACGGCCGTGTGAAGGGCACGACCTAGCACACGGGCGTGTGCCTTGGCCGTGTGACCTTTAAGGGTTGCTGGCGTCAAAAATAGAATGTTAAGGTTTTTAGACACAGGCTAAGACATGGGCATGTCATGGCCGTGTGAGGGACACATGCAATAGATATTGGCGTGTGTCAAGCCATGTGAAAACCCCTGTAGGTTCAAATTTAGAATTTGATTCACACGGGTTTGGGAGACGGGCGTGTCCCTAGATGCTTAGGCTGTGTGTGTCACACGAACCACCAGCACGGTCATGTTATAATGACCATATGGGAGTGTTGCCCTTCTACACGGGCGTGTGCCTTGTTTCAAGGGTCATTTTTATTAAGTCGGTTTAACGACCCGAGTTGGTTTCGAATGGCTTCGAATGAATGCTTGAGGCCCCATAGGCCCATATTAAGGAGTTTTAACAAAGTTCGAAATTCTTTTAAATTTTAACGGGTTTTTATGATTTGTGTGACAACCCAAATTAGACCCTGGTCGGAATATGGTTTCGAGACCACATTACCGAGCCAAAAATTTATTTTCGTGTTTTAATTGCATAAATTGTTGTGTGACAGTGAATATATGAGAAATTAAATGCTTAATATTAGCATTAGGATTGTGAATTAATTCAAAAAGGACCTAGTTGACGAAGTTAGAAAAGATGATAGATGAATTATAAGGAGTAATTAATAATAGGGTGAGGAAGCATGGCTTTGCATGTCAAATTGCCCATAAAATTCATGGTGGCCGGCCAAGGAGTGATGATGCTCCACTCATTCTAATTTAATATGTTTTCTTTGGTGAACAAATGATGGGGATAATAATAGAAAAGGGAACAAAAAAAATGGGTGTCATACTTGCCATCTCCTAGCCGAAAAACCAAGAAAAAGAAGGGGAGAAAAAAACTTGGAAAGAATTCGGCCATTGCTTGTGCCTAGGGGGAGTGTTTGATGTTGTGGCATGAAAAATGAGGGAGTTTGAATGCTTAATAAGGAGGGAAGAAGGAGTGTTCATGTTTTCTTTCTTTTGCAATTGTTCTAACTAGAGGAAGAAGAGGAAGCAAGATTCGGCCAAGGTGGTCCTTTAGACCAAGGTATGTTCAATGATATTTTTGGAAGCTTACACTACCTTTGGGGTGATGAGTCTCGATTCTATCTATTCCATGGTTGGATTTGGGGTTGTTGGAGAGTTAGGATTCGGCTAAGGAGTTTAAAAAAAAATCTAGTTGATACCTTGATGCTATTAGCATGCTAGTTATATGGATGTGTTAAGTTGCTTGTTATGTTAGCATGAAAGTTGAAAATTGTTAAGCTATTTTGTTGGAGGTGCCGAACTTAGGACTAGGAAGAGAATGAGTATTCGGCTAACATAGTGGAAAGGTGGTGTTGCCGATTGCTAGATTTAGACTAGGGGAGTGGCTATAATGGGCATTAAGATGTGGAACTTAAGAAATGTAGTTATATGTGGACTTACATGATGTTACAAATAGATGTGAAAATATGCTAGATTAGGAAAACTCGATTAAGTGTTCATGAGATGAAATTAGGTGTTTCAATGATGTTATAGTTGACATTGTACATGTATACATACATTCGGCCATCTAATTGAGTATGAAGGTGGTGTTAAATTTAATTGTGATGCCCATTCCGAAGTATATATATATATATACATATATATGTATATATACACAAGTATGCCCATTCGGGATGTTACCTTTAATTATGTGTATACTCGACTAAATGGGTAATTAGTGAGGATGGTTGCCGAATATACAAACATACATATGCATGTGTAATTGAATTATTAATGTTTAGCAAGATGGCTAAACTAGCTGATTTATTGTTAAGCTCAAGAACCTAAAGGAGAGGCGTCCAACAAGGGGAAATCGAAGGTCATCGAGTAGCCGACTCAGAATTATTTTACCCAACATAAAGTAAGTCATTAAGCATGTAGTTGGTATTATTTCAATGGTCATAATGTTATGTATTGATGCTGAATGGAATGAATAAATATACATATATATATATGCATGTACGTATGTGATGATGAAATTGTTGAATGAAAGAAAAGAGGTAAGATGTACTGAGTTGTTGATCTCGGCACTAAACGTGCGGGATAACCATTTATGACCATGAGATTGGCGCTAAGTGCGCGGGATTAAATTGTACAGCACTAAGTGTGCGGTTTGACTATGTTGCACTAAGTGTGCGAAATGAATATGATGCACTAAGTGTGCGAATTGACCATGCGGCACTAAGTGTGCGAGTTTGACTATGTAGCACTAAGTGTGCGATTTGATTACGTAGCACTAAGTGTGCGAGATGATTATATAGCACTGAGTGTGCGGGCTCAATATACATTCGTGAATCATTATGGACACTATGTGTGCGACACTATTGAGTCGATCGCGGACAGCGGATCGGGTAAGTGTCTTGAGTACATGGCTAATAGGTGCTATGCTTATACTTGGTGTTGAGCTCGGTAAGTTGAACCTATGTGGCAACTATACTTGAAGTCACGTACATAAAATTTATCGTAGGATGGGTGAAAGGCCGTTTAGTCGTTTGATTGTAACGAAAATAAATTGATTTATGAAAATGCGTCAATGTCCTATTGATGAGTATATGGATTGTGAATGCATGAATTGATATGAAATTGAATCGATAGGTTGGAGGAACTATGGTATGGTTCGGTATGGATGGAGTAAATTGTCTCGTTCCATTTTGTTTCCTCTTGTGATAATGTTATTGATGGATAGTAGTGCATTGCTTATGACTTACTGAGTTATAAACTCACCCGGTGTTTCCTTGTCACCCATTATAGGTTGCTTGGACTCATCTATTTTTGCGGGGTCAGGCCGTCGTCGAAGTCATCACACCGGATAGCAAGTTTTGGTACTTTCTTCTTAGTTGGCTTAGAAGAACATTTTGGCATGTATAAGCTAGTACGTTGTGTTTGAATTATGGCATGTAAACTTTAAGCCATGCGAAAATGGCACGAATGTTCGATTGAGTTGGATCAAGGGTAGGCATGAAATGGACCTAGTTACTTTCATAACAGATGCTGGCAGCAGCAGTGTCATGAGATTGAAAAATCACTAAAAATAGTAGGAGTGGAATTAATTGATGAATAAATTATGTAATCGAAGCTCGATGAGTCTGTTTTCATGAGGAAGTAACGAAAAGATCATATGGGCAGTATATTAAGAGATAATCAGATTTTTGTGGGACAGGGCCAGAACGGTTTCTGGATTCCCTGCTCCGACTTTGGAAATTCATTACAAATTAACCAGAGATAATTAGGGGTCGTACCATATATGTACAGATTCCTCTCTGAGTCTAGTTTTCATAGAAACAAACGGCATCAGTATTGAAACCCCGTGAAGGGAGATATCCAAGTCGTAATGGGCAAAGGTCAGTGTAGTCGACCCCTGCAACTTGGGAGACTTTGACTAATAAACTGTACTAATTGGCCCAACCAAAAATTCTAGAAAAAAATACATAGATGGGCACATGAGTCTAGTTTCTGGGAAAAATTACGAAACTGATTTTCGAGTTACGAAACTCAAGATATGATTTTTAAAACGACTAGTACACAAATTGGGCAGTGTCTGGAAAATAAATTTTGTAAGGGGTTAAAGTCAGTTAACACCTCGTGTTCGACTCCGGTGTCGGTTTCGGGTTCGGGGTGTTACAATTTGACTTGTATGCGTGTATGTGATTTGTTAACGGTAATGTCTTGTACCTGAAATCGGAGTCGAACTTGGGTTAGTGATGTTACATTTAGTCGTATCAGAGCTATGGTTTAGTTGATTCTAAGACTAACCTAGCGTGAGTACAAGTCTGGCTATACATGCCATAATTGTATATTGATAGTGTGACTACTCCTGACGAGATAAATTGTGTTTTCATTTATATACTAAATGGATCCTGACGTAGCTACGGTGGATGAAGTGGAGAGTAATGTGCTGGCTCTCGCTGAAAGGACCGCGTCAATAGATAGTGGGCACGTGACAATGAGTCAGGGCCGATGGGCTAGTGAAGCTTACCTCCACATGATAGACGTGTGGTACTCAGAGTTCATTCGTGCGAATCGGAATATTGCACCTCCCCCACCTCCTCCGATTCTTCAGTATGCCCCTGTAGCTCTACAAGGAGCAGAGATGGCTAGGAGAGAGAAACCTCTGGTGGACAAGATTCGAAAGTAAGGGGTCAAGGAATTCCAAGCTAATATTGATGACGACCCAGAGAGAGCAGAGTTTTGGTTGGAAAATACCATTAGGGTATTTGATGAGCTATCGTATACGCCTGAGGAGTGCGTGAAGTGTACTTTGTTGCTCCTACAAGACTTGGCCTACCTATGGTGGAATACTCTCGTGTCTATTGTACCGAGAGAGAGGAAAACTTGGGATTTCTTCTAGGAAGAGTTTCGGAAGAAGTACATTAGCCAGAGGTTTATAGACCAGAAGAGGAAGGAATTTTTAGAGCTGAAGCAAGGCCGTATGACAGTGACGAAATATGAATGTGAGTTTGTAGGGCTCAGCAAATACGCCCAAGAGTGCGTATCTACTGAGGCCATAATGTGTAAGAGGTTCGAGGATGGCCTGAATGAAGATATCCCAGTATTTGTCGGCATCTTAGAGCTAAGGGAAATTGTAGTACTGGTTGAGAGAGCTTGTAGAGCAGAAGAGTTAGTTAAAGAGAAGAGAAAGGTGGCTATTAAGTCGCGTGATTCGAAGAAGAGGCAGATTGGAAAGTCACATCAGTCCCCATCTAAGAGATCAAGGAAGTTCACTAACTGATCAAATGCTTCAGGGGGATTCTCGAGTAAAAACAAGAACAAGCAGTACATGGCGTCTAAAGCTCAAACCACTTCCATCGCAATTGTTGGTAGTGCTCGGCCAAATAGGCCAGAGTGTTTGCAGTATGGTAGGCGTCATTTTGGTGAGTGCCAAGGGAATGAAAGAGGTTGTTTCAAATATGGGTCATTAGACCACTTCATCTGAGACTACCCTCAATTACATGAGAAAGAGAAAAAGTAAGAGGTGAGGATGAGTAGTGCTCCTTCAAGGGCTAGACCACAAAAGAATCCATGCAGTGGGGCTAGTAGTAGAGGTGCTCCTAGAGATTCAGCTGTAAGGTCCGAGGGCCGTGCACCTGCAAGAACTTATGCCATTCGCGCTCATGAAGAGGCATCTTCACCAAATGTGATTACGGGTACTTTTTCTCTTCATGATATTTCTGTTGTTGCGTTAATCGATCCAAGGTCTACCCATTCTTATGTCTGCATGAAATTGGTACCCAGTATGAATATGTTAGCTATACCTACTGAATTTGTAGTAAAAGTGTCTAAATCATTAGGCAAGCATGTGTTAGTTGACCAAGTATGTAGAAATTGTCCCTTAACAATTAAGGGTCATAGTTTTTCGGCTAACCTTATGTTGTTGCTGTTTGATGAATTCGATGTTATCCTTGGATGGATTGGTTAACTTCTCATAGTGTTGTAGTGGACCGTGGAAGTGATAAACCGTAATTTATACATATTTTTACCCTATGCTTAACGTATTTTATGGATGATTTTTCCTTAGAATTGGTGAATTCGATGCTCCTAATGCCTTAATTTCATGTTTTATACCTAAGTGAGCATAGGAGATCGAAAGGAACGAAGGACGAACAAAAAACGGAGAAAATTGGGCAAAGTATGAAATCAACACGGCTTGGACTTCCTCACACGGGTAGACCACACGGCCGTGTCAATTTGGCAGAATCGAAGCACGGCTCACACGGGTAGACCACACACACGTGCCTATTTAACTGGCTTGACCGCAGCCTGAAGTAATCGCACACGGGTGTGTCACATGGGCATGTCGCTACCGAGCCCAAGTTGAGCCCAATTCGGAAAAGGCTAATTTTGAGGGTTTTTAGGCATTCTAAAGCCTATAAGTATACCTCAAGGGAAGAGGAAAAGGGACACGGAGAGAAGGAAGCAGGGAATTGCTAAAGGGAAGCCGATTGATCCATCTCAGAAGCCAGATTCACCATCAAGACTGAAGATCTCCCCTCAATTTCCCTTCAGGAGTTTTGGGTTTTCTTTATGTTTTGTATTCATTATTCTTCTAAGATGTTTTCCTTTTTAGTTATGAACTAAATCCCCTAAATACCTAAGGGGAATGAAACCTAAGATGAATTTTGTTATTATTTTCTGAATTTTATGATAAATATTTAACTTGTTCATAATTATGTGTTCTTAATTCTTGTTTTGATATACCCGGATACTGATTCAAGATAAACTCTTATTTAGAGGAGGAATAGAACTTGTCTAAGAGTACATTTGTCATAACTAAGCGGAGTTGATTGCGCGCCTACGCATAGGGTGACAAGATTTTACTGGATTAGGGTGAAACCTAATAAGGGAATCCATAGATCGAGTTAATGCAACCCTAGGGTGTTAATTAGAGAAAATTCTCAATTATTCAATCTAGGTATTAGATGTTATTAGTCCTGAATAGGGATAATAACATAACTTAGAGATTTCTACGGGACAGGTTAAATGAATAAATCATCCGATTCGGAGTCAGAATAACAAGTGAAGTCTAGGTGGATTCTTCCTTAGGTATTGTCTTAATTCAATCGTTTTCCAAAAGTAATCCCTCAATTCTATTTTCTGTGAATTCTTAGTTTAGATAATTAGTTAGTTAAAACAAAGCCCCCTTATTCGTAGGCTAGATAATAAAAAGATAGTCATTACTAGTACTTTTAGTTCCTTTGGGTTCGACAATCCAGTCTTGCCAAAACTATACTACTGTTCGATAGGTACACTTGCCTACATCGTGATAATAGTTAGTTTCAAGAACGATTCTTTATAAATATTTAAAACCTGTCACTCGAAAATCGCGATCAAGTTTTTGGCGCCATTGCCGGGGAACTAAGATATTAGGAACACTCAATTTTTATTACTTTAGCCATTTATTTTTCTTGCAAGTTAATTCTATTTTTTTTATTAATTTACTTTTGTCTTTCTCTTGGCAGGTTTTTATAGTTTATGACTAGAAGAAACCCGTCAGGACCACTACTTTTTGACGAAGAAATCGATCGCACAGTTCGCAGAAACCAAAGAGAAATAAGGCGAAGCTTAAGATAGACAGAGAACGAGCAAGAGGATGGTAGTCAAACCCCAACTGAGGAGATGGCTAAAAACCAAGACAATCAGCTACCTTCCGTGATACCCGCTGAACTAGCAAATCAGAATCTTGCTCCTCGTACTATGTATGATTATGCTAAACCTAATTTAACAAGAGCTGAGTCAAGTATAGTTAGGCCTGCTATTGCTGTAAATAATTTTGAACTAAAACCTAACACTATTCAAATGATACAACAATTTGTTCAGTTTGATGGTTTGCAGGATGAAGATCCAAGCACTCACTTGGCAAATTTCCTAGAATTCTGTGATACATTTAAAACTAATGGCGTTTCTGACGACGCCATTTATCTTCGGTTATTCCCTTTTTCATTAAGGAACAAAGTTAAACAGTGGTTGAACTCGTTACCACGAGGGTCAATTAGTAGTTGGGAACAAATGACTGAAAAATTTCTATTAAAATATTTTTCGCCGGCTAAAACGGCCAAATTACGTAATGATATCTTTTCGTTTGTGCAAATGGACTTAGAAACTCTTTACGATGCATGGGAGAGATACAAGGACTTACTGAAAAGGTGCCCTCACCATGGGTTATCGCTTTGGCTGCAGGTTTAAATATTCCATAATGGCTTGAATCCGTCGACTAGGCAAATGATTGATGCAGCAGCCGGGGGAACCATCAACAACAAAACACTTGAAGAGGCTTAAGAATTTATTGAAGATATGTCACTGAATAACTATCAGTGGCAAGTCATAAGGACTAAGCCAACTAAAATAGCAGGCGTTTATAACGTTGATTCGATTACTATGCTGTCAAGCTAGATAGAACTTCTAAATAAAAAAGATTGATGGTTTACTTGGTTCTACTCAGGTACATCTAGTAATGAGGTGCGAGACGAATGGAGGAGGAACATGTACAGAGTATCAACCCTTCAACCCTAGCATCGAGGAGGAACAAGTCCAACATATGGGTAAAAATAACTCTAGATCCCAAAATAACCCATATAGTAACACTTATAACGCAGGTTGGAGGAACCATCCCAATTTCTCGTGGGGTGGTCAAGGAAATCAAAGACCACAACATCCTTCAGGTTTTCAACAACCACCCTATCAATAGGAAAAGAAACTGAACCTTGAAGAGATGCTGCCTAAATTTATCTTGGTGTTAAAAACCTGTTTCCAGAACACTGGGACAGCACTTAAAAATCAACAAGCGTCGATCCAAGGGCTTGAAACTCAGATAGGCCAGTTTTCAAAACTAATCTTCAAACGAACAAAAGGTAGCTTGCCAAGTAATACTGAACCTAACCCAAGGGAATAGCTCAACGCGATTAATGATCAAGATGAAGAAGGATTCGTTGAGCCTGAGCTAGAATCGAGGCAAGAAACTATGGTGAGAAGAGATCAAGGTGAGGTAGGTCATAATAAAAACAAATCAGTGAATGTCGATTATAAACCTCGTATGCCATACCCTAATGCGACAAGGAAAGACCGCTCAGATGAACAATTTGGAAAATTCCTTAAACTCTTATAAAATTACATATTAACTTACAATTTATTGAGGCTCTATCACAGATGCCAAACACAATGAAATTTTTAAATGAGCCTTTACCAAATAAGCGGAAGTTGGACGAGGCGTTGCATGTGGAGTTAAACGCAGTCTGCTTAGCTATTCTACGGAATAAACTACCCAACAAACTAAAAGATCCAAGGAGTTTTACGATTCCTTGCTTAAGTGGTAGTTTAGATGTTAATAATGCATTAGCTGATTTAGGGGCTAGTATTAACGTCATGCCTTACAAAATGTTTAAACAATTAGGTCTTGGGAAACCCAAAAAGACTAGGATGAGCATTCAATTAGCAGATAAAACTATAAGATTTTCTAAGGGTATTATTGAAGATGTGCTAGTTAAAATCGATAAATTTATATTTCCCGTTGACTTCATTGTTCTAGACCTAGAGAAGGATAGCAACACTCCTTTGATTTTAGGACGGCCCTTTTTAACAACTACTAAAATGATTATTGATGTTGGCACAGGTGAGCTCACACTCCATATGGAAGACGAAACAATCACCCTTCAAGCTCGCAATTCTGGCAACACATCGGAAATTGAAGGTAATCGTCTAAACCATTCTACTAAAACTGACAATACAGTGCAACCTACTGTGCAGGAAATGAGTCTGAAGGAAGAACATGAGCCATTCTCAAGCAATAGTAAAGGACCTATTCATGAAGATCGAAGGCTACAAATCGAGGAGCTAGATGAATGGCGGATGAATAAATCGAGAACACACGATAAACCAAACCTACGCCAGAACGAGCTCAATACCTTCCCAAATCAACTTAAGGTTGGAGATAAAGTATTATTAGATGCCGCAGATCCTCACATTGTCACTACTAAACCGAATAAAGAAATCCCTCTTACGGTACTTAGCATTTTCCCATTCGGTACAGTCGAGGTAAGTCATCCTAAGTTCGGCACTTTTAAGGTAAACAACACCCGTTTGAAACCTTATTTTGATGAAAATGATAGTAGGAATGAGGAGTATAAACTCCTCGAACCACCATGACCATTCAATGGAGTGGTAAGTCGAGCTTAGACTATAAATAAGCGCTTCTCGGGAGGTAACCAGAGCACTAATGGTTTTAAATTATTTAAATTTCAATTTTTTTAAACATCTAGGTCACTAACAGAGTCTTTGAGCATAGGTTCCCAACTCCACACGGCTGATCACACGGTCATGCTTTAGGCCGTGTGACAAACACAGATAGAAACACGATCGTGCGATACGGATGTGCGAAAATAGGGTAAAAGTTATCTTTCCCAACATAGGATGCGATAAGTAGCCACGGCCGTGTGACCTGGCTATGGTCAAATCTGCCAAATGAACACAAGCGTGCAACACGCCCGTGTCTATCACCCCTGGACAACACTGTCAAAATAAGATGTGCGTGCACAGAGCTACACGACTGTGGGAGAAATGAACCACATCACACATGGTCGTGTAACATGATCATGTGGCCATATGGCCTAGATAAACAGCCATTCCTGAAGGCCGTTTGACGACATCTCACTTCGCGACAAATAGGGGCAGGACACGATCCACACGGGCGTGCGAACCGGCCATTCCACTTGAAAAATTAGATTATCTATCTTATTTTATTTTGCTTTTATTAATTTTTGAAGATTCTTTTGTTTTTAAACACGGGTTATCTTTATGATTACTATCAAATTATTCCCCCAATTCTCCTTTTATCCTTCAGAATCATGTTTGTCCTCCATCTTTATTTCCAACAACTCACTCTCGCTAATCCAGGAATTTCATCCATTTTTCACTTAGGAAGTTTCACTTCTTTCCCTAACTTATTTTTATATTCTTTTCTATATATCTATCTTTGTACATTAAGGGCAATGTACATCTTAAGTGTGGGGGGGTATTCATTTCATTATCAGAAATATCCCTGAATGACTGCCTTGTTCTCTTGAAAAGCTCTCATATCATATTTAGGATAAATTTTGATTGATTTATGATTTTGATTGATATATCTTGAATTAAAACATAGGCATTTATGCATTGATTGTTTAAACTTTAAGACATTAGAGAATCGAGCATGATAAGTTGATTTTTAAGAATTTAAAATTTTAGGTTGTTTCCCCAAAGTTTAGGTATTACCTTGAGTTGGAATTCACAAATTTTAAACATCAAAAAGCCATAATTTTTATGAGATTTTTTATCCTTTTGAGCATCTATTAATTCTTTCATGCTCACTTTTATTATTGCTTTGAGTGCGTTAGTATTGAACTATTATTCTAGAACTTGCTTGATTATGCATGTCAAGACCACACCATTTAATTTGATATGTCAAAATGATTAAGGCACTTAGGATTAACCGACTCATGCCATGAAAAGCCTACCTCCACAATTAACACCTAGTGAACCCCTTTGAGCCTAACAACTCATTTTTTGTATTACCCATAATATTAACCCTTAACCCATTATTGTTGAAATCCCCTAAATTAAATTTGATCCCTATTTTTGTCGAGATTTGAATTGAAATAGTTGCTCAGCTATGTCTTGTTCTTAATAGTTAGTCTATGTTATTTTCAACTTGTTCTTAAAAAAACACAAAAATGTATGTATACATATTAGTAGTAGTGATCTTTTGAGCAAATAAGTTAAATTCCATTTTCTGAGAAGAAGCTCTATTGTAAGCAATTAATAACTAGTCATTTTTCTAGTTATGCAATTTTCAATTCAATCTCGATTCTAAATTTTTCTTTCAGCTTGTGACCACACCTCCTAACCAAGCCTCGTTACAACCCTCTAAAGACCTTTTGATTGATGTATCATCTCAATTTATAGTGCTGGAGATGTGATTTTCATGCAAGCCTATGGCAATAACTTTTCATATTGACTGATGAGTGCTACATTCATTGTCCTTAAATACTTTGAGTGATTTGAGTGAATCTTTAGTGAGGATGTTAAACTCCGTGAGATTTCGAATCGTGGTAACCACTTAGATAAGGGGAGACACCTATGTTTTCAGGATAAAATGCTCAACTTGGAATGTTTGAAAGTCTAATGTTCTTTTAGTTGAATTCTTAATGTATGATTACCTGTGGATTATTTTGAGATATTATCGATAGAGATTATAAGTTAAGAAGGATTTATTTTGGTTATGAGTTGAGGATTTTTCTTGAGGACAAGCAAATGCTTAAGTGTGGGGGTATTCGATAAACCATAATTTATACATGTTTTTACCCCATGCTTAACGCATTTTATGGATAATTTTTCCTTAGAATTGGTGAATTTAATGCTCCTAATGCCTTAATTTCATGTTTTATACTTAGGTGAGCATAGGAAAGCGAAAGGAACGAGAAACAAGCCAAAAATGAAGAAAATGGGCCAAAGTATGAAATCAACACGGCCTGGACTTCCTCACACGGGCATACCACACGGCCATGTCAATTCGGCAGAATTGAAACACGACTCACACGGGTAGACCACATGCCCTTGCCTATTTAACAGGCTTGACCATGGCCTGAAGTAATCGCACACGGGCGAGCGTGTCCCTGCCGAGCCCAAGTTGAGTCCAATACGAAAAAGGCTAATTTTGAGGGTTTTTAGACATTCTAAAGCCTATAAATACACCCTAAAGGAAGAGGAAAGGGACACAGAGAGAAGGAGGCAGGGAATTGCTCAAGGGAAGCCGATTGATCCATCTCAGAAGCCGGATTCACCATCAAGACTGAAGATCTCCCCTTAATTTCCCTTCAAGAGTTTTGGGTTTTCTATATGCTTTGTATTCATTATTCTTCTGAGATGTTTTCCTTTTTAGTTATGAACTAAATCTCCTAATTACCTAAGGGGAATGAAACCTAAGATGTATCATGTTATTATTTTCTGAATTGTACGACAAATATTTAACTTGTTCTAAATTATGTGTTCTTAATTTTTTTTTTTTGATATCCCAGGATACTGATTCAAGATAAACTCTTATTCAGAGGAGGAATAGACCCTGTCTAAGAGTACATTTGTCACAATTAAGTAGAGTTGATTGCGCGCCTAGACATAGGGTGACAAGATTTTGCCGGATTAGGGTGAAACCTAATAAGGGGATCCATAGATCAAGTTAATGCAACACTAGGGTGTTAATTAGAGAAAATTCTCAATTATTCAATCTAGGGATTAGACGTTATTAGTCCAGAATAAGGATAATAACATAACTTAGGGATCTCTACGGGACAAGTTAAACGAATAAATCGTCTGATTCGGAGTCAGAATAACAAGTGAAGTCTAGGTGGATTCTTCCTTAGGTATTGTCTTAATTCAATCGTTTTCCAAAAGTAATCCCCCAATTTTATTTTCTGTGAATTCTTAGTTTAGATAATTAGTTATTTAAAACAAAACCCCCTTATTTGTAGGCTAGATAATAAAAAAACAGTCATTACTAGTACTTTTAGTTCCTTTGGGTTCGACAATCCGGTCTTGCTAAAACTATACTACTATTCGATAGGTACACTTGCCTATATCGTGATAATAGTTAGTTTCAAGAATGATTCTTTATAAATATTTAAAACCTGTCACACAAAAATCGAGATCAGGAAGGAAATCTATTGAAGCGAAATATGAGAATGGGATATTATTCGGGTTGAATCAGGTGAACCGGATAACTCATCAGTACTGATCTCGTATTTGACAGCCGAAAAATATTTGAGAAAAGGGTATGAGTCCTACCTAGCTTTTCTGTTGAACACCAACGAGTCTGAAGTGAAAATTGAGACAGTGCCTGTGGTATACGCGTACCCGGATGTATTTCCAGAAGAGTTGCTCGGGTTGCTTCCAATCAGAGAAGTTGAGTTTGGTATCGAGTTGGTCCCCTGTACGAAACCTATCTCGATTACTTAGTATTGAATGGCCTAACGGATTTGAAGGAGTTGAAGACTCAATTAAAAGAGCTAACAGATAAAGGTTTTGCAAGACCGAGCTATTCACCGTGGGGTGCTCCAGTACTTTTTGTGAAGTAGAAGCACAAATCAATGAGATTGTACATAGACTACTGACAGCTTAACAAAGTGACTATGAAGAACAATTATCCCTTGCCAAGGATCGATGATTTGTTCGATCAGTTGAAGGGAGCCATTGTGTTTTCTAAGATCGACTTAAGCTCTGGCTACTACCAGTTAAGGGTTAAGGAGCAAGACATACCGAAAACTGCTTTTCAGACGAGATACGGCCTTCATGAGTTCCTCGTCATGCCCTTTGGTTTAACGAATACTACTACGGTATTTATGGACTTAATGAACCGCATTTTCTGACCATATTTGGATAAGTTCATCGTCGTTTTTGTCAACGACATATTGATTTATTCGTGTGGTGAGAGTGAGCATGTGAAGCATTTGAGAACGGTTCTACAAACCCTAAGAGATAAGAAGTTATACGCCAAGTTTAGTAAGAGCGAATTTTCGCTACGAGAGGTCAAATTATTGGGACATATTAAGTCAGGTGACGGGATCAGAGTTGACCTGAGTAAGATCTCAGCTACTGTTGAGTGGAAATCACCGAGGAATGTGTTAAAGGTTCGAAGCTTTTTGGGTTTAGCTGGGTACTACAGAAGATTTGTGAATGGATTCTCCATGATAGCTACTCTGATGAGAAGGTTTTTACAAAAAGATGTTAAGTTCGAATGGTCAGAAAAGTGCCAACAGAGTTTCGAGAAACTAAAGGCTTTATTGACTGAAGCCACAGTTTTAGAGCAATCAGAACTGGAAAAATAGTTTGTGGTGTATAGTGATGCATCCTTGAATGGGTTAGGGTGCGTGCTCATGCAAGAAGGAAAGGTAATAGCCTATGCCTCGAGACAGCTAAAGCTACACGAGAAGAATTACCCAACCCATGATTTGGAGCTAGCAGTAATCATGTTCGCATTAAAAATTTGGAGATGCCATTTGTATGGCGAGCAATGTCGAGTGTTCACCGACCATAAAAGTCTCAAGTATTTAATGATTGAGAAGGAGTTCAATGTACGACAACGAAGGTGGCTAGAGTTGATAAAAGACTACGAGTTAGTGATTGACTACCACTCGAGGAAGGCGAATGTAGTCGCCGATGCTCTGAGTAGAAAATCATTATTCGTCTTGAAGGATATGAATGCTCAATTGACCTTGACTAATGATGGCTCGATTCTAGCCGAGATGTGAGCTAGACATGCGTTCCTTCAAGAGATTTGTGAGGCTCAAAAAGGTGATAGGGACTTGCAAGCAAAAATGGCTCAGTGTGAGACTGGAAATGAATCAGAGTTTAGTATTGGTACCGATGGTTGTATGATGTACCGAGATAGAGTTTGTATACCCAAGGATAATGAGCTTATTCAGAGGATTTTGCGAGAGGCACATAGTGATTGCTTGTCCATCCATCCGGGTAGTGTAAAAATGTATAACGACTTGAAGAAAATGTACTGGTGGTTGGGGTTGTAAAGAGACATTTCTGAGTTTGTTTCTAAGTGTCTAGTTTGCCAACAAGTGAAGGCTGAACACCAAGTACCCTCAGGTTTACTTCAACCTGTGATGGTTCCCGAGTGGAAGTGGGACCGAGTAACCATGGATTTTGTGTTAGGGTTACCTTTGACACTATGGAAAAAGGATTAAATTTGGGTAGTTGTTGATAGACTTACTAAGTCAGCACATTTTATACCAGTGCGTACTGACTATTCCCTTGAGAAATTGGTCGATCTATTGTTTCTGAGATCGTAAGACTTCATGGAGTACCCTTGTCGATTATTTCGGATAGAGATCGTAAGAAAGTCAAAGTTAGGTGGCCTAAATTGATTCAAAATAAAACCAAAGAAAAAGGCTATCATCTTTTTGTTTTGCTCCTTCCTCTCCATTGATTTTCCTCCAAGAAAATGGCCATGGAAGCTTGAAATATTTCAGAAACTTAAAGCCTTTGCAACTAAGTGACTTTGAGGGCTTTTCTTGAATATTTTTGTACTTTTGAGATCTTTGTTGCATGAGCTTTCTAATAAGAGGACTATTTTGCAAAATGGTTGAAAGTTTAGGGTTTTACCATGAGAGTGTTCATGTTGTTTTTTGAAATTTTATGTAAGAAAATGAATCATGGTTGCGAAATAAACAACTTTTGTGAAGTAGTTTTCATGGAAACTGTGACAGTCCAAAATTGACCCTAGTCGGGAAGTGGTTTCGGGACCGCTAAACCGAGTCACCGAAAGGTTTGAATATGATGTTTATTGTCTAGAATATGTAATCATGAATGTGTGAAAATTTCAAGCTTCGATTTAGTCGATTGCATGTGAATTTAGTCAATAGGACTTATATGAGAAAATTTTAAAATGTGATAGGTCAATGCATGAGGACCTATTAGTGCATGTGGAAGAAAAAGGGGACTTGCATGTCAAAGTGCCCAATTCTTGATAAGTGGCCGGCCAAGCATGACTCCATTCCTCCAAGTTTATGTTGTTTATTATTTAATATTGGTAAGTAAATTAAAATAAATTAAAGAAAGGAATTAAAAAGGAAGAGATGAATAAAATAAGGAGGGAAGAGGGAGTGTTCATCTTTTTTTTCTTTGGCTATTGCCGTGAGTGAGGAGAAGGAAGGGAGATTTGGTTATTGGATTTTGGCTTGGAAGATGGCTAGAATGAGGTATGTATTGAATGATTCTTGAAAATCTATGCATGTTTGAGATGGTTAGTTCAAATTCTACTCATCCTATAGATTAGACTTAGGATTTTGAGGTTGAAATTCGGCCAAGAAGCTTGAAACTCTTAGTAGATGTGTTAATGTCATTAAAATGGATAGTAATGTAGGATATGGTGAGTGGTTAATTGCTTTTAACTTGAAAGTTGAGGTTAAAGGGGTTAAGTGATTGCCGAATCTAATTTAGGGGTGGAGGATTGTGTTCATGTTATATTGGATAGGTAGAGGTTGTAATGAGGTTGAAATTGTTGAATTGTTAGCTTGGTAACTAATGAAGTAATCGGCCATATGGGGTAAAAATGGGATGTTCATTTTAGTTGTTGTTTCATTTTTGTGAGAAATGGGTCAAGTATTCATGAGATGAAATTGTGTGATTAGATAAATTAAAGGTAATAGTATAGTTGATGAATATATATAGATATACATATTCAGCCATCACTTAGGAGCTTATGTGATGTTGAGTTAAGCTTTGCATATTCGGCTATATATATATATATACATATATATGTAAGCCCATTCGTGATACTACCTTAGGACTATGTATATATAACCGACAAAAGAATGGGAAAAACTAGTAAGGGTGAAGGCCGAATGAGCTATAGGTGGTGTGGATGACTTTTATACATGTGGGTGTGTGTGTATGCCATTTAGTTGGTGACATTCGGCATTTCTTAATTAACATTAGAGATGAGTGAATGAAATCGGCATGTGTGTTTGTGGAAATGCCGAATGTGAATTTGGATAATATTGAGTAATGTATGTGCTTTAAAATGATGGAATGGAGTGGATGCTTTAAATGTGTTACGAACAATTATAAGTTAAATTAAGGGTTGCTAAGTTACCATTGTCATTGCCGAATATACAAACATACATATGCATGTGCAATTGAAGAATGAATGTTTAGCAAGATGGTTAAACTAGTTAAATTACTGATTTAGCTCAAGGAGTTAAAGGAGGTGAATCGAGCAAAGGCAAAGAAAAGGTTATCGAGTAGCCGAGTTGGAACCGTCTTACCCAACACGAGGTAAGTCATTAAGCATGTAGTTGGTATTATTTCAAATGGTCATAATGTTTATGTATTGATGCTGAATGGAATGAATAAATATACATATATATATATGCATGTACGTATGTGATGATGAAATTGTTGAATGAAAAGAAAAGAGGTAAGATGTACTGAGTTGTTGATCTCGGCACTAAACGTGCGGGTATAACCATTTATGACCATGAGATTTGGCGCTAAGTGCGCGGGATTAAATTGTACAGCACTAAGTGTGCGATTTGACTATGTTGCACTAAGTGTGCGAAATGAATATGATGCACTAAGTGTGCGAATTGACCATGCGGCACTAAGTGTGCGAGTTTGACTATGTAGCACTAAGTGTGCGATTTGATTACGTAGCACTAAGTGTGCGAGTTGATTATATAGCACTGAGTGTGCGGACTCAATATACATTCGTGAATCATTAAGGACACTATGTGTGCAACACTATTGAGTCGATCGCGGACAGCGGATCGGGTAAGTGTCTTGAGTACATGGCTAATAGGTGCTATGCTTATACTTGGTGTTGAGCTCGGTAAGTTTGAACCTATGTGACAAATATACTTGAAGTCACGTACATAAAATTTATCGTAGGATGGGTGAAAGGCCGTTTAGTCGTTGATTGTAACGAAAATAAATTGATTTATGAAAATGCTTCAATGTCCTATTGATGAGTATATGGAATGTGAATGCATGAATTGATATGAAATTGAATCGATAGGTTGGAGGAACTATGGTATGGTTCGGTATGGATGGAGTAAATTGTCTCGTTCCATTTTGTTTCCTCTTGTGATAATGTTATTGATGGATGGTAGTGCATTGCTTATGACTTACTGAGTTATAAACTCACTCGGTGTTTCCTTGTCACCCATTATAGGTTGCTTGGACTCATCTATTTTTGCGGGGTCAGGCCGTCATCGAAGTCATCACACCGGATAGCAAGTTTTGGTACTTTCTTCTTAGTTGGCTTAGAAGAACATTTTGGCATGTATAAGCTATTACGTTGTGTTTGAACTTTGGCATGTAAACTTTAAGCCATGCGAAAATGGCACGAATGTTCGATTGAGTTGGATCAAGGGTAGGCATGAAATGGACCTAGTTACTTTCGTAACAGATGCTGGCAGCAGCAGTGTCATGAGATTGAAAAATCACTAAAAATAGTAGGAGTAGAATTAATTGATGAATAAATTATGTAATCGAAGCTCGATGAGTCTGTTTTCATGAGGAAGTAACGAAAAGATCATATGGGCAGTATATTAAGAGATAATCAGATTTTTGTGGGACAGGGCCAGAACGGTTTCTGGATTCCCTGCTCCGACTTTGGAAATTCATTATAAATTAACCAGAGATAATTAGGGGTCTTACCATATATGTACAGATTCCTCTCTGAGTCTAGTTTTCATAGAAACAAACGGCATCAGTATTGAAGCCCCGTGCAGGGGGATATCCAAGTCGTAATGGGTAAAGGTCAGTGTAGTCGACCCCTGCAACTTGGGAGACTTTGACTAATAAACTGTACTAATTGGCCCGACCAAAAATTCTAGAAAAAAATACATAGATGGGCACATGAGTCTAGTTTCTGGGAAAAGTTACAAAACTTATTTTTGAGTTACGAAACTCAAGATATGATTTTTAAAACAACTAGTACACAGATTGGGCAGTGTCTGGAAAATAAATTTTATAAGGGGTTAAAGTCAGTTAACACCTCGTGTTCGACTCCGGTGTCGGTTTCGGGTTCGGGGTGTTACAGAAACCCTGACTAAGGACCATTTTGCATAAGTTTTAAAATAGTTGATAAATGTGTGAAATAATGAGAATTGTGGGCTACTCCTAGTATGAAAATTATTCAGCTAGGCATGATTAATGAGAAAATGTGATAAAAATCGATTTTCAAACCTAGGGGTAAATGGTCATTTTGTGAAAGTCTAGGGGCAAAATGGTCAATTTGCCCAATTATGAATTTTCGAGTGTCTAGATTAATATGCTGATGAAATGAATAAATTTCTATCATTTTAGATCAAGAATTACAAAATCCAAGCCTAGACCGGGGAAAAGCAAAACAAGTGGACTAAGCCGAACTAGTCGTCTACATTTTGTATACCGAGGTAAGTTGTATGTAAATAATACAACAACATTGTTATTATATGCATTTGAATTGATATAGCATAAATTTCTTGTTCTTGGAAATGATTATGTCTGCTGAATATTGAGATAGTAGAATTCTCGTTTGAACCTTAGGAAAAAATCGGATATTCATGCCATAACATTCAGGTTATTTGTGTGCTAGTGTAAGACAAGTTTGGGACATGCATCGGCCACATTATGAGAGCCAGTGTAAGACCATGTCTGGGACATGGCATCAGCATTGAGACGAGAGCCGGTGTAAGACATGTCTGGGACATGCATCGGCCTCGAGATGTAAGCCAGTGTAAGACATGTCTGGGACATGCATCGGCTACGAGATGTGTCAGTGTATGACCATGTCTAGGACATGGCATCAGCACGTATAGAGGTGTTAGTGTAAGACCATGTCTAGGACATGGCATCTGCACAAATATGTGAGAGCTAGTGTAAGACCATGTCTGGGACATGGCATCGACTTGATGGATGCGCCAGTGTAAGACCATGTCTGGGACATGGCATTGGCACTACACCCTATGTTTGAGGTTTAATGAATACCCAATAGCATTCCAAATGGTTCAACGGTGAGAGTTACAGTTTAAGCTAAACAATAAAAGTATAACCATGTTGTGAGGGGTACAGATACCTATTTGAAATGTATGAGATGTGAGCTCAATATATGCTATATGAATTGTACTGGGTAGCGATAAGTAAGTTGTGCTTATGCCTACTTTTGTACTATGAGCATGATGATGAATGGTAAAGTTGTTGTTATATTTATTTGCATGCAATCTTACTAAGTTTTATGCTTACTCCTTCTCCTTTCCATTTTCTTATAGTGTAATCTAATTAGCTCGAGGATCATCGGACGTCGGAGGCTTCGATCATACTACCAACCTAAGCACTTGGTATAGTTGGTTTTATTATTTTGAGCATGACATGTATAGGGGTTAGACTTTTGAGTTTTGTGTCAATGTTAATTTAGCCAAAGTGTTGGCTTGGGATGGCACACAAGCTGTCAGTCAGAATGTTACTACATAGTGTTACTCACACAAGCTATCAGGTATCCGCAACACATGCCGACATACCCAGCCACTAGTAAGACGTACGAGACCAGCACACGGATTACATAATCACATATACACATGGGCTCCTAGTGACATGTCACTCGTATCCTATTCTATTCCTAAGGTTCAACTGGGGTTTCTTGCTTGTCGAAACTTGTCGAATTCGTCCAAAGAGTCAATCACAATTCATACAATATTAAAGCATTTAAAACATAAATATAACAATGCATTATTTACATACAAACTTACCTCGGTACAAAAATAGTAGAATTTGGTGTAATCGTCAAACACTTTGTTTTTCCCATGATCTAGGTCTGAACCTCATTTTTCTTGACCTATAAGAACAAATTTAACTCATTTAATACTCACATTGTTCAGTTCAGTCCAAAAATCATATTATGGCAAAATTATATTTTTACCCCTAATGTTTCAAATTTTTTCGGTTTAGTCTCTAGGCTCGTAAAACTATTTTCAACCAATTTCTTCATTACCCAAGCCTAGCCGAACCATTTTCATACTTATACCAGCCCACGTTTACCACTTAATCACAATTTTACTATTTATTTTATAACTTTCACAAATAGGTCTTTTTTAACATTTTTACCAAAATCACTTAGCAAAAGTTGTTTATCTAACACCAAACATGCATTTTCTACCATTAGAAATCAAAATACACAAATTTCTATCATGGGTAAAAATTTAGACTTTGATTATTTCTTAAATAAGTGGTAGAAATAGATAGATCAGGTTACAATGACTTCAAAAATGTAAAGAGCATTAAAAACGGGGAAAGAATGGACTTATAATCGAGCTTGGAAGATGAACAAACCCTAGCTATGGAGACCCTTTCAATTTTCAGCACAAGGTACTAATTTGAAGAAGATGATATCCTTTACTTTAGTTATGTTGGCTTTATTTACCAAATGATCAAAATGTTCTTTCCTTAAAACATAAAATTTCTTTTACTTTATGTCCATTTGTGTCCACTAACTTAACAAATAGTCTAATTACCATCTAAGGACATTCAATTTAAAATTTCATAGTAATTAGACACCTCTAGCTTCTAGAACTCAAGTTTTGCACTTTTTGCAATTTAGTCCTTTTTGCTAAATTGAGTGCTCAAACGTCAAAACATTGAATAAAATTTTCACAGAATCATTCCATAAAACTGTAGACCATAAAAGTACAAGAAAAATAAATTTTTTAGCATCAAATTTGTGGTCCCAATTCCACTGTTCTGACTAGTCCCAAAATCGGACTTTTACAACTCTCCCCCCTTTAGGATTTTTGTCCCCGAAAATCTTATCGGGAAATAGTTTTGGGTATTGTTTTCTCGTAGCTTCCTCTTTGACCCCATGTCATTTCCATAAAACTTTCACTAGGGCTATACTTTTATTTCTCAATTGTTTAAATTCCTGAGGTAAGATCTTGATTAGTTCTTCACCATACGTCATATTCGGTCGAATCTTAATCTCTGTTAGAGAAATCACACGTAAAGGATCAGAACGATATCGTTCCAACATCAACACATGAAACGCATTATGAATCCTTTCCAGCTCTGTCGGTAAAGCTAACCGTTATGCCACCGACCCTATTCTTTCAATAATCTCAAACGGCCCAATGAAATGTGGACTTAACTTGCCTTTACGGCCAAATCTCAGAATCTTTTTCACAAAGATACTTTTAGAAATACTTTATCACCAATTTGAAATTCTATCTCTTTTTTTTTTTCAAATCTGCATACGACTTTTGCCAATCTGAAGCTGTTTTTATGCAATCACGGATTACCTTTACTTTTTCTTCGGTTTCTCTAACCAAATCAACCCCGTGAGTCTGTCTCTCATTAAGCTCTGCCTAATACAACAGAGTTCGACACTTGTGGCCATACAATACCTCATACGGTGCCATCTTTATACTTGACTGAAAACTGTTGTTAGAAGCAAATTTGACCAAAGGTAGATATCTTTCCCAACTACCTTCAAATTCTAGAACACAACATCGGAGCATATCTTCAAGAATTTGAATTACTCTTTCGGATTGACCATCGGTTTGCGGATGAAATGCGGTACTAAAATTTAACTTCATACCCAAAGCCTCTTTTAATTTCTTCCAAAATCTTGAAGTAAACTTCGGATCTCTATCCGAAATAATAGAAATAGGCACTCCGTGCAATCTCACAATCTCAAAAATGTACAATTCAGCTAGCTTATCAAGTGAGTAGTCGGTATGTATCGAAATAAAATGAGCCATTTTTTCCAATCTATTGACAACAACCCAGACGATATCTTTCTTTTTCGGAGTTAAAGGTAAACTCGTCATGAAGTCCATCATAATTCTATCCCATTTCCACTCAGGTACCATCACTGGCTGAAGGAAACCTGAAGGCACTTGGTGCTCGGTTTTTACTTGTTGACAAATCAAACATCTCCAAACAAACTCCAAAATATCTCATTTCATACTTGACAACCAATACAATTTCTTCAAATCATTATAGATCTTTGTATTGGCTGGATGAACCTATAAACAACCACTGTGTTCCTCGTGTAGATTTTTCTGAATAAGTTCATCATTTTTCAGTATACATACTCTATCCCGGAACATTAAACAATCATCTGAGATGATCTGAAAGTCTGTATTACTACCCGATTCACACTGAGCTCTTTTGGCTTGCATTTCACTGTCATTTTTCTGAGCTTCACAAATTTGTTGAATAGATACCGGTCTAGCTCTCAACTTGGCCAAAATTAAACCATCATTAGATAAATTCAGTTTCATATTCATAGCTCTCAAATAAAACAAGGACTTTCTACTCAAAGCATCTGCGATTACATTCGCCTTTCCTGGATGTTAGTCAATCACTAGTTCATAGTCCTTCAATAACTCGAGCCATATCCATTGTCGCAAGTTTAGATCCTTCTGAATCATCAAGTATTTTAAACTCTTATGATCAGTAAATATATGACATTTCTCACCGTACAAATGATGACACCAAATTTTTAAAGCAAAAATAATGGCGGCTAATTCCAAATCGTGCGTCGGATAATTCTTCTCATGCAGTTTCAACTATCTCGAGGTATAAGCTACCACTTTGCCGTCTTGCATCAACACACAACCCAAACCATTCAATGACGCATCACTATAAATTACAAATTCTTTTCCCAATTCAGGTTGTACTAAAACCAGTGCCTCAATTAATAATGCTTTTAATTTCTCAAAACTCTTGTGACATTTTTCAGACCATTCAAATTTAACATCTTTTTACAACAACTTGGTCATCAGAGTAGCAATCATCGAAAATCCTTTGACAAAACGTTGATAATAATCGGCTAAGCCTAAAAATCTTCTAACTTCAGATACATTCCTTGGCGGTATCCATTCAATAATTTCCAAAATCTTACTTGGATCATCTTGAATACCATCACCTAAAACAATGTGTCCCAAAAATTTAACTTCTCAAAGCCAAAACTCACTTTTACTCAATTTAGCAAATAATTTCTTGTCTCTCAATGTCTGAAATACAGTTCTCGAATACTCGACATGCTCAGACTTATCTCGAGAATAAATCAAAATATCATCGATGAACACAACCACTAACTTATCTAAACACAATCGAAAAATTCTATTCATCAAGTCCATAAAAATAGCAGGTGCATCAGTTAGTCCGAATGGCATAACAAGAAATTCATAGTGCCCATACCTTGTCCTGAAACAGTTTCAGCACATCCGACTCTTTAACCCTCAACTAATAGTAGCTAGATCTCAAATCAATCTTCTAAAATACCGTTGCTCCTTTCAACTGATCAAACAGGTCATCAATCCTTGGCAAAGGATACTTGTTCTTTATAGTCACCTTGTTAAGCTATCGGTAATCGATACAAAGCCTCATAGATCCATCTTTCTTCTTTACAAATAACACTAGAGCACCCTAGGGAAAAAAACTCGGTCTAGCAAAACCCTTATTTATCAACTCTTGCAATTGAGCTTTCAATTCCTTTAACTTGGCTGAAGCCATTCTATACGGATCAATCATTATCGATGAAGTTCCAGGTACTAAATCAATAGCAAACTTTATCAACTAGCACATCTTTGCCTAAGGGGTTTGACTATTTAATCACAAATTTAGTAGACTCAATAGGCAAACTCTTACTAGATACCAAATTCACACAAACACAAGAATGAGTCAATCCAGGATCAATCAATGCAATAACATTAGTATCATAAAGAGAAAATTTACCAGTAATCACATCGAGAGATGACGCATCCTTACGAGCACGTATGGCATACGCTCTAATAGGTGCTCTGGCCTTAGATCTCACGGTTGTATCTTTCGTCACACATTTACTGTCAGTTCCATTCTCGGTATTTCTCAATGGCCTACCCCTATTAGTAGTATTACTCGGCCTTGCACTCGAAAATTGTTATTTCTCAGCTATCTTAGGGCAATCTCGGATAAAATGCTCTTGAGAACCGCATTTGAAACAAGCTCGGTCATTCATGCTACACTGGCTGGGATGTCTTTTTGTACAATGCTGACATTCAGGTCTATTAGACCTAACATTACCCACACTTACCATTGAAGTAGCTTGAGATTTAAAACACGAATATTGCTTCCCGTGGTCTTTGTGCGAATACCCAGCTGATACATTCGAACGAATTCATTTCTCTAGATTTCTTTGACTGAGGTTGAAATGACTTCTTCATAAGCCTTTTTCTTACATCTCTAGCCTCACTCTTAGACTTTCTTTTCTCTTTACTTAGCTCTTCATCTTTGCAACCTCATTCAACCAATACAACAAATTCTTTTAGTTCCAAGATTCCAATTAATAGTCAGATGTCCTCATTCAGCCCATCTTTGAATCTTTTACACATAATAGCTTTAGAGAAAACACACTCTCAAGCGTACTTACTAAACCTGACAAATTCTCGCTCATACTCTGTCACTGACATTCGATCCTATTTCAGCTCAAGAAATTCTTTATGTTTCTAGTCGATGAACCACTGACTGATATATTTCTTTCAGAATTCCTTTTGAAATAACTCTCATGTAACCCTCTCTCTCGGTAAAACAAATACTTGTGTCTTCCACCAGTGATATGCTCTGTCCCTCAATAATGATATAGCACATTTCAAGCATTCTTCGGGTGTACATGATAACTCATCAAAAACCCTGATAGTATTCTCAACCCAGAACTCGGCCCTCTCAGGGTCATCATTTACATTAACCCTGAATTCCTCAGCCCATTACTTTCGAATCTTATCAAGTGAAGGCTTATTCCATCTTACTAAATCCACACGTTGGGGAACTACAGGAATCGATTGAGGATAAGGAGGGGGTGGAGGATGTTGAGCATTCGGATTTGTTTGAACAAACTCCGAATACTACCCATTCATCATGTGGAGGAAGGCTTCTCTAGCCCCTCCTCCCTGACTGATCGTAGGTGGTCTATTTTTAGATGACACTACCCATTGAGCGGGAGTCGGCGCATTACTTTCTACATCATTAGGTACAGCTCGGTCGGGATCCATTTACTATATGAAAACACAGTTTAACATTGTCAGGAGTCATCACACTATCACAGTTCATATATGACATGTATAGCTAGACTCTTACACATGCTAGTTAGTCTGAGAATTAACTAAATCATAGCTCTGATACCACTAAATATAACACTCATTACTCGTATTCGACACCGAAACCGGGTATGAGGCATTACTTAACTTAAAAACAAGCAAACATACATTTTTGAGCCATAAATTTTTGTCCAAATTAAAATTTTTTATATATACTCATAAAGTCCCTAACACGAGGCTAAGTGGCCCAAAACATGCATTGGAATTGGTTTGAAACTAAACCAAGAACTTTAGAAAATTTTACAACACTTAGAAAAATTTTTCCCTAAATAGGAGTCACATGCTCGTGTGGATTTGGGACAAGCCCTTGTGGGCAGGCTGTGTGGTCACACACGCTCGTGTCCTGAACTTGTTTAACTCTCTATTTGTCACCCAAGAATAAATTGAAGACATACGGCCAAGTCACATGCCTGTGTGCTAGGCCGTGTGGTCAATTTAAAATTTATAATTTTTCATAAAATAAGTGTAGACTTCATACGCCCAGGATGCATGCCCGTGTACCAAGGTCGTGTCATCCACACGGCTGAGACAAATGCCCATGTCTCTGACCATGTGCTCAATTTTGAGCATTCTTTTTTGCAAAAATTAGGGTGCAAGGGGCACATGGCCTAAACACATGCCCGTGGGGCAAGCCGTGTGTCACACAGTCTAGACACACACTCATGTGCCTACCTGTATGGACAAAAATAAGGCTATTTACCAAGCCATTTTGCCATCCTTTGTTGAACACACGTATACAACACAACATCGCACCAATCCAACATTTACATATAACCAAATCAGCCATAACCAAGGCATCAACACATCATTCACATGCTACCATCTATCATACACAAACATCACATACTCATTAACTCAAATTATGTAAATTTCCACATCCATGAAGGACATCATCATATAAATTAACTATGCCAATATTAGCCAATTTTAAATGGCCTTATACAAAATGAACTTTCAACCAATATAAGCCAACACATTTGGCCAAATCAAGTATGACACATAAAAAAATGACCACGTCCCCCATTCCAACACCCCTTACCTGTACCTGAGACCAGGAAAAGGCACGAGGCATTACCGTACACAAACATGGACATTCCAAGAAAATCGGGTTATAAAATTTCATTTTAATTTAAAACTAATCAAACCAAAATAATATCGTTCCTATTATGGACCAACGAGGTTCAAACCATGCATTAAAAGCGGTCCGGGACTAAACCAAGAACTTAAGAAAATTTTTAGAAAAACTCTTATGTTTAGGCCTCTCACACTCGTGTGAAGGAAATGCACATGCTCGTGTGCTTGGGACACACTCGAGTCCCTTACCCGTGAGGAATTATTTTCCATTTCAAACCTACAGGGGTTTTCACACGGCCGAGCACACACCCGTGTCCCCAGCTCGTATCCTTCACACGGCCATGACACACCCGTGCCACAGCCCGTGTGTAAAAACTTGGACATTCTATTTATGACGTCATCTTTCATTAAGGGGTACACGCCCATGTTCTAGGCCGTGTCTTTCACATGGTTGAGAAACATGGTTGTGTCTTTGCCTGTGTGTTTACTACCATGCATACTAACCTAAAATTTTAGGTGTAGAGGATACAGTTGTACAACACGCCCGTGGGGACTGACCGTGTGTCACACACGGCCTAGACCCATGCCCGGGTGCCTACCCGTGTGGACCTTTTTGTAGGCTATATTCCAAGCCTTTGGTCACCCTCAAACTTCTATACACACTAATATGTTCCTTGGACATCTAACATAGTATAAATGTACCCTTAAAACCTTCTTAGCCAAGGTCGTGCATGGTGCTTCATATCTCTTCTTCACCTATATTGATATCACCTTCTTTTTTTAGGGTTACCATTTTACAAACCATATTTTATACTTAGCTTATTTTATACATCTTGCCAATTATGACCTAAACCATCTTTAAATGATTTGGCCATATTACACATATCCATTCATGTTATATCACATTAACCATCTCATGAAACATTCAAGCATAAACATGCATGAATAGTAGGTTGAAAACCTACATCAACATGAGCCATATCTCATGGCCATATACAAAATGAATAAACATATCATTTAAGCCCTTACATTGGCTAGCCAAATGACACATATAACAAAATGACCAAGAATCCTATACATGCCATTATAACAAATAAAATCTTCTATATACCCAAGCAAGACAAGTTGATAGTGTGATCGGTGCTCCTACTGTCTTCCAATCTTTACGAGTCCCCGAGCTCTGTAAGATAAGAGAAAAGCGAGGGGGTAAGCATTAACATGCTTAGTAAGTTCGGATAAAAAGAAGGTAAATTTACCAGTTGTTTAGCATACTACCATGTTAGACATTCATTCTAACTAGTATAGTATAATTTCCCTATCACGTACACTCAATCACCAAGTTAGTCTCATGTTAATACATTATAGCATTAATCATAGATGAGCTCATTAATTGAAGAATTCCATTATCATATCTCATTTTAATCCCATTAAATTTCTATGAATCTCGATGGATATCCCATTTTAAGTATACATTCCCATGAACCTTGCTCTTACGGCGGGATTACCAGTCCAGGATAAATCCCCCATAACATAAACTCATAGGGCAATGTCAGGATTACTAGTCCAGGTTAAATCCCTTATAACGACATGTGTTCTAATGAGCTCGGATCTGAATTACCAGTCCAGACTAAATTCAGATTCTAAATCAGATTACCCTTCCGGGCTAAATCTACTACCACACATATTCTTCGAGAGGCTCGATCACTAAAGGAACACTTGTCCGGGCTAGATCCTTTTTATTGTCAATTCATTTCGAGAAATCCATCAGATATCCTTTTTATTCAATCGGGATCTTCAATTCTCTTGTTAAGTTATACTACCACATTCCATGTATTATCATGCAATGAATATCTAAATTATCATACATTCAAGAATAAACATTTTCAGTATATTAAGAGTTTACTTTGAGTTATATGAACATACTTGGTAATTGTTTTGAGTTCGTATTTCGGTTATTCCAAAACCTTTTATTTTCCATGGTCGACCTCCAGAATTGGTTCCTCGGGGTCTATATCAGTAAAAATCAATCATTAATACCTCACATTGTTCATTTTAGGCTTAAACTCACCCCCGAGAAAAATGACCAATTTGCCCCTAACCTTTCACATTTTTTACAATTTAGTCCTAAGGCTCATATAATGAAATGCATGAAATTTCTAGGTTATCTAAGCCTAGCCGAATATTTTTCATGCTTATAGCAACCCACATTTTCCTTCATTTCATTTTACTACCCATTTTCACAACTTTTACAAAATGATCCTTTAAGCCATTTCCATGAAAAACTACTTAGTAGAAGTTGTTTACTATCCTCTAAACTCTCATATTCCTCTATAAATCATCAAAGCACAAGCATCTCATGCATGGGTAAATTTCTAAACATGAGCGCTAGCTTGAAATATGGGTAGAAATAGAGAGAGCTTGTTATAAGGATCTCAAAAATACAAAGAACATTATAAACGGGGTTAGGGAGCACTTACTATTGAGCTTGAAAATGTTGAAAACCCTAGCTATGAAGACCCTTCAATTTTCGACAGCATGGAGAAGAAAAATGGCTGATTTTTGCTTTCATTTTCCCTTTTTATTTAATTTATTACCACATGACCAAAATGCCCTTCCTTTCTAACCTTTAAAAATTTTCCATGCATGCCTATTTTTGTCCAAAAAATTAGAAATTAGGCAAATTACTCTTTAAGACCTTCTAATTAATAATTCAAAGCAATTTCATACAAATTACTTCTAGAACCCAAGTTTTGCAACTTATTCAATCTGGTCCCTAATTACCAATTAGGCACCTTATACTTAAAATTTCTACATGAAATTTTAACACAAGTATGCTTTCATATCCTAGACCACAAAATAATCATAAAATAAATATTTTTACTTCAAATTTATGGTCTCGACAAACCCTATTTTGGGATATTACATTTCTCCCCTCTTAGGGACTTTCGTGCTCAAAAGTCTTACCAGAAAATAGGTTCGGATATTGACTTCTCATGACTTCTTTTGTGACAGCCCTAAATTGACCCTAGTCAGGAAGTGGTTTCAGGACCGCTAAACCGAGTCACCGAAGTATTTGAATGTGATATTTATTGTATAGAATATATGAATATGAATGTGTGAAAGTTTTAAGCTTCGATTTAGTCGATTGCATGTGAATTTAGTTAATAGGACTTATGTAAGAAAATTTAGAAATGTGCTAGGCAAATGTAAGTGGCCTATTAATGCATGTTATAAAGATGATGGGTTTGCATGTCAAATTACCCAAAATTTGAACTAGTGGCCGGCCATGCTATGGGTTAAAAGGTATTATAAACATTTTATGTTAGTGTTTTATGTTAGGAATAATAAAATAAGGAGCATGGGTGATGAAAAAAAAGAGAAAAAAAAAGTTCTCATTTTGCTCTTCTTGACCGAAAAATCAAAGGAAAGAAAGGAAGAAAGGTTGAAGAGGTTCGGCCATGCATGTAACTAGGTTGAGGTATGTTTGATGTTATTCCATGAAATTCATGCATATTTTTAGTTGTTAGCTTGAATTCTACCTAGCCCATGGTTTAAATCTTTGCTATGTGATGGAGATGATACTCGGCCATGGATGTTGTCCTTCTTGGTTGGTGTTTGATGTTACGTTGATGAGGTATGAAGATGATAGAGTTTGAGTGCTCAACAAAAAGGATTGGATGTGAGTGTGTGTGAGGATTTGAAAAAGGTAGCTCTTAGCAACTTCATGAAGCATTCGGCCATGGTAGGAAGTAGAAGAGAAAAATAGTTGTTGTTCATGTTAGATGAAGTAGAGTCTAACAAATGAGCACATATGTGCATTAGTTGCTAGATGGAGAAAAATCGGCTAGCAAGTTGTGTACTAAGGCCGAATGTGACATTGAATATTATTGAGTAATGTATGTGTTTTGAATTGATGGAATGGAGAGGATGCTTTAATTGTGTTATGAACAATTATATGTTAAATTAAGGGTTGCTAAGCTAGCTATTAAGGTGAAGTGCAAATGTTAGTATTTGAGTACTAGTGTATATATGTGTTTTAGCCGAGCTTTGAACTTGAAATAAAATGGTAATTAGTCAATACAAGTGACCATATTTGTAGAATGTATTAAGTATACAATCGGCCTCAACATAGACATGCATATTCGGCCACATGAATGAATACATAGATTGATGTTGTACGTTCGGCTATAGGTAAGCATATTGATGACTTTATCTTGACTTAGAAAATCGGCTAAAGGAGAATATTGGCTAATATGTTGAATTTGATTCATGATTTCATACACATATGACTCTAATGCCTAATATACATGGGCTATGTACCTTGAGTTTCTCTTGGATGTTCAAAATGATTAAATCAATTTATTTATTAAATTAAGCTCAAGAACAAAGGGGCACTAAATCCGATAAAGGAAAGGAAAAGGTGATCGAATAGCCGTTGAAATCGTTCGACAACATCCGAGGTAAGTTTTCGAGTAATGGAACTTAGATTATGATTCGATTAGATCATGTTATAAGCAAATCAAAATCATGCTCTTTGTATGTAGCTATTGAGCCGAAAATGATAATGCTTGATAAGTGACTTGTGTTTGAATTCTAGTTATGAAAATGAAATATAGATGTGTCATGATTTATTGATATGTGCATGAATATTCTGATGATAACCGGGCTAAGTCCCGAAGGCATTTGTGCTAGTGACTAATTCCGGGCTAAGCCCCGAAGGCATTTGTGCTAGTGACTAATTTCGGTCTAAGCCCCGAAGGCATTTGTGCGAGTTACTATATCCGGGCTAAGTCCCGAAGGCATTTGTGTGAGTTACTATATCCGGGCTAAGTCCCGAAGGCATTTGTGCGAGTTACTATAACAGGGCTAAGTCCTGAAGGCATTTGAGCGAGTAGCTATATCCGGCTAAATCCCGAAGGTACTTGGTTTGGGAATGAGCGATCTTGCTGTAATAATTTCAATTAATACGCTCGTAAAATCCCAACGATGATGTATGTTTCGTATATGCATTGGAATAGTTGATTCCTTTTAAATAGTATTCGCTCAGTCGATTAATAAGCTTCCGGCCTTTGGTTAAGTTGATCCCTTATGTATGAATATAAGGGTTGGAAATGTGAAGTAGGTATGATTTTGGGAATATGTGTATATGAAATTATCTGTTTAGTCATATGAATGCTATACTTCAGTTGTGCCTAATTTCATTGCTCAAAACTTACTAAGCATTAAATGCTTATTCCGTTTCTTTGATTCTCTGTTTTATAGATTCTGGTTCGTCAGCTATCGGACTCGGGAGTGTCAAAGTCGAAGTCGCCCACACTATCAAAGCCCTTTTGGTACTCTTTTAGTTGAACTCTGATAATGGCATGTATAGGGCTGCCCTTTTGTTGTTAGTCAAGTACTTTGGTATTGTATATATTTGGATAGCCATGCGAAAATGGCTTATATATTTTGAGCATAGTGTTATAATCATTTTGTATATATATGGTTATTGAGAGGTGTGGAAATGCTTGGCAATGATTAGCCATTGGAATGGTTAATCACGATCATATTTTTGTTCTATGTATGTTAAAGGGCTAGTTGAATCATGGAAATTATGAAATAGGTAAAGTCTACCTTAAAAATAGATACCGACAGCAGCAGTGATGTGAATATGAAAAATCACTAAAAATAGTAGGAACAGAATTAAATTGTGAATAAATTATGTAATCTAACCTTGATGAGTCTATTTTCATATGAAAGTAACAAAACGATCATATGAGCCGTATTTTATGAGATGTTTAAATTTTCGTGAAACAGGGCCAGAGCGATTTCTGGACCCCCTGTTCCGACTTTGGAAATTCATTATAAATTAACCAGAGATAATTATAAGTCATTCCATATACGTATAGATTTTTTTTGAGTCTAGTTTCTTTAGAAATAAACGGCATAAGTATTGAAGCCTTGTACAGGGCGATATCCAAGTCGTAATGCGTGAAGGTCAGAATGGTCAAACCCTATAACAGGGGAGACTTTAACTAATAAACTGTACTAATTGGCCCATCCAAAAATTCTAGAAAAAAATTTGTGGATGGATATATGAGTGTAGTTTCAGGGAAAATTTACGGAATCAGTATTCATGTTTTGGAACTCGAGATATGATTTTTAAAGTGACTGTGATGCAGTTAACCAGCTTGTCTGGAATTTTAAAATGAATTGTGTTAATAAATGGAATAAGTCTGTTAACACCTCGTGTTCGACTCCGGCAACGGTCTTGGGTACGGGGTGTTACAATTTTATTGGTATCAGAGCTACGGTTTAGTCGATTCTAGGACTACCGTAATACGTTTGGGTTTAGCTATACATGCCATTATGTGATTATTTGATAGTGTGGTGATTTCTGACAATTGAAAATGTGTTTATTTATAGTAATGGATCCCGATCCCAATCGAGCGGTAGCTGATGATCTTGAGAGTGTAGCGCCTGCTCCCGCACAAGGGATAGCGCCGGCAGACTCTCAACCTATTGCTAGTAATCCGAATGATGAAGATAGAAAAGCTTTTTATAGCGTGATGAATGATTGGTTCAACCAATACATTCGAACTAATACGGCTGTTCCACAACCCCCATTCCCGACTAATACAACCCCCGTACCTGCAATACCTCCAGTAATCGACCAAATAAGGTCAAATAAGCCCCCGGTTGACAGAATCCGAAAACACGGGGCTACTGAATTTAAAGCTACGGATAGCGACGATGCCGAGCAAGCTGAATTTTGGTTGGACAACACTATTCGGGTACTTGATGAACTATCTTGTACACCCGATGAATGCCTAAAGTGTACTATCTCCTTGCTACGTGATTCTGCCTACTATTGGTGGAATACGTTGATTTCTGTTGTGCCCAGAGAGCAAGTAACTTGGGAGTTTTTCCAAACCGAGTTTCGAAAAAAGTATATCAGTCAAAGATTCATTGATCAAAAACGGAAGGAATTTCTTGAACTTAAACAAGATTCCATGTCGGTTACTGATTATGAACGAAAGTTTGTAAGGCTTAGCCGGTACGCTCGAGAATGCATTTCTTCAGAAGCTGTGATGTGTAAACGTTTCGAAGGTGGACTGAACGATGATATAAAGCTGTATGTTGGCATTTTAGAAATCTGAGAATTTGTGGTACTTGTCGAACGAGCTTGCAAAGCCAAAGAGCTCAATAAGAAGAAAAGAAAAGCTGATATGGGAGCAAAGGAGTTTCGTAAGAGATCTTCGGGAAAGCCTGTTCAACAGTCATCGAAGAAATTTAGAGATGACTTAGGCCGGTCTAGAGACACTTCGGGTTTTTCTAGTCGAGATCGTGATTGACCCCCTGTGAGTACACGAGTCACTTCGGTCGCCAGTGTTGGAAATGATCGTCGAGACAGAACGGAGTGCCAGTATTGTGGTAAATGGCATTCGGGGAGTTGTAGATTCCATGACCGCTCCTGTTACAAGTGCGGATCAGTTGACCACTTTATTAAAGATTGCCCGAGATTGTCTGAATAGAATGTAAATCAGAGTGGGAAACCGGGTGCTACCACTGCTCGGGGTAGACCATCTAGGAATACGGGCAATGCTAGTGGCGGTCAGAGAGGATCTAGAGATGCTACAACCAGATCTGAGGCTCGTGCTCCTGCTAGAGCTTATGCTATACGCGCACGCGAGGATGCTTCCTCGCCAGATGTTATTACCGGTACTTTTACTCTCTTTGATACTAATGTGATTGCTTTGATTGACCCTGGTTCTACTCATTCTTATATATGTGAAACCTTAGCATCCAGTAAGACTTTACCTGTTGAGTCTACTGAGTTTGTAATTCGGGTGTCAAATCCCTTGGGTCGTTATGTGCTTGTCGACAAAGTGTGTAAGAAATGTCCCCTAGTAATCCGAGGTTCCTGTTTTCCGGCTGGTTTGATGCTTTTACCGTTTGATGAATTTGATGTTATCCTTGGTATGGATTGGTTGACCGTACATGATGCAATTGTAAATTGCAAAAGAAAAACCATCGATTTGAGGTGTGTCAATAACGAGATAATTCGAGTTGAGTCTACTGACTTAAATAGGTTTCCAGCTGTAATATCATCGATGTTGGCTCAGAAATATGTAAGAAAGGGGTGTGAAGCATACCTTGCGTATGTACTTGATGACAAAGAGTTAGAAAAGAAGCCTGAATCTGTGTCGGTGGTTTGTGAATATCTGGATGTTTTTCCCGAAGAATTACCGAGTTTACCACCTGTTCGGGAGGTAGAGTTTGGCATCGAGCTTGTACCTGGGACTACACTGATTTCGATAGCTCCGTATCGTATGGTACCAACGGAATTAAAGGAATTGAAAGCTCAGTTGCAAGAGTTGATGGATAGAGGTTTCGCTCGACCAAGTTTCTCACCTTGGGGTGCACCAGTATTGTTTGTGAAAAAGAAGGAAGGAACCATGAGGTTGTGCATCGACTATCGTCAGCTGAATAAGGTGACAATAAAGAATAAATATCCGATACCATGCATTGACGATTTGTTTGATCAACTAAAGGGAGCCTCGGTGTTTTCAAAGATAGATTTGAGATCGGGTTATTATCAGTTGCGAATTCGAGATTCGTATATACCCAAAACTACTTTCAGAACGAGATACGGTCACTATGAATTCTTAGTGATGCCGTTTGGGCTCATTAATGCCCCCACGGTATTTATGGATCTGATGAATCAGATCTTTAGACCGTATTTAGATCGGTTTGTAGTTGTGTTTATCGATGATATTTTGGTCTATTCGAGAAATGAAACCGATCATGCTGAACACTTGGGATTAGTGTTGCAAATTTTACGGGATAAGCAGTTGTATGCTAAGTTCAGTAAGTGTGAGTTCTGGTTAAGAGAGGTTAGCTTCTTGGGACATGTGGTATCTGCATCGGGTATTCGAGTTGATCCGAGCAAAATTTTAGCCATACTTAACTGGAAGCCTCAGAGAAATATTACTGAAGTTCGAAGCTTTTTGGGACTTGCTGGTTACTACAGACGGTTTGTAAAAGGTTTTTCGATGATAGCCACACCAATGACGAAACTACTTCAGAAAGATGTTAAGTTTGAATGGACAGAAAAGTGTCAGAAAAGTTTCGATCAATTGAAAACTCATTTGACGGAAGCTCCAGTACTAGTGCAGCCCGAATCAGGCAAGGAGTTCGTCATTTACAGTGATGCATCCTTACTTGGGTTGGGTTGTGTATTGATGCAAGAAGGTTGAGTTGTAGCTTATGCGTCGAGACAATTGAAGCCACATGAGAAAAATTATCCAACCCATGATCTCGAATTAGCTGCCATCGTATTCGCTTTGAAAATATGGCGACATTACTTATTTGGTGAGAAGTGCCATGTATTTTCGGATCACAAAAGTCTCAAATATTTGATGACTCAAAGAGACTTGAATCTGCGACAAAGACGTTGGCTCGAGTTGTTAAAAGATTATGAGCTTGTCATTGACTATCACCCAGGAAAGGCTAATGTGGTTGCGGATGCTTTGAGTCGTAAATCACTGTTTGCTTTACGAGCGATGAATGTACACTTGTCTGTTCTATCCGACAATGTGTTAGTAGCGGAATTAAAGGCTAGACCATTATTGATTCATCAAATTCGTGAAGCTCAGAAAGTCGATGATGAATTAGTTGCAAAACGGGCTGAATGTGTTTCGAATATGGAATCAGAGTTTCAAATTGATGATGATGATTGTTTGAGGTTCAGAAGTCGTTTGTGTGTTCCAAGAAATTCAGAACTTATTTCGATGATTCTGAACGAAGCTCATTGTAGCCGAATGTCAATTCACCCGGGGAGTACGAAAATGTACAATGATCTGAGACGTCAGTTTTGGTGGCAGGGTATGAAACGAGACATTTCCGATTTTGTTTCAAAGTGTTTAATATGCCAACAAGTGAAAGCGAAACATCAAGTGCCTAATGGTTTACTTCAGTTGATCATGATACCTGAATGGAAATGGGAACGAATCACGATGGATTTTGTATCTGGGTTACCATTGTCGGCGAGTAAGAAAGATGCGATTTGGGTTGTTGTTGATAGACTGACTAAGTCGGCTCATTTTATTCCCGTACGTACAGATTATTCATTGGATAAACTAGCTGAATTGTATGTTTCTCAGATTGTGAGATTACACGGGGTACCCATTTCTATTGTGTCGGATAGAGATCCGAGATTCACCTCACGATTTTGGAAGAAATTGCAAGAAGCTTTGGGTACCAAGTAGCATTTTAGCACCGCTTTTCATCCCCAAACAGATGGTCAATCCGAGTGGATAATTCAGATACTCGAGGATATGTTGAGATGTTGCATCCTTGAGTTTAGTGGTTCATGGGAACGGTATCTATCTTTGATTGAATTCGCTTACAACAATAGTTTTCAATCAAGTATTAAGATGGCACCTTACGAGGCTTTGTACTGTCGTAAATGCCGTACACCATTATTTTGGACCGAGCTCGGTGAAAGTAAAATTTTCGGAGTTGATTTGATTAAAGATGCTGAGCGGAAAGTAAAAATAATTCGTGAAAGTATGAAGGCAGCATCGGATCGTTAGAAGTCGTACGGGGATTTGAAACGAAAAGACATTGAGTATCAGGTGGAAGATAAAGTGTTTCTTAAAGTTTCGCCTTGGAAAAAGATACTCAGATTTGGGCGTAAGGGCAAATTAAGTCCGAGGTTCATCGGGCCATATGAAATATCCGAACGAGTCGGTCCAGTTCCGTATAGATTGATTTTACCCCCTGAACTTGAAAAGATTCACGACGTCTTTCATGTTTCGATGCTTCGACGTTATAGATCTGATCCATCGCACATAATTAATCCATCAGAGGTTGAAATTCAATCCGATATGAGTTATGAAGAAGAACCAATTCGTATCCTAGCTCTTGAAGTGAAAGAGTTACGAAACAAAAAGGTTCCTTTAGTAAAAGTGTTATGGCTCAAACACGGGATGGAAGAAGCTACTTGGGAACCCGAGAACTCTATGAAAGAACGATATCCAAACCTATTTACCGGTAAGATTTTCGGGGACAAAAATTTCTTAAAGTGGGGGAGAGTTGTGACAGCCCCAAATTGACCCTAGTCGAGAAGTGGATTCGGGACCGCTAAACCGAGTCACCGAAGTATTTGAATGTGATATTTATTGTCTAGAATATGTGAATATGAATGTGTGAAAGTTTTAAGCTTCGATTTAGTCGATTGCATGTGAATTTTGTTAATAGGACTTATGTGAGAAAATTTAGAAATGTGCTAGGCAAATGTAAGTGGCCTATTAATGCATGTTATAAAGATGATGGGTTTGCATGTCAAATTACCCAAAATTTGAACTAGTCGCCGGCCATGCTATGGGTTAAAAGGTATTATAAACATTTTATGTTAGTATTTTATGTTAGGAATAATAAAATAAGGAGCATGGGTGATGAAAAAAAAAAGAGAAAAAAAAAGTTCTCAATTTGCTCTTCTTGACCGAAAAATCAAAGGAAAGAAAGGAAGAAAGGTTGAAGAGGTTCGGCCATGCTTGTAACTAGGTTGAGGTATGTTTGATGTTATTCCATGAAATTCATGCATATTTTTAGTTGTTAGCTTGAATTCTACCTAGCCCATGGTTTAAATCTTTGCTATGTGATGGAGATGATACTCGGCCATGGATGTTGTCCTTCTTGGTTGGTGTTTGATTTTGGGTTGATGAGGTATGAAGATGATAGAGTTTGAGTGCTCAACAAAAAGGATTGGATGTGAGTGTGTGTGAGGATTTGAAAAAGGTAGCTCTTAGCAACTTCATGAAGCATTCGGCCATGGTAGGAAGTAGAAGAGAAATATAGTTGTTGTTCATGTTAGATGAAGTAGAGTCTAACAAATGAGCACATATGTGCATTAGTTGCTAGATGGAGAAAAATCGGCTAGCAAGTTGTGTACTAAGGCCAAATGTGACTTTTAATATTATTGAGTAATGTATGTGTTTTGAATTGATGGAATGGAGAGGATGCTTTAATTGTGTTATGAACAATTATATGTTAAATTAAGGGTTGCTAAGCTAGCTATTAAGGTGAAGTGCAAATGTTAGTATTTGAGTACTAGTGTATATATGTGTTTTAGCCGAGCTTTGAACTTGAAACAAAATGGTAATTAGTCAATACAAGTGACCATATTTGTAGAATGTATTAAGTATACAATCGGCCTCAACATAGACATGCATATTCGGCCACATGAATGAATACATAGATTGATGTTGTACGTTCGGCTATAGGTAAGCATATTGATGACTTGGTTTGGGAATGAGCGATCTTGCTGTAATAATTTAAATTAATACGCTCGTAAAATCCCAACGATGATGTATGTTTCGTATATGCATTGGAATAGTTGATTCCTTTTAAATAGTATTCGCTCAGTCGATTAATAAGCTTCTGGCCTTTGGTTAAGTTGATCCCTTATGTATGAATATAAGGGTTGGAAATGTGAAGTAGGTATGATTTTGGGAATATGTGTATATGAAATTATCCGTTTAGTCATATGAATGCTATACTTCAGTTGTGCCTAATTTCATTGCTCAAAACTTACTAAGCATTAAATGCTTATTCCGTTTCTTTGATTCTCTGTTTTATAGATTCTGGTTCGTCAGCTACCGAACTCGGGAGTGTCAAAGTCGAAGTTGCCCACACTATCAAAGCCCTTTCGGTACTCATTTAGTTGAACTTTGATAATGGCATGTATAGGGCTGCCCTTTTGTTGTTAGTCAAGTACTTTGGTGTTGTATATATTTGGATAGCCATGCGAAAATGGCTTATATATTTTGAGCATAGCGTTATAATCATTTTGTATATATATGGTTTTTGAGAGGTGTGGAAATGCTTGGCAATGATTAGCCATTGGAATGGTTAATCACGATCATATTTTTGTGCTATGTATGTTAAAGGGCTAGTTGAATCATGGAAATTATGAAATAGGTAAAGTCTACCTTAAAAACAGATACCGACAGCAGCAGTGATGTGAATATGAAAAATCACTAAAAATAGTAGGAATAGAATTAAATTGTGAAGAAATTATGTAATCGAACCTTGATGAGTCTATTTTCATATGAAAGTAACAAAACGATCATATGAGCCGTATTTTATGAGATGTTTAAGTTTTCATGAAATAGGGCCAGAGCGATTTCTGGATCCCCTTTTCTGACTTTGGAAATTCATTATAAATTAAAAAGAGATATTTAGAAGTCATGCCATATATTTATAGATTCCTTTTCGAGTATAGTTTCTTTAGAAATAAATGGAATAAGTATTGAATCCCTGTACAGGGAGATATCCAAGTCGTAATTCGCGAAGGTCAGAATGGTCGAACCCTGTAACAGGGGAGACTTTAACTAATAAACTGTACTAATTGGCCTGACCAAAAATTCTATAAAAAAAGATTTGGATGGATATATGAGTCTAGTTTTAGGGAAAATTTACAGAATCAGTTTTTGAGTTTTGGAACTCGAGATATGATTTTTACAGTGACTGTGAAGCAGTTAACCAGCTTGTCTGGAATTTTAAAATGAATTGTGTTAATAAATGGAATAAGTCTGTTAACACCTCGTGTTCGACTCCGGCAATGGTCTTGGGTATGGGGTGTTACATCTTTAGGTTCCCATGTATCCTCTTCCACTCCATGTCTATGCCATAAAACTTTCACAAAGACTATATTCTTATTCCTCAACTGTTTGACTTCTCGAGCTAAAATCTTGACCAGTTCTTCGCCGTAGGTCATGTGCAGTCTAATCTCAACTTCCGTCTGTGAAATCATGTGAGAGGGCAGTGCTAAGCGGTAGGATATCGGTCCAACTTTCTCAGTAATCTCATATGGTCTGATAAACCTTGAACTTAGTTTGCCTTTTTGACCAAATCTCAAGACCTTTTTCAATGGAGATACTTTCAAGAACACTTTATCTCTAACTTGAAATTCAATCTCTTTTCTTTTCAAGTCAGCATATGACTTTTGCCTATCCAGTGCCGCTTTCAATAGTCCCGTATCACGTTAACCTTTTCTTCAGTTTCCTTGACTAAATTAACCCCATGAATTTGACTTTCCTTGAGCTTTGTCCAATATAGTGGAGTTCGGCACTTTCGGCCATACAATGCCTCTAAATCCGAATTCCTTTTTTCTTGATCTATATTTATTCAAAATTAACCCATTTATTCACCAAATCATTCAAAACAATCCATAGACACATATTTAGGGCATTTTGCAAACTAGCCCTCACATTTTCACATTTCGACACTTTAGTCCCTAATTCACAAAATCACAAAATAAACATAATTTTCTTATACAAAAGCTTAGCACAATTTTCATATCTATAATACAAGTCCATACATTTCATTTATTTCACATTTTAGTCCCTCAAAAATAACATTTTTTACAATTTAGCCCAAATTACTCAAATTCATCAAAAATCCTATAACGCCACCTTACCCTAGACCGTCGCCGGAGTCAAGCATGAGACATTACGAAACTTATTTTAGCATTTAAACAAATTCAAACAATTCTAGTAGTAAACTGTCCATCTGCGTCACAGTTGCTAAAAAAATCATATCTCGAGTTACGGAACTCGAAATCAAGTTCTGTAAATTTTCCTTAAAACTAGACTCATATATATACTTACTAATTGTTTTCTAGAAATTTTGGTAGGGCCAATTAGTACAGTTTATTAGTTAAAGTCTCCCCTATTTCAGGGTTCAGCTACTCTGACCCCTGTGCACTACGAATCAAATTTCTTCTTGTACAGATATCCAATTACCATGTCATTTGTTTCTATTAAAAATAGACTCAATAAGGAATCCATACATATAAATTGTGAGTCTTAATTATTTTTACACAATTTATGATGAATTTCTAAAGTGAAAACAGGGAATCCAGAAATTGCTCTGACACTGTTTCACCAAAATGTAAATATCTCATAAAATAAAACTCTTTTACCTATTTTGTTTCTTGAAAATGAAAATAGATTTATTGAGATTCAATTCCATAATTTATTCATCATCTAATTCTATCTCTACTATTTTTAGTGATTTTTCAAACTCACATCACTGCTGCTATGTGATTCTGTTTTATAGCCAATTTCACCATTTTATGGATTTCCATAGATTAGTTAGCACATAAAGCATTCATGTTATCAAATATAATCTTGATTAGCCACTCCAATAGCTAATCATTCTCAAACATTTCCATGCCATCCATGAGCCATATCATAAGATTATATACACAAAATGATTATAATGCTATACATGCCATATTCCCAAAATATACAAGTCATTATACCAAATTAGTTTGTTGATAGTGTGAGTGCGCCTCCGACCATTCCCGATCTCCTAGCCGGCTTGACAAAACTACAAAGAATAGATAGGAGAGAGTAAGCATAATTTCTTAGTAAGTTCACATGTAAATAGCAAGTAACATAACCATGCAATAATACAAAATCCACATTTGCATAATATTACCAAAGCATTCATATCATATTTCTCATTCATGATCCTACCATATTATTGTTATATTGAAGTCTCAACCCGAGGGTTAAGTACATACCTGTACAAATTTTCTTATTCACCACACTTGCCAACATGTCACCTTCGCTTTAGGTACTCACCTTATCCACTTAAGATTTACCCGTTGAACACATCGGAATATGATTCGAATACACAGATTTCATGCACATAAGTGCCATACCCGCAGCTAGACAAACTCAATAGCCTGCGAAAATTATGTAGCCAAGCTACCATGTAACCCGCCCATAAGTGAACCCAGACTCAACTCAACGAGCTCAGGCGTTCGCATCCATAAGTGAACTCGGACTCAGCTCAACGAGTTCGGATGCCTAGTTACATCTCACGAACTCGGACTCAACTCAATGAGCTCGGAACTCATATATCTTAGTGACATGTCAATTGTATTCTAATCTATTACCAAGGTTCAAACGGGCTTTTTCCTCGATTACACATCTTTTCCGTCTTCTACGGAATATCGAAACCGATACTCGGTAGCATTTCATATTTATCAAGTAGCTCACATAATTTGCATATTACTAAATAATAATCCACAAAGCATAATATTTCATGATAATAATCATCATATCATATAAATGAAATTAAATTACTTAAAATGACAATTATGTTACTACATTTACACCTGAACTTACCTCGATACAAAATAAAGAAATTTTGCAATTTAGTCCACAATCTTTTCCTTTCCCCAATCAAGGTCGATTCCACATCTTTCTTGGTATAAAATAACACATTTAGCTGATTTAATACTCACATTTATCAAAATAGTCCTTAACTCTAACTTTTACAAAATTAGAATTTTATCCCTAAACTTTTGCATATTTACACTTTTGCCCCAAAGCTCAAAAATCAATTTTTTTTCCAAAATTATTATGTTTTGTGAGATGCTGATCATTTTTCCCTTCTATGGCAGCATCAAATTCTCACTCTAGCATGTAGTTATAAACATTATGTATTTTTACCGATTATGTCATTTTACTTGTTTTCACGTAAAATCATTTAGAAAAAGTTGTTTAACACAATTTAAAGCTTCATATTCTACCATAAAACATCAAAATAAACACATTTCACCTATGGGTATTTTTCAAAATACAAACCCTAGGTTAAATTATTGCTAGAATAAGCTAAATCAAGTTACCGGGACTCTAAAAATTTAAAGAACATTAAAAACAGGGCTTGGAATCACTTACTATGGAGCTTGGAAGCTTGAAACAAACCCTAGCTATGGAGAACCCTTGAAATTTCGTTCTAATGAAGAAGATGGACATATTTTGCCATCTCTTTCCTTTTTTTGTAATCTTTTAATTACCAAATGACTAAACTACCCTTCATTAAAAACTTTGGTTATTTCTACCTATGTATGTCCACTTTTGTCAATGAAAGCCTAATGGTATAATTACCATTTAAGGACCTCTACTTCAATTATGCTCTTCAATTAAATCCTTTAACATCTAAAGCTCATATTTATCAACTTTTGCAATTAAGTCCTAATAGGCAAATTAGACATGCAATTCATGAAATTTTCTATTGATATTCTAACAGATGTATCTAATCACTCAATAAATTATAAAAATTAATCGGAATAAATTTTTCTACTTTAGAATTGTGGTTTTGAAACCACTATTCCGTTTAGGCCCTAATTCGAGATATCACAAATCCAAAGACAAAACATGTAAACCCAACATCAAGCTTTCATATTTCAACATATAACATCACCAAGCTCATTAATTCATCCATGACACATTTCCAAGTCATCAAAATTTCATGAATTTAAGCATGGGCTAGCTAGAGCACGATCGCAAAAATGTAGAAATTATCAAAAACCGAACAAAACTCATACCTTAGTCACTAAATCAAAGTGCCGAATATGAAAGATCTTCCAACCCTAATATCTTTTGTGATTTTCATCCAAGAAGATGAACTAATGGCTTATTTCATGCATTTGTTTTATTTAACATAATTTAATTACTAAATACCAATTTTAACTTTATTTATATCATTATAATTCTACTAACTATTGTCCATATTTGTCCACTCATTAAACCAATGGTCTAATAACTACATAAGGACCTTTCATTTACAAAGCCAAGTCAAATATGTACTTTTAACAAATAGCAAGCAACCTTTACCTTTTACGTGATTAGGTCCTTTTATCAAATTAAGCAGACAAACAATTAAATTTTTAGACCAAACTTTCACGCTTGCTAATTCACATATCATAATCACAGAAAATAATATTTAAATATTTTTCTGTCTCAGATATGTGGTCCCGAAACCACTATTTTGACTAGGGTCAAAACCGGTCTGTTACAATTCTCCCCCTTAGGGATTTTCGTCCCCAAAAATCTTACTGTTAAATAGATTTGGATATTGCCATCTCATAGCATCTTCGAGCTCCCACGTGGCCTCTTCAATACCGTGTCGATGCCACATCACTTTTACTAATAGAATTTTTTTATTTTGTAGCTTTTTAACTTTGCGAGCTAAGATACGGATCGTCTTTTCTTCGTAACTCATATCTGGTTGAATTTCGATTTCAGACAGAGGAATCACATGCAAAGGATCAGATCTGTATTGTCGAAGCATTGATACATGAAACACATTATGAATCTTTTCTAACTCTGGTGGCAACAACAATCTATACGCTACCGGCCCAATACGCTCAATAATCTCATATAGCCTGATGAACCTTAGACTCAGTTTGCCTTTTCTACCGAACCAAAGCGCTTTCTTCCATGGAGACACTTTCAAAAACACTTTATCGCCGATCTCAAACTCAATGTCTTTTCTTTTCAAACCTGTATATGATTTTTAACGATTGGAAGCTGCTCTCAAACTATCTCGGATCACTTTTACTTTCTGCTCAGTTTCTTTTATCAAATCAACCCCGTGAATCTTATTTTCGCTGAGTTCTATCCAATACAAAGGTGTACGACATTTGCGACCATATAAAGCTTCGTAGGGTGCCATTTTAATGATGGATTGAAAACTGTTATTATAAGCAAATTCAATCAAAGGTAGATATTGTTCCCACGTACCTTCAAACTCAAGAATGCAACATCTCAACATATCCTCGAGTATCTGAATAATCTGCTCAGATTGACCGTCCGTTTGCAGATGAAAAGCAGTACTAAAGTGTAATTTAGTACCTAGAGATATCTCTTTTCATTCTGAACCACCAATAATGTGTTTCAAATCATTATACATTTTCATACTACCCGGATGCACAGCTAATCGACTATTATAAGCTTCATTCAAAATCATCTAAATTAACTCCAGATTTCTCAAAACACAAATTCGATCTCGGAATCTCAGACAATCATCTTTATCAACTCTGAATTCTGAATTAGACTTTAAATCAAACTGAGTGCTTTTAGCTAAAATCTCATTATCAATCTTCTAAGCTTCGATAATCTGCTATAAAAACAAAGGTCTTGCTTTCAATTCAGCTAAAACTGAACCATCATCGGACAGAACCAAAACAACGATTTTCGACTCAAGGCATCAGCAGCAACATTTGCTTTTCCCGGATGATAATCAATCACAAGTTCATAGTCTTTAAGCAATTCAAGCCACCTTCTCTGTCATAGATTCAAATCTTTCTAAGTCATCAGATACTTCAAACTCTTATGATCAGAATATACGTGACATCTCTCACCGAACAGGTAATGACGCTAAATCTTTAGAGCAAGCACAATCACAGCTAACTCAAGATCGTGTGTTGGATAGTTCTTTTTGTGCGGCTTTAACTATCTTGAAGCATAAGCAATTGCTTTGCCTTCTTGCATCAAAACACATACCAGTTCGATCAACGAACCATCAATGTAGATCATAAATCTTTACCTGATTCGGGTTGTACCAATATCAGGGCTTCAGTCAACAAAGTGTTCAATTGATCAAAGTTGTTCTAACACTTTTCAGACCATTCAAACTTCTCATCTTTCTGAAGTAGCTTCATTAACGGAGTTGTGATCATAGAAAAGCCTTTTACGAACCCTCTGTAATAACTGGCAAGTCCTAGAAAACTACGGACTACAGAAACATTCCTCGGAGGTTTCCAATCTAGAATAGCCGAAATCTTGCTTGAATAAACTCGAATACCAAATGTTGATACAATATGACCCAGAAAACCAACTTCTCGCAACCAAAATTCACTTTTACTAAAATTTGCATATAATTGTTTATCTCGTAGAATCTGTAGCACTAATCTCAGATGCTCGGCATGTTTGGATTCATCACGTGAATAAATCAATATGTAATCAATGAATATAACAACAAATTGATCTAGATACGGTCTGAAAATTCTATTCATCAAATCCATAAAGATAGCAGGTGCGTTAGTTAATCCGAAAGGTATAACTAAGAATTCATAATGGTCATACCTCGTTCTGAAAGCAGTTTTCGGAATGTCTGAATCTTTCACTCGCAACTGATAATAGCCTGATCTCAAATCTATTTTCGAAAACACAGCAGCTCCTTTCAATTGATCAAACAAATCATCAATTCGAGGTAAAGGATGCTTATTTTTTATAGTCATTTTGTTCAACTGAGGATAATCTATACACATTCTCATCGTACCGTCTTTCTTTTTCAAGAATAAAACCGAAGCACCCCAAGGTTAAAAACTCGGTCTAGCAAATCCTCTATCGATTAATTCTTGCAACTGTAACTTTAATTCTTTCAATTCGGTCAGAGTCATTCTATACGGAGCTATCGAAATTGAAATAGTACCAGTACTAATTTAATGCCAAATTCAACTTCTCTAACTGGAGGTAATCCCGGAAGTTCTTCAGGAAACACATCAGGGAACTTACAAACAACAGGCACAGATTCAACTTTCTTTTCTGACATTCTCGAATCAATCACATAAGTAAAATAGGCTTCACAACCCTTTCTCACAATATTCAAAGCTTTCATCAAAGATATTACAGCAGGTAATCCATTCAAATCACTAGATTCAATTCTGACTATTTCATCACTCTTGTATCTCAAATCAATAGTTTTCCGTTTGCAGTTCACAATAGCATCATGCAAAGTTAACCAATCCATACCCAGAATTATATCAAATTCATCAAAAGGTAATAGCATCAAATCAGCCGAAAAACAAATGTCTCGAAATATTAACGGACAATTCTTGTAGACTTTATCAACCAAAACACATCTACCTAGAGGGTTCGAAACTCAAATTACAAATTCAGTAGACTCTACAGGCAAAGTCTTACTGTTCACTAAGTTCATGCATATATATGAATGTGTCAATCCAGGATCTATCACAGCAATCACAGAAGTATCATAAAGAATAAATGTACCCGTAATCACATTAGGCGATGAAGCTTCCTCGCAAGCTCGGATAGCATATCTGATAGGTGCATGAGCCTCAGATTTAACAGCTATATCTTTTGTCCCTCTTTGACTACTACTTACATTTATCGTATTTCTAGAAGGTCTACCACAAGAAGCATTACTACTCGGCTTCGAATTCTAAACATTATCTTTTTCAATTAAATTTGGGCAATCTTTTATAAAGTGATTTCGTGAACCACAACTATAACAAGCTCGGCTATTACTCTTTCCCTAGCATTCTCCAAAATGTCGTCTTCCACATTGATCACACTCAGGTTTTTCATTCTTTGCATTACCAAAAATGGCAACGGATGTAGATGAAGCTTTGAAATTCGATTGCAGTCTAGCACGATCTCTATTCGAATGTCCCACACTAGCCTTTGAACGACTATTATCATATCTGAATTTCTTTGTTGCAGACTGAAATGACTTGCTCGATAATCTCTTTCGTACCTTTCTAGCTTTAAAACCAACTTTTCTTTTCTCTTTCCCAATATCTTCAGCTTTACATGCTCGTTCAACAAGCACAACAAATTCTTTGATTTCTAGAATCCCAACTAAAAGACGAATATCTTAATTTAAGCCATCCTCGAATCTTTTGCACACTATTGTCTCGGAAAATACATATACACGAGCATACTAACTTAATCTTACAAATTCCCATTCGTATTCTGTGATAGACATATGGCCTTGTTTGAGCTCAAGAAACTCTTTACGTTTTTGATCGATGAATCTCTGACTGATATATTTCTTTCGAAATTCAGCTTGGAAGAAATCCCAAGTAACCCTTTCACTCAAAACCACAGATGTCCAAGTCTTCCACCAATGATACGATGTATCTCTCAGAAGGGAAACAACACATTTTATGAATTCCTTGGGATTCAAAGACAATTCATCAAACACTCTTATCGTGTTCTCTAACCAAAACTTGACTTTTTCGGCATCATCGCTTGTTGTAAGTCAGAACTCTTCAGCCCCATATTTTCTAATCTTATCGACTGGTGGTCTACTTAACTGAACCAGATTCACTGATGGCATAACAGGAGTTTGAGGAAGATTAACCGGGGGTGAAGGTTGTTGTACAGCCAGATTGGTTCTAATATATTAGGTGAACCAATCATTCATCATCTGATAGAAGGCTTGTATAGCCTCACCATCACGGCTACTCATAGCCGGTCAAGAATCAGATGGCACCGTTCCTTGTGCGGGAGCAGGCGTATTGCTTTCAACATCGTCTGTTACAGCTCTTTCGTGATCCATTTGCTATATAAAAGCACATTTCAATGTCAGGATTCATCACACTATCATAGTTCCTAAATATGACATGTATATAGCTAGACTCACATATGCTATGATAGTCTTAGAACCGACTAAACTATGGCTCTGATACCAATACAATGTAACACCCCTAACCAGTATCCATCGTCGAAATAAGGTTAAAGGCTTTACCAGACAAATCGAAACATTTAACTTTCATTTCATAAATATCAAAGCATCAATGATCAAAATCACTATAGAGTCCCTTATATAGGTCATCGAGACCATAAACATGCATTAGAAAAGGGTCGAGACTAAACTGAACACATATAAAATTTTTCCAAGACTTAAACATTTTTCAAACAAGTACAGGTCACACGCCCGTGGGAATAGGCCGTGTCAAAATAGGGCATACATACTGCCTTGTTCACACGGCCACAAGACACGCCCGTGTACCTTGGCCGTGGTCGAGTCTGACTTGAGCCACATGGCTAGCCATACGCCTGTGTGCCTTGGTCATGCTCGAACCTGGCTTATAATTGTAAGGTACCTTAGGGAGCACACAGCCATACATAATGACCGTGTGTTGCACACGGCTGAGACACACTCTCGTATCTCTGCCCGTGTGGAAAAAAATAAGCCATTAGAAAAGCCAATTTGCCACCATTTAAATCAAACCTACAAGTACCCAAAATCACAACCTTTCTTAACCAATTCACATCCAATTCACAGCCAAAACTTTAACCATTCATGTTATAACATTGTCAACTAATTCCTTACTTAATAACCTTATTATTTTATTCCAATACATAAGGCAAAAACATCTCAAAACATATGGTTTATAAACCTTAATACATACCACTCAATCTCATACAATGAACTGATCAAATACTTGCCAAATTGACCATTTATTTTGGCCAAACAAGAACATGTTATATATATAACTTCATCATATAACTTATACCACAACTCATTCATAAACATATCCATAATCAAGCCAAATCACATGGCTATATATATACACATTTCAAAACATATTCAAAGTACTTCTAGCCTATACATGCCATACTCCAATGTTTACATTTCCAATATGTACCAAAATGGAGTTTGATAGTGCGGTGATGATCCACAATGATCCCCGAGCTTCCAGTAGCTACGATATCTGTAATACAGTTAAAAGACACACAGAGTAAGCTTATAAAAGCTTAGTAAGCTTGTACCAAAAATCATAAATAGTATATAAACTATGAAACATCAATACATGAGTATTTATAATTTCTCAAATCATCTATCAATTCTATGCCTACACAATTCATATGTTCATACCAGTTCAATGAACTTCACATACATAATATCATCTACCACATAGGTATCGTACATACTTGAACCTTCCGTACTTATTAATTTTCATTCTCACATTTCGTTCGGATATTTTAGGACTCTTTATGAATTACTATTGCTTCAAACATCCGCACACTTAGTGCTTTAAAGGTTAGCCGAAGCTAGAACAATTTCGCACACTTAGTGCCATCTTAATTAACCTAAACTATATCGGTATCGCACACTTAGTGCCTCATATAGTCAAAGCTAGTTTAAATCGCACGCTTAGTGCCAAATACCGTTGATTTACCATCGTATTAATCCAAACCAAATATATATACAATCCATGTATAATCAAAGCATCAAAACATACTTATAACATCATATTTTTCATACAAACTTACCTCGTACTCGGAATTTGTCAACTCAGATTGTTTACTGTATAATCTTCGACTTCCCTCGGTCTAAATCTAAATTCCTCTTTCTTGATCTATATTTATTCAAAATTAACCCATTTATTCACTAAATCATTCAAAGCAATCCATAGACACATATTTAGGGAATTTTGAAAACTAGCCCTCATATTTTCACATTTTAACACTTTAGTCCCTAATTCACAAAATCACAAAATACACATAATTTGCTTATACACAAGTTTAGTCGAATTTTCATATCTCTAATAAAAGTCCATACATTTCATTTATTTCATATTTTAGTCCCTGAAAATAACATTTTTTTACAATTTAGCCCAAATTACTCAAATTCATCAAAAATCCAAAGACAAAACATGTAAACCCAACATCAAGCTTTCATATTTCAACATATAACATTACCAAGCTCATGAATTCATCTATGGCACATTTCCAAATCATCAAAAATTTCATGACTTTAAGCATGGGCTAGCTAGAGCACCTAACAATGATCACAAAAACATAAAAACTATCAAAAACCGAATAAAACTCATACCTTAATCACTAAATCAAAGTGAAAAATATGAAAGCTCTTCCAACCCTAATATCTTTTGTGATTTTCGGCTAAGAAGATGAACTTATTTAACATAATTTAATTACTAAATACCAATTTTAACCTTATCTATATCATTATAATTCTACTAACTATTGTCCATATTTGTCCACTCATTAAACCAATGGTCTAATAACTACATAAGGAACTCTCATTTACAAAGCCAAGTCAAATAGGTACTTTGAAAAAATAGCAAGCAACCTTTACCTTTTACGCGATTAGGTTCTTTTATAAAATTAAGCACACAAACAATTCATTTTTCAAATGAAACTTTCACAGATGCTAATTCACATATCATAATCACGAAAAATAATATTTAAATATTTTTTGTATCAGATATGTGGTCCCAAAACCACTGTTCTGGCTAGGGTCAAAACCAGACTGTTACAACATTTTCCTTAAATCATACATCTTGGTACTTCCTGGATGAATAGACAAACGATTATCATGTACCTCTTGTAAAATTTTTCGAATAAGCTCGTCATCTCTTGGTACAAAGACACTATCTCTAAACATTAAGCAACCATCGGAACTAATCCAAAAATCTGATTCAATGCCTGACTCGCATTGAGTTCTCTTGACTGGCAAGTCACTATCATTGGTCTAAGCTGCACAAATTTCTTGGAGGAATGCTAGTATGGCTCTTAACTCTGCCAAAACTGAACCATCATCAGACAACACCAATCGTGTGTTCATAGCTCTCAGTGCAAATAAGGACTTCCTACTCAAGGTATCAACGGCTACGTTTGCCTTTTCTAAGTGATAATCAATTATCAACTCATAATCTTTAATCAATTCTAACCATCTCCACTGTCTCAGATTCAATTCCTTTTGAGTCATCAAGTACTTCAAACTCTTGTGATCGGTGAATACATGGCAAGTTTCACCATACAAATGGTGTCTCCAAATCTTCAAGGAAAATACAATGGCAGCTAGCTCCAAGTCGTGTTTTGGATAATTTTTCTCGTGTGGATTTAGTTGTCTCGAAGCATAGGCTATCACTTTTCCCTCTTGCATAAGCATGCAACCTAGTCCTTTCAAGGACGCATCACTATAGACCACGAATTCCTTTCCTGACTGGGGTTGTAATAAAACTAGAGCTTCAGTCAACAACGTCTTCAATTTCTCGAAACTCTGCTAACACTTCTCTGACCATTCAAACTTAACGTCTTTTTGCAGCAATCTCGTCAAAGGAGTTGCAATCATAGAAAATCTTTTTACAAATCATCAGTACTACCAGGCTAAGCCCAAAAAACTTCTAACCTCGGTTACATTATTCGACGGCTTCCACTCGACAATAGCAAATATTTTATTTGGATCAACTCGGATGCCTTCACCCAAAACAATATGACCCAAGAATCCTACCTCTCAGAGCCAAAACTCGCTCTTACTAAAATTAGCATACAACTGTTTGTCCCGCAAGGTCTGTAAAACAGTTCCCAGATGTTCCGCATGTTTGGACTCATTTCGGGAATAAATCAAAATATCATTTATGAATACCACAACAAACTTGTCCAAGTATGGTCGAAAAACACGATTCATTAAATCCATAAACGTAGTTGGGGCATTTGTTAGACCAAAAGGAATGACAAGGAACTCATAGTGACCATACCTCATCCTGAAGGTAGTCTTAGGCACGTCTGACTCTTTAACTCGTAACTGGTAGTAGCCAGATCTCAGATCTATCTTAGAGAATATAGTGGCTACCCTCAACTGATCAAACAGGTCATCAATCCTTGGAAACAGGTACTTATTCTTAATAGTTACCTTGTTGAGTTGGCGGTAATCTATACATAATCTCATCGACCATCTCTTCTTTACAAATAATACGGGAGCACCCCAAGCCGAAAAGCTTGGTCTTGCGAAACCCTTATCCGTCAGTTTTTGTAATTGTGCTTTTAACTCTTACAACTCGGTCGGTGTCATTCTATACGGGGCAATAGAAATAGGTGTTGTTCCTGGCACAAGCTCAATACCAAACTCTACTTCTCTAACAGAAGGCAAACCAAGCAACTCTTCTAGAAACACATCCGGATATTTACGCACTATTGGTACCGACTCAATCTTTAACTCCGATTCTGTAGTATTCAGTACAAAAGCAAGGTAAGCTTCATACCCTTTTCTCATATACCTTTGAGCCATCATTGAGGTAATCACAACCAGTGGTGCATTCAACTCACTTGAATTAACTCAGAGAACTTCGCTATTTGAACATTTCAATGCAATATACTTGCTACCATAATTTACTATCACATCGTGAATAGCCAACCAATCCATGCCAAGTATTACATCAAACTCATCGAAAAGCAAAAGCATAAGGTTAGCCGAAAAACAATGACCTTGAATCATCAAAGGACAATTCTTATAAACTTTATCGACTAAAATAGACTTGCCTAGAGGGTTCGACACCTTAATCACAAATTTCATAGGTTCTACAGACATATTCATGCTAGACACCAATTTTATGCAAATGTATGAATAGGTCAATCCCGGGTCAATCAAGGCAATAACATGGACATTTTGAAGAGAAAGTATACTCGTAATGACATCGGGAGCAGAGGCTTCTTCTCGAGCGCGTATCGCGTAAGTTCTCACCGGGGTTCGAGCCTTAGATTTTGCAATAGTATCCTTCGCAACAATTCGACTGCCGCTTGAATTTTCGGGATGTCTCAGAGGTCTACCCTTAGAAATAGAAGCATTCAACTTCGGGGCTAATTTGACCTCTTTATCAGCTCACTCCGGGCAATCTCTAAGGAAATGGTCAAGACAACCACATCTGTAGCATGCTCTACTCCTCATTCGACACTCTTCGAAATGAAATTTGTTACAACATTTACATCTCGGCTTTTCATCATCTACACTTCCCACACTAGGTACCATAGGGGAAGAAGACTTCGGGTTGTGACATTTAGAGCTTCTTGTCCTACCCGAATATCCCACCGATGCAGTGGAACATTCTTGTTGACCTCTCAATTTCTTCATGGGGAAAGAGTGTGTTCTACCGCTATATCTTTTACTCGAAACTCGAGCTTCTCTATTTGTTTGTTTCCTTTCATTATTGAGCTCTTTGGCCTTCTTGGCCTAATCGGCTAATGCAGTAAATTTTCATATCTCGAGGATCCCGATTAATAACTTAATTTCCTCAGTCAGACCTTCCTTGGATCACTTACACATTTTTGTCTCTTTTTGAGCCCATTCCTTCGCGTATTGAGTGAACCTTACGAACTCTTTTTCGTATTCTAACACAATTCTACTTCCCTGTTTGAGTTCTAGGAACTCTTTTTGCTTCTGATCTAAGAACCTTTGACTGATGTATTTCTTCCTAAATTCCTCTTGGAAGAATTCCCATGTGATACTCTCTCTCGGAGCCACCGAAGATATAGTCTTCTACCAGTGGTATGCAGTGTCCTTCAATAGCGACACTGCGCATTTCAAGCTTTCCTCAAGAGTACACCTCAGTTCGTAGAGAACTCGCATGGTATTCTCGAGCCAAAATTTGGCATGTTTTGGGTCATCGTCAATCGTGGCCCTAAACTCTTCGGCTCTATATTTCCTAAGTTTTTCTACTGGGGTGTTACCAATACTCACGGGTGCCATACCTTGTGGCACTTCTTCTTCAGGTCAAGTAGGGGGCGTAGGAGGTCGTGGTATATTGGGGTAGTTTCTCAGGTAATCCCTAAACCACTCATGCATCATTTCGAAAATGGTAGCCTTCGCCTCTTCCCAACCCTCAGACATAGGCCTTCTACTACTACTAGAAGTAGCTTGCTGTACGGAAGCTGCAGCATGGCTCTCGACTCCCTTGGACTCATATTGGGCTTGATCGGAAGACATTTACTCTATTCAAATACAATTAAAAGGGTTAGGAGTTGTCACACTATCATAACTTGTATAATAGCATGTATAGCTAGACTTGATACATGCTATGTTGTCCGAAAATTGACTAAACCATAGCTCTAATACTAATAAATGTAACACCCCTTATCCGTACCCAAGACCGGGACAAGGCACAAGGCATTATCGTACACAAACATGGACATTTCGAGAAAAATAGGTTATAAAATTTCATTTCAATTTAAAACTAATCAAACCAAAATCATATTGTCCTTATTATGAACCTAAGAGGTTCAAAACATGTGTTAAAAGAAGTCCAGGAGGAAACTGAGAACTTAAGAAAATTTTTAGAAGAACTCTTAGGTTTAGGCCTCTCACGCTCGTGTGAAGGCAATGCACACGCCTGTGTCCCTTACCCGTGTGAAATTATTTTCCATTTCGAACCTATAGGGGTTTTCACATGGTCGAGCACACGCCCATGTCCTTGGCTCATATCCCTCACACGGCCACGACACACCCATGCCACAGCCTGTGTGCAAAAACCTGGACATTCTGTTTATGACGTCATCATTCATTCAAGGGCATACGGCCAAGGCACATGGCCTTGTCTCTGCCTGTGTGTTTACTACCATGCATACTAACCTAAAATTTTTTGTGCAGGGGAGACATGGTCTTACAACACGCCTGTAGGGACTAACTGTGTGTCACACAGGGCCTAGACACATGCCTAGGTGCCTACCCGTATGGACCTTTTTGTAGGCTATATTCCAAGCCTTTGGTCACCCTCAAACTTCCATACACACTAATATGTTCCTTGGACATCTAACATGGTATAAATGTACCCTTAACCTTCTTAGCCAAGGTTGTGCATGGTGCTTCATATCTCTTCTTAACCTACATTGATATTACCTTCTTTGTTTTAGGGTTACCATTTTACAAACCATATTTTATACTTAGCTCATTTTATACATCATGCCAATTATGGCCTAAACCATCTTTAAATGATTTGGCCATATTACAGATATCTATTCATGGTATATCACATTAACCATCTCATGAAACATTCAAGCATAAACATGCATGAATTGTAGGTTTACAACCTACATCAATATGAGCCATATCTCATGGCCATATACAAAATGAATAAACATATCATTTAAGCCCTTACATTGTCTAGCCAAACGACACATATAACAAAATGACCAAGAATCCTATACATGCCATTATAACAAATAAAAGTTTCTATTTACCCAAGCAAGACAAGTTGATAGTGTGATCGGTGCTCCAACTGTCTTCCAATCTTCATGAGTCCCCCAGCTCTGTAAGATAAGAGAAAAGCGAGGGGGTGTGACAGCCCAAAATTGACCCTAGTCGGGAAGTGGTTTCGGGACCGCTAAACCGAGTCACCGAAAGGTTTGAATGTGATGTTTATTGTCTAGAATATGTAATCATGAATGTGTGAAAATTTCAAGCTTCGATTTAGTCGATTGCATGTGAATTTAGTCAATAGGACTTATATGAGAAAATTTTAAAATGTGATAGGTCAATGCATGAGGACCTATTAGTGCATGTGGAAGAAAAAGGGGACTTGCATGTCAAATTCCCCCTCCCTAATATGTAGTGGCCGGCCATGCTATGGGTGGAAACATGTCACCAACATGTTGTGTTAGTGATGTATGGTAAGGAAAATAAAATAATAAGCATGATAATTAAATAATGAAAGGAAGGGTGATGAAAAAAAAAAGAAAAAAAAAATAATAATGGTCTCATGCATACACCCCATTGCCGTGAGCTAAAGGAAGGAAAAGAAAGGTTTTGTTCATCCTTTTTCAACCTCTTTTGACCGAAAATCCTAAGGAAGAGGATTAGGAGGAAGTTTGGCCATGCATGTAACTAGATTGAGGTATGTTTAATGTTATTCTTTGAGATTCATGTATATTTTAAGTTGTAAGTTCAAAATCTACCTAGCCATGGTTCAAACTTTGTTAAATGATGGAGATGACATTCGGCCATGAATGTTACGTTCTTGGTTGGTATTTTGATGTCTTTGGCGATGAGGTAAGGAGATGGTTGACTTTGGGTGTTTAATAAAAGGGTTTGGATGTGAGAGTGTGTGAGAAGTAGAAATGAGGAGTCTTAGCAACTCCATGAAGGTTCGGCCATGGTAGTTTGAGGATTACAGATTTTATTTCTTGTTAAAAATTTGATGAATCCTAGTGTGTGAAGTGCTTGAACCAACTAAGGATTAATAGATGCATGGGTACAAAGTAGGAAGAATCGGCTACTATGGTTGACACCAATGCCGAATGTAAAGATGTTATAGTAAATAATGTATGTGATTTGAGTTTTAATGTGAAAAAAGGATAATTAGATGTATTATAAATGATATAAAGATTTTAGAAATTATTTTGGTTAGGTGTGTGTATGATTAAGTATATTCGGCAATATACTTAAAGTGAGTACTTGATATTATATGGGAGTATGTATATTCGGCCACATGAGTAAATATATATATGATGTTAAATTTGATTATGTATAATGGGCATTAAGATGTGGAACTTAAGAAATGTAGTCATATGTGGAATTACATGATGTTATAGTTGACATTGTACACACATACATCCATTCGGCCATCAACATGAGTAATTAGTGAGGATGGTTGCCGAATATACAAACATACATAAGCATGTGTAATTGAATTATGAATGTTTAACAAGATGGTTAAACTAGTGAATTATTGATTAAGCTCAAGGAGCTAAAGGAGGAGATTCAAGCAAAGGCAAAGAAAAGATCACTGAGTAGCCGAGTTGGAACCGTCTTACCCAACACAAGGTAAGTCATTAAGCATGTAGTTGGTATTATTTCAAATGGTCATAATGTTTATGTATTGGTGCTGAATGGAATGAATAAATATACATATATATATATGCATGTACGTATGTGATGATGAAATTGTTGAATGAAAAGAAAAGAGGTAAGATGTACTGAGTTGTTGATCTCGGCACTAAACGTGCGGGTATAACCATTTATGACCATGAGATTGGCGCTAAGTGCGCGGGATTAAATTGTACAGCACTAAGTGTGTGATTTGACTATGTTGCACTAAGTGTGCGAAATGAATATGATGCACTAAGTGTGCGAATTGACCATGCGGCACTAAGTGTGCGAGTTTGACTATGTAGCACTAAGTGTGCGATTTGATTACGTAGCACTAAGTGTGCGAGTTGATTATATAGCACTGAGTGTGCGGACTCAATATACATTCGTGAATCATTATGGACACTATGTGTGCGACACTATTGAGTCGATCGCGGACAGCGGATCGGGTAAGTGTCTTGAGTACATGGCTAATAGGTGCTATGCTTATACTTGGTGTTGAGCTCGGTAAGTTTGAACCTATGTGACAAATATACTTGAAGTCACGTACATAAAATTTATCGTAGGATGGGTGAAAGGCCGTTTAGTCGTTTGATTGTAACGAAAATAAATTGATTTATGAAAATGCTTCAATGTCCTATTGATGAGTATATGGAATGTGATTGCATGAATTGATATGAAACTGAATCGATAGGTTGGAGGAACTATGGTATGGTTCGGTATGGATGGAGTAAATTGTCTCGTTCCATTTTGTTTCCTCTTGTGATAATGTTATTAATGGATGGTAGTGCATTGCTTATGACTTACTGAGTTATAAACTCACTCAGTGTTTCCTGGTCACCCATTATAGGTTGCTTGGACTCATCTATTTTTGCGGGGTCAGGCCGTCATCGAAGTCATCACACCGGATAGCAAGTTTTGGTACTTTCTTCTTAGTTGGCTTAGAAGAACATTTTGGCATGTATAAGCTATTACATTGTGTTTGAACTTTGGCATGTAAACTTTAAGCCATGCGAAAATGGCACGAATGTTCGATTGAGTTGGATCAAGGGTAGGCATGAAATGGACCTAGTTACTTTCGTAACAGATGCTGGCAGCAGCAGTGTCATGAGATTGAAAAATCACTAAAAATATTAGGAGTGGAATTAATTGATGAATAAATTATGTAATCGAAGCTCGATGAGTCTGTTTTCATGAGGAAGTAACGAAAAGATCATATGGGCAGTATATTAAGTGATAATCAGATTTTTGTGGGACAGGGCCAGAACGGTTTCTGGATTCCCTGCTCCGACTTTGGAAATTCATTATAAATTAACCAGAGATAATTAGGGGTCGTACCATATATGTACAGATTCCTCTCTGAGTCTAGTTTTCATAGAAACAAACGGAATCAGTATTGAAGCCCCGTGCAGGGAGATATCCAAGTCGTAATGGGCAAAGGTCAGTGTAGTCTACCCCTGCAACATGGGAGACTTTGACTAATAAACTGTACTAATTGGCCCGACCAAAAATTCTAGAAAAAAATACATAGATGGGCACATGAGTCTAGTTTCTGGGAAAAATTACGAAAATGATTTTTGAGTTACGAAACTCAAGATATGATTTTTAAAACGACTAGCACACAGATTGGGCAGTGTCTGGAAAATAAATTTTATAAGGGGTTAAAGTCAGTTAACACCTCGTGTTCGACTCCAGTGTCGGTTTCGGGTTCGGGGTGTTACATTTGATTGGTATCAGAGCTATGGTTTAGTTGGTTCTAGGACTACCATAGCACGTATGAGTCTAGCTATACATGCCTTAATGTTAATGTTTAAAAGGGTGATGACTTCTGACGGTTGAAATGTTTTTGTTTTGATTAGTAAATGGATCCCGGTGTAGAAAGAACCCTAGCGGATGACGTTGAGAGCGTAGCTGCTGCTCCTGCACAAGGGACGCCGCCTGTTGAACCTCAGTCATCTGCGAATAATCAAGGTGAGGGGGCTAAACAAGCCTTCTTTACCATGATGAATGAGTGGGTCGCGCAATATGCCCGAACCAACCCGGCTGTCCAACAATTCCCAAATTTGAATAATCCACCCCAAGAGCCTGTAATGCCATCAGTCGCTGATCCTGTGAGGCTGAGTAAGCCACCTGTAGACTTGATTAGGAAGCGTGGGGCCGAGGAGTTCAAGGCCATAGTAACTGATGATGCCGAAAGGGCCGAGTTCTGGCTTGATAACACCATTCGGGTGTTCGATGAATTGTCATGCACACCTGACGAATGTCTAAAATGTGTTGTATCTTTGTTGCGAGACTCAGCCTACTATTAGTGGAGGACCTTGATTTCCATAGTCCCGAACGAGCGAGTAACTTGGGACTTCTTTCAAACGGAATTCCGAAAGAAATTTATTAGCCAACGGTTCATTGATCAGAAGCGTAAGGAGTTCTTGGAACTCAAGCAAGGCCGTATGACTGTATCTGAATACGAACATGAATTCGTAAGACTCAGTAGGTATGCCCGGGAGTGTGTAGCTGATGATGTTGCTATGTGCAAAAGATTCGAGGAAGGATTGAATGAAGATTTAAAGCTACTAATGGGTATTTTGGAAATAAAAGAATTCGTAAAACTAGTCGAACGAGCCTGCAAGGCGGAAGAACTTGGAAAGGAGAAGAGGAAGGCTGAATTTGAAGCTAGAGATTATCGTAAAAGATCGACGGGTAAAGCTCCGTTCTCAGCTGTAAAGAAGTTCAGGGAGGACATTAATAAGTCGAGGGCGACTGCGGGAATTTCCATCAGGGCAAGACCATCGATGGGCTCCCGAGCTACTTCGGTAGCTAGTGTGGGCAATAATCGTCACGAGAAACCTGAATGTCCCCAATGTGGAAGACGACACCTAGGTGAATGTTGGGGCAAGTCTACTAGCAGGGCCTGTTACGGATGCGGTTCGAAGGACCACTTCATTAGAGATTGCACGGAGCTGGATGAGAAGAATAAGATTCAAGGTGCAAGACCTAGTGGAGTGACATCTAGAGGTAGACCACCGAGAATTTTAGGAGGCAGGGGTGGTAGTCAGAGGGGGGCCTCTGATACGGCCGATCGAGCCGAGAACCGTACTCCTGCTAGAGCATATGCCATTCGCACACGAGAGGAGGCATCCTCCCCCGACGTCATCACTGGTACCTTCACTCTCTTTGATACTAATGTGATTGCATTGATTGACCCTGGTTCTACTCATTCATATGTATGCGAAACCTTAGCAACCAGTAAGACTCTACCTGTTGAGTCTACTGAGCTCGTAATTCGAGTATCAAACCCTTTGGGTCAATGCGTACTTGTTGATAAAGTGTGTAAGAGATGCCCTCTAATAATCCGAGAATCCTGTTTTCCGGCCGATTTGATGCTTTTGCCGTTCGACGAGTTTGATGTTATTCTTGGTTTGGATTGGTTAACCGCGCATGATGCGGTTGTGAATTGCAAAAGCAAGACTATCGATTTGAGGTGCGCAAATAACGAAATAATCCGAGTTGAGTCTGCGGACTTAAGGGGGTTGCCAGCTGTAATATCAGCAATGTTGGCCCAGAAATATGTAAGGAATGGGTGCGAAGCATACCTCGCGTATGTACTTGATGACAAGGAGTTAGAAAAGAAACCCGAATCGGTGCCGGTGGTTTGTGAATACCCGGATGTTTTTCCTGAAGAGTTACCGGGTTTGCCACCTGTTCGGGAGGTAGAGTTTGGTATTGAGGTTGTACCTGGAACTACGCCAATTTCGATCGCTCCGTATCGTATGGCACTAACCGAGTTAAAAGAGTTGAAACCTCAGTTGCAAGAATTGACGGATAGAGGTTTCGCTCGACCGAGTTTCTCACCTTGGGGTGCACCAGTATTGTTCGTGAAAAAGAAGGACGGAACCATGAGGTTGTGCATTGACTATCGTCAACTGAATAAAGTGACGATAAAGAATAAGTATCCGTTACCGCGTATTGATGATCTGTTCGATCAATTAAAGGGAGCATCGGTGTTTTCAAAGATAGATTTGAGATCGGGTTATTATCAGTTGCGGATTCGAGATTCGGACGTACCCAAAACTGCTTTCAGAACGAGGTACGGTCACTACGAGTTCTTAGTGATGCCATTCGGGCTCACTAATGCCCCTGCGGTGTTTATGGATTTGATGAATCGGATCTTCAAGCCGTATTTGGATCGGTTCGTAGTTGTGTTTATTCATGACATCTTGGTCTATTCAAGAGATGAGACCGAACATGCTGAGCATCTGAGGCAAGTGTTGCAAATTTTGCGGGATAACCAGTTATATGCTAAGTTCTGTAAGTGTGAGTTCTGGTTAAGAGAGGTTAGCTTCTTGGGTCATGTGGTATCCGCATCGGGTATTCGAGTTGACCCGAGCAAAATTTCAGCCATACTTAACTGGAAGCCTCCGAGAAATGTTACCGAAGTCCGGAGCTTTCTAGGGCTCGCCGGTTATTACCGACGATTTGTCAAAGGTTTCTCGATGATAGCCACACCAATGACGAAGCTACTTCAAAAGGATGTTAAGTTCGAATGGACGGAGAAATGTCAGAAAAGCTTCGATCAACTGAAAACTCATTTGACTGAAGCTCCAATTTTGGTGCAACCCGAATCGGGTAAAGAGTTTGTCATTTATAGTGACGCATCCCTACTTGGGTTGGGTTGCGTATTGATGCAAGAAGGTCGAGTTGTGGCCTATGCGTCGAGACAATTGAAGCCACACGAGAGAAATTATCCGACCCATGATCTCGAACTAGCCGCCATTGTGTTTGCATTGAAAATATGGCGACATTATTTGTTTGGTGAAAAGTGCCATGTGTTTCCGGATCACAAAAGTATCAAATATTTGATGACTCAACGAGACTTGAATCTGCGACAAAGACGTTGGCTTGAGTTGTTGAAAGATTACGAGCTTGTCATTGATTACCACCCGGGAAAGGCTAATGTGGTTGCGGACGCCTTAAGCCGGAAATCACTGTTTGCTTTGCGAGCGATGAATGTACACTTGTCTGTTCTACCTGACAATGTGTTAGTAGCTGAATTAAAAGCCAAACCATTATTGACTCATCAAATTCGTGAAGCTCAGAAAGTCGATGATGAATTGGTTGCAAAACAAGCTGAGTGTGTTCCGAACAAGGAATCGGAGTTTCAGATTGATGATGATGGTTGTTTGAGGTTTAGAAGTCGTTTGTGTGTTCCAAGGAATTCGGAACTCATTCCGATGATTCTGAACGAAGCCCATTGTAGCCGAATGTCAATTCACCCGGGGAGCACGAAAATGTACAACGACTTGAAACGTCGGTTGGTGGCATGGTATGAAACGAGACATCTCCGACTTTGTTTCGAGATGTTTAATATGTCAACAAGTGAAAGCGGAACATCAAGTGCCTTCAGGGTTACTTCAGCCGATCATGATACCCGAGTGGAAATGGGACCGAGTCACAATGGACTTTGTGTCCGGACTGCCATTGTCCGCAAGTAAGAAGGATGCGATTTGGGTTGTTGTTGATAGGCTGACTAAGTCGGCTCACTTTATCCCCGTGCGTACGGATCTTTCATTGGATAAACTAGCCGAATTGTATGTCTCTCAGATTGTGAGATTACATGGAGTACCTATTTCTATCGTGTCGGATAGAGATCCGAGATTCACCTCACGATTTTGGAAGAAATTGCAAGAAGCTTTGGGTACCAAGCTGCATTTTAGCACGGCTTTTCACCCCCAACCGATGGTCAATCCGAGCGGATAATTCAGATACTTGAGGATATGTTGAGATGTTGCATCCTCGAGTTCAGTAGTTCATGGGAACGGTATTTACCTTTGATTGAATTCGCTTACAACAATAGTTTTCAATCAAGTATTAAGATGGCACCTTATGAGGCTTTGTACGGTCGTAAATGCCGTACGCCATTGTTTTGGACCGAGCTTGGTGAAAGTAAAATTTTCGGAGTTGATTTGATTAAAGATGCCGAACAAAAAGTAAAGGTAATCCGCGAAAGTCTGAAGGTAGCCACAGATCGTCAAAAATCGTATGCGGATTTAAAACGAAAGGACATTGAATATCAGGTGGGAGATAAAGTGTTTCTTAAAGTGTCACCTTGGAAGAAGGTACTCAGATTTGGCCGTAAAGGCAAGTTGAGCCCGAGATTCATTGGGCCGTACGAAATTTCCGAACGAGTGGGGCCGGTTGCATATAGATTGATTTTGCCCCCTGAACTTGAAAGGATGCACGATGTCTTCCATGTTTCAATGCTTCGACGTTATAGATCCGATCCGTCACATGTGATTAATCCCTCAGAAGTTGAAATTCAATCTGACTTGAGCTATGAAGAAGAACCGATTCGTATCCTAGCTCGTGAAGTGAAAGAGTTGCGAAATAAAAGGGTTCCGTTGGTTAAGGTGTTGTGGCTCAAACACGGGATCGAGGAAGCAACCTGGGAACCCGAGAGCTCGAAGAAAGAACGATATCCAAACCTATTTACCGGTAAGATTTTCGAGGACGAAAATTTCTTAAGTGAGGGAGAGTTGTGACAGCCCAAAATTGACCCTAGTCGGGAAGTGGTTTCGGGACCGCTAAACCGAGTCACCGAAAGGTTTGAATGTGATGTTTATTGTCTAGAATATGTAATCATGAATGTGTGAAAATTTCAAGCTTCGATTTAGTCGATTGCATGTGAATTTAGTCAATAGGACTTATATGAGAAAATTTTAAAATGTGATAGGTCAATGCATGAGGACCTATTAGTGCATGTGGAAGAAAAAGGGGACTTGCATGTCAAATTCCCCCTCCCTAATATGTAGTGGCCGGCCATGCTATGGGTGGAAACATGTCACCAACATGTTGTGTTAGTGATGTATGGTAAGGAAAATAAAATAATAAGCATGATAATTAAATAATGAAAGGAAGGGTGATGAAAAAAAAAGAAAAAAAATAATAATGGTCTCATGCATACACCCCATTGCCATGAGCTAAAGGAAGAAAAAGAAAGGTTTTGTTCATCCTTTTTCAACCTCTTTTGACCGAAAATCCTAAGGAAGAGGATTAGGAGGAAGTTTGGCCATGCATGTAACTAGATTGAGGTATGTTTAATGTTATTCTTTGAGATTCATGTATATTTTAAGTTGTAAGTTCAAAATCTACCTAGCCATGGTTCAAACTTTGTTAAATGATGGAGATGACATTCGGCCATGAATGTTACGTTCTTGGTTGGTATTTTGATGTCTTTGGCGATGAGGTAAGGAGATGGTTGACTTTGGGTGTTTAATAAAAGGGTTTGGATGTGAGAGTGTGTGAGAAGTAGAAATGAGGAGTCTTAGCAACTCCATGAAGGTTCGGCCATGGTAGTTTGAGGATTACAGATTTTATTTCTTGTTAAAAATTTGATGAATCCTAGTGTGTGAAGTGCTTGAACCAACTAAGGATTAATAGATGCATGGGTACAAAGTAGGAAGAATCGGCTACTATGGTTGACACCAATGCCGAATGTAAAGATGTTATAGTAAATAATGTATGTGATTTGAGTTTTAATGTGAAAAAGGATAATTAGATGTATTATAAATGATATAAAGATTTTAGAAATTATTTTGGTTAGGTGTGTGTATGATTAAGTATATTCGGCAATATACTTAAAGTGAGTACTTGATATTATATGGGAGTATGTATATTCGGCCACATGAGTAAATATATATATGATGTTAAATTTGATTATGTATAATGGGCATTAAGATGTGGAACTTAAGAAATGTAGTCATATGTGGAATTACATGATGTTATAGTTGACATTGTACACACATACATCCATTCGGCCATCAACATGAGTAATTAGTGAGGATGGTTGCCGAATATACAAACATACATAAGCATGTGTAATTGAATTATGAATGTTTAACAAGATGGTTAAACTAGTGAATTATTGATTAAGCTCAAGGAGCTAAAGGAGGAGAATCAAGCAAAGGCAAAGAAAAGATCACTGAGTAGCCGAGTTGGAACCGTCTTACCCAACACAAGGTAAGTCATTAAGCATGTAGTTGGTATTATTTCAAATGGTCATAATGTTTATGTATTGGTGCTGAATGGAATGAATAAATATACATATATATATATGCATGTACGTATGTGATGATGAAATTGTTGAATGAAAAGAAAAGAGGTAAGATGTACTGAGTTGTTGATCTCGGCACTAAACGTGCGGGTATAACCATTTATGACCATGAGATTGGCGCTAAGTGCGCGGGATTAAATTGTACAGCACTAAGTGTGTGATTTGACTATGTTGCACTAAGTGTGCGAAATGAATATGATGCACTAAGTGTGCGAATTGACCATGCGGCACTAAGTGTGCGAGTTTGACTATGTAGCACTAAGTGTGCGATTTGATTACGTAGCACTAAGTGTGCGAGTTGATTATATAGCACTGAGTGTGCGGACTCAATATACATTCGTGAATCATTATGGACACTATGTGTGCGACACTATTGAGTCGATCGCGGACAGCGGATCGGGTAAGTGTCTTGAGTACATGGCTAATAGGTGCTATGCTTATACTTGGTGTTGAGCTCGGTAAGTTTGAACCTATGTGACAAATATACTTGAAGTCACGTACATAAAATTTATCGTAGGATGGGTGAAAGGCCGTTTAGTCGTTTGATTGTAACGAAAATAAATTGATTTATGAAAATGCTTCAATGTCCTATTGATGAGTATATGGAATGTGATTGCATGAATTGATATGAAACTGAATCGATAGGTTGGAGGAACTATGGTATGGTTCGGTATGGATGGAGTAAATTGTCTCGTTCCATTTTGTTTCCTCTTGTGATAATGTTATTAATGGATGGTAGTGCATTGCTTATGACTTACTGAGTTATAAACTCACTCAGTGTTTCCTTGTCACCCATTATAGGTTGCTTGGACTCATCTATTTTTGCGGGGTCAGGCCGTCATCGAAGTCATCACACCGGATAGCAAGTTTTGGTACTTTCTTCTTAGTTGGCTTAGAAGAACATTTTGGCATGTATAAGCTATTACATTGTGTTTGAACTTTGGCATGTAAACTTTAAGCCATGCGAAAATGGCACGAATGTTCGATTGAGTTGGATCAAGGGTAGGCATGAAATGGACCTAGTTACTTTCGTAACAGATGCTGGCAGCAGCAGTGTCATGAGATTGAAAAATCACTAAAAATATTAGGAGTGGAATTAATTGATGAATAAATTATGTAATCGAAGCTCGATGAGTCTGTTTCATGAGGAAGTAACGAAAAGATCATATGGGCAGTATATTAAGTGATAATCAGATTTTTGTGGGACAGGGCCAGAACGGTTTCTGGATTCCCTGCTCCGACTTTGGAAATTCATTATAAATTAACCAGAGATAATTAGGGGTCGTACCATATATGTACAGATTCCTCTCTGAGTCTAGTTTTCATAGAAGCAAACGGAATCAGTATTGAAGCCCCGTGCAGGGAGATATCCAAGTCGTAATGGGCAAAGGTCAGTGTAGTCGACCCCTGCAACATGGGAGACTTTGACTAATAAACTGTACTAATTGGCCCGACCAAAAACTCTAGAAAAAAATACATAGATGGGCACATGAGTCTAGTTTCTGGGAAAAATTACGAAAATGATTTTTGAGTTACGAAACTCAAGATATGATTTTTTTAAAACGACTAGTACACAGATTGTGCAGTGTCTGGAAAATAAACTTTATAAGGGGTTAAAGTCAGTTAACACCTCGTGTTCGACTCCGGTGTCGGTTTCGGGTTCGGGGTGTTACAGGGGGTGAGCGTTAACATGCTTAGTAAGCTCAGATAATAGGAAGGTAAACTTACCAATTGTTTAGCATTCTACCATATTAGACAGTTATTCCAACTAGAATAGTTGTAAAACCCCTTACCCGTGTCCGACGCCAAAATAGGGTACAAGGCATTATCGGACTTAATCGTTCACAAACATGCAAAAACTAGGCTACAAAATTTCTTTTAATTCAAAACTTTTCATATACATGCATAATGTCCCATACACAGGCCTACGAAGCCTAAACATACATTGAGATTAATTCAGGAGTATACTGAGAACTTTGAGAAGTTTCAGGAAAACTTAGAAAATTTTCCCATGGAACAGGGTTACATGCCCATGTGGACATAGGGACACGCCCGTGTCCTCAGGTCGTGTAACTCTCTGTTTATGACCTCAACATCCAAATCGAACCACACAGCCAGGCCCCCAGCCCGTGTCTCCAGGCCGTGTCCCTCACATTGTTGAGACACACGACCTTGTCTCAGCCTGTGTAGTCAACGCTTAGGCTATTTTCCAAGCCATCATGTTATCCATAAACCCTTACAACCTTATGCATATTAAAACCACAAATCATGGCATCATTTAGTGATTAAAAAAACTTTATTCAGACATTTTCATAACATTAACATGTCCTCTTACAAGTTATGCATCTACTCATGCAATACCAAGTCTACATTCTTTAATCCACATTCATAAGACTTTTCATTTTGAAGATGACTTTTACCATTACACTATGGTTACCAACTTATCCATCAGGCACTCATGTTCAACCATTATCACGTTTTTTCTATAACGTGCAATTATTACATGGCTATGACCACCTCTATTGGTCATAGAAATAACATCCAACACACATGTCATATTACCAACCAAGCATGGAAAACAAACATAATCGTATCATAAACATTAAACATGACATGAATAGCTAGGTTTACAAGCCATAATCAGTATGAGCCACATCTCATGCCCATACACATATAACTCAATATAAGCCAATACATTTGGCCAAGGCATAATAATACATGTCAATAAACTAGATCCTTATACATGCCACTCACTTGAAATTTCTAATATATGCTTCATTATTCCGATGGTAGTGACTTGATAGTGTGATGCTGCCTCCGACGATCTCCAACCCTGAGCTAACCTGACAAAGCTAAAAGAAATTGAAATGAGGGATTAAGCTTCACGCTTAGTAAGTCCATATGTAATTAATAAGCAACTTATCAACATGCGTCCACCAATTCTTGCAACATGATCTCAAAGTAATACTATCATAATTGCCTTTTTACCTATGTTCAAGTTAAGCTATTTTCTCGAGTCACAGTTACTAAATTATTTATATTTGGAATTACGAAACTCCAAATTAAGATCCGTTAACTTTCCCAGAAACTAAACTCACATATTCTTACCATAAAATTTTAATAATTTTTTGGTTTAGCCAATTAGTAAAGTTTATTCTTCAAAGTTACCCCATTTTCACTGTTTGACAGGTCCAACCCCTCTTCACTAAAAATAATTTATCTCATAATACAAGATTCATATGATGTTCCTGTTTATTTATCTTGAAAATAGACTCATTAAGAATTTTAATAATATAAATTATAACCAATAAATATTTTTGTACGATTTTCTTGATTTGCTCAAATCATAACAGGGGATTTCGAAATCATTCTGACTCTGTCTCACAATAATTTAAATATCTTGTAATCTGATATTCATTTTCTTACACCGTTTTTCTATGTGAAATTAGACTCAATAACCTTTAATATCATATTTTTAGTCTCTAACTCAATTTCCACAATTTTTTCTGGATTTTTAAATTTACACAACTGCTGTTGTCCAACACTGTTTTAGTGCAATATAATGATAACTATCATAAGTTCACTTTCAACTAATCATGAACTCACCATTTCATGAATTCCATGTTCAAATGCACAATATAATTTAACATGATATTGCAACAAAAATTCATAATCGTAATTCATACATCTTAGCTTATCGATGTCTCAACATTTCAAAGTCTCAATAATCATAAGCTTAGTGTACATACCTGTACCACTCGTAGTATAGTATACAACTATACCTTTCGTACCATGTCCTCTTCGGGACTTTCCTTACATCATCCATCGTATTACCTGTTGAAGACTCATAATACTATTGGATACACAGAACACTTGCACAAAGTGCCACACACATACGTAGCCCAAACTACCTCATAACATGTAACGCTCGCAATAGAGCTACTCACGGGCATGCTTATAAAAGCTATTAGTCAAGGTATAGCTACATTGGCTATCACACAAGCTGTCAGGTATCTGACCAACTCAAGGATTACCTAGCCAATGGTAGGACACATAAGACCATTGCTCGAAACCCAATTACATGCATCGCATCCATGATGAACTCGTCCAACTCAATGAGCTCAGATGTCACATGTATCGCATCCATTATGAACTCAGATAAAATCAACAAGCTCGAATGCTTCACATATATCACGAACTTGGGACAACTCAAAAAGTTTAGATTTCTCACATATATCACATAATATCAAAACATTAAAAACATGCTACAACACCACATTATTTGCATATGCACTTACCATCATAAACATATAATTCGCCACAACTAAATTAGCATACCAATTTAGATTTTAGCCATAAATAACAATAACATTAAGAACATGTTTATTTCATCATACGAACTTACCTCGAATGCAATTTCGGGTAATTATTCTCTTTTTTGTCCTTAACCACGTACTTTCTCGATTTAAGCCAGAATCTCAATTTTCTTGATTTGCAAGAGTTTAAGGTTGCTAAAAATTTTGAGCTTCCATGGCTGTTTTCTTGAAGTGAACTTAGTGGAGAAAGAAGGAGAGAGATGAGAAAATGACAACTTTTCCTATTTGTTATCACCTAATTTCCAACAAATTTTGACTTTTCTATTTCTTTGTCTCCCATGGCCGGCCACCTCTCTCAACAGGGTCTATTTGCCCTTTAAAGATCTCCACAATATGACTCATAGTCAATTTACACCTTTAGCTAATAAAACATGACTTTTGTACACTTTATGCGATTTGGTCCTTTTTCACAATTAAGCTCACAAACGCTAAAATTGACTCACCAAATTTTTCATGCACTCATATAATCATGCTATAACACAAAAAAATAACATTAAAAATAATTTCTTCGGCCCAAGAACAGTGGTTCTAAAACCATTGTTCCAACTAGGCCCAAAATAGGGCTGTTATTATTCTCCCCCTTACGGATTTTCGTCCCCGAAAATCTTACCAGAATAGTGGTTTGGTTCTTCACATAAACTTTTCTTTTCCATATTTATTGATAAAGAACTTTCGCTCGACTGTGTCTTTAATACTTATCTCTTTACTTCTCATATTAGTCTCATAAGTGGTTGATTGCTATACTACACCTCGGTTGAATTTCAACCTCTATCCGAGAGTTCAGATGCACAAAAGTTTGATCTATGTCATCATGTCACATATACATACATACCTGAATCTTTTCGAATTCAATTCTCAATTAATCTTAAATTCTGAAACACGAAAATGAAACATATTATCAATAATCTAAACCGATCAAACCGAAAATGAAATGTGGTGCCAAAATACAACCCTGCTTTCAAAGCTTTCTATGAAATTTGACAACCTCGGAGATACACGATTCCATTGATTCGTTAAGCGAAAATTCAACACATACTGATATGATTTGCAGATTTCATCGAACATTTAGCAACAAGCTACAAAATATTTTTCTCTTTCAAAGATAAGAATAATCCTGATAACAATTCATGTATCTAAAGACAAAAATCAGAAATATCGAGTTCTAAACTCGAGTACCAATACGTCACTCCTGTGAGTTTTCTTGCAAACTCTTTCTGTAGAAGCTCTGGATTTTCTACCCAATCACTTGTAATCACATTTTTCTTTTCTCAAAGATTATACAATAATTAACTCAAGTCATCTACGCTATCACAATTTAGATCTGTCTTTAACATCAGATACTTTAAGCTATCATATTGCCTTATAGTCTCATAACACATCACTGAAGGTCAAGGAGTCTTTGCCCAATGCAGGCTAAACCAGTTCAAAGGCTTCAGTTAACAATATTCTCATCTGACCAAACCTTTTTAACAAGTAATAGACTTTTCAACTTCCGTAAGATGAAAATTTCTATCGTTCAAAGCAGCCTTAAATTATATCAAAGCTTTCTAAGAACTATATACTTTTCATTCAAACGGTCCGTCCTTTACCTATAAGGAAATGAAATCTTATTACCAGACACACATATCTCATTTAATCCTCCAAACAATAACCGATTACCGATTGAACAACCAAGCCAATGTTAATCATCAATAAATGATATTGCAAGAAATCTTATCTTCTAGTCGATAGAATGACTCAACATGTAATCATTCAAAATTCACTTATCATGTTAATCAAAAGACCACTTCAAATACATTAACTCAGAATAAAAAGAATATCCCAACTGAAGGCATTAACTTTAATTAACTTACTTAGGAAAAGAAATTCAGATGCTAGAATTATGATGTTGCTATAATCAAACCAGAAACATAGTCGTAATTGGTGTAGTCTTCATAAGCCAAAGAATACACTTTAGGTACAAACCATGATTAATAATTTATGGAATAAATATGGCAAGCAAAATCCATATAAAGAAGTCCAAGAAAGTGATATCCAAGATAAAGAAATTCCATGATTTAGAAATCCAAGACACATTGTAAAAATGAAAGATTCAGAACAAAGCTCATATGAAAAATATGAAAGATCTCGATAATTCCTCAGAGAAAAAAAGTCTGAAAGAATACAACATCCCAACCCACTGGAAGTAAATGCAACAAGAATGATATACCTTCCCATATATATATACATACATATCGAATAGAGCATCAATTAGAAGAAACAGAGTTGTATCATCATGTGTACTTTTTCATAAAGTTTCAATAGATGAAACGCAATCGAATGTCAGAGGGAAATGGAGCAATATCGATTATATATACTAGTCAGACTACCAATACTTTCATCTATACATCATGATTAGAAAACATTTCCATAAAACAAAGGTTTTATCAGAAGAGTAAAGGTCATAGGAACAAATCTTAAGAACAATTACACATATAGAATACCCCAAAAGAGACTGTCAAAATCCGTTCAGCCATAACTGTCACACTCAATGTCTTACCTTTCAAATATTATTCCTTTAACTATTTCTATCATCAGTAATCCCATATTATTCTTTTCACTGAAGAAAGTAAGTTCAGAAGGAATTCCAGTTACTACATTCTTTTCGACGTCGTGTTTGAATCAATCGGTTTACTAAAGTTAATTTTTTCTCTCATTACCATATTTCATAAACTGAATAACCTTTAGATAAACCTGATACCTTTCTACTTCTGTCTTTACTTACTAACACACTCTCAATCTCTAATCATGTTTATAGATATTTCTCCACTAAACTCTTTGGTTTTCACACTTGTGAGTTTATTCAGCACAAATGTCATGAGATTCCATTACAATACATCACTCTGGTAGGGGGTGAGGTCGTAGGGCCTCTGACTCAACTCTCATATACATACACATGTAACACAACTTTCATCATCATAGAAATATCATCAAAATCATATCATTCATTTCAAGAAAATTGACATTCATATTCATTTTACACCAACTTTCCAGTTATCTCATTTAGACAAGTATACTTATGCATGCACTCAATGAATTCTGAGTAACTTTACTCGTCACATTCACTTAATTAAACATATCAAGCACATCATATCATATGAGGGCCAACAAACATGAACGAATATAAATTACAATCGAAACTTTGATTTCGCACATCATCATATGCATGTCATTATAATCGTATAAATCTATCCGAACAATTTTAACACATTTACTTAAGTTATAGGAGCTTTCTAATCGTAATCATTTAAAAAATTATACTTGAACATTCTTTCTACTTGTATTTTTAGTAAGTTATCTAAACACATGCATTCACTCAAACAAATCAATCATGTACACCATGGGATTATCAATCAATCATAGATAAGCTCAATACGCCATGTTCACTTTCTATTTCATGTTTCTTATATCACAAATATGTACATATAGATTTCACGAATTCTTATTCATACCTTTCTAAGTTTCAACTCTTCATAACTGCACTTTATTTGAATACTTTAGCATCACTATCTATGTGATCGGGTATAGCTCGATTGGAGAGTACCTTTATCTAAATAAGATAGTTCTCATTCGCATCAGTAGACATCACACTATCACTAATTTTTGGCATGTATAGCTAAACTCTCATACGTGCTAGGTTAGTCTAAGAATCGACTAAACCATAGCTCTGATACCACTAAATGTAACACCTCTTACCCATGTCCGACTCTTAAACATGGTATGAGGCATTACTAGACTTAATCGTTCACAAACATACAAAAACCAGGCTACAAAATTTCTTTTAATTCAACACTTTTCATACACATGCATAATGTCCCATACACGGGCCTACGAAGCCCTAAACATACATCGGGATTGATTCGAGATTAAACCAAGAACTTTGAGGAGTTTCATGAAAACTTAGACAATTTTACCATGGAACAGGGTCACACGTCCGTGTGCCTTTGGCACGCCCGTGTCCTCAGGCTGTGTAACTCTCTGCTTATGACGTCAACATGCAAATAAAACCACTTGGCTGGGCCCACAAGCCTATGTCTCCAGACCGTGTCCCTCACACAGTTGAGACACACGACCATGTCTCAGCCCGTGTAGTCAACGCTTAGGCTATTTTCCAAGCCTTCATGTTACCCATAAACCCTTACAACCTTATGCATATTAAAACCAAAAAACATGGCATCATTTTAATGATTAAAAAAACTTTATTCAGACATTTTCATAACATTAACATGTCCTCTTATAAGCTATGCATCTACTCATGCAATACCAAGTCTAGATTCTTTAATCGACATTCATAAGACTTGTCATTTTGACGATCACTTTTACCATTATACTATGGTTACCAACTTATCCATCAAGCACTCATGTTCAACCATTATCACGTTCTTTTTATAACGTGCAATTACTACATGACTATGACCACCTCAATTGGTCATAGAGCATACATCCAACACACATGTCATATTACCAACTAAGCGTGGCAAACAAACATAATCACATCATAAACATTAAACATGACATGAATAACTATGTTTACAAGCCATAATCAATATAAGCCACATCTCATGCTCATACACATATAACTCAATATAAGCCAATACATTTGGCCAAAGCATAATAATACATGTCAATAAAATAGATCCCTATACGTGCCACTCACTTGAAATTTCTAATATATGCTTCATTATTCCAGTGGTAGTGACTTGATAGTATGATGCTGCCTCCGACGATCTTCAACCCCGAGCTAACTTGACAAAGATAAAAGAAATGGAAAGGAGGGAGTAAGCTTCACGCTTAGTAAGTCCATATGAAATTAATAAGAAACTTATCAACATGCTTCCATCAATTCTTGCAACATGGTCTCAAAGTAATACTATTATAATTGCCTTTTTACCTAAGTTCATGTTAAGTTATTTTCTTGAGTCACAGTCACTAAATTATTTATATTTGGAGTTACGGAACTCCAAATTAAGATACGTTAATTTTCCCAGAAACTAGACTTACATATATTATTACCATAAAATTTTAAGAATTTTTTGGTTTAGCCAATTAGTAAAGTTTATTCTTCAAAATCACCCATTTTTCGCTGTCTGACAGTTCTGAACCCTCTTTACTAAAAATTATTTATCTCATAATACAGGATTTGAATGATGTTCCCGTCTATTTCTCTTGAAAATATACTCATTAAGGATCTTAAGCATATAACTTATAACTCATAACTATGTTTTCAATTATTTTCTCAAATCATAACAGGGGATTTCGAAATCATTCTGACTCTATCTCACAATAATTTAAATATCGCATAAGCTGATATTCATTTTCTTACACCGTTTCTTCTACATGAAACTAGACTCAATAACCTTTAATATCATATTTTATTCAGTCTTTAAAACAATTTCCACAATTTTTGGTGGACTTTTAAAGTCAAACAACTCCTACTGTCCAACACTGTTTTAGCACAATATAATGATAACTATCATAAGTTCACTTTCAACTAATCATGAACTCAACATTTCATGAATTCTATGTTCAAATGCACAATATAAGTTAACATGATACTGCAACAAAATTCATAAACATAATTCATACATCTTAGCTCATTGATGTCTCAACATTTCAAAGTCTCAATAATCATAAGCTTAGTGTACATACTTGTACCACTCGTAGTATAGTATACAACTATACCTTTCGTAACATGTCCTTTTTCAGGACTATCCTTACATCATCCATCGTATTACCTGTTGAACACTCATAATACTATTGGATACCCGAAACACTTGCACATAGGTGCCACATACACATACGTAGCCCAAGCTACCTCATAACATGTAACGCTCCCAATGGAGCTACTCACAGGCTTGCTCATAAAAGCTATCGGTCAAGGTGTAGCTACACGGGCTGCTCACACAAGTTGTCAGGTATCCGAGCAACTCAAGGATTACCTAGCCACCGGTAGGACACACAAGACCATTTCCCAGAACCCAATTACATGTATCGCATCCATAATGAACTCGGACCAACTCAACGAGCTTGGATGCTTCACATATATCACGAACTTGGACCAACTCAACAAGTTCAGATTTCTCACATATATCACATAATATCAAAACATTAAAAACATGCTACAACACCACATTATTTGCATATGCACTTACCATCATAAACATATAATTCGTCACAACTAAATTAGCATACCAATTTAGATTTCAGCCATAAATAACAACAACATTAACAACATGCTTATTTCATCATACGAACTTACCTCGAATGCAATTTCAGCTGATTATTCTCTTTTTATCCTTAACCACGTACTTTCTCGATTTAAGCTTGAATCTCGATTTTCTTAATTTGCAAGAGTTTAAGGTTACTGAAAATTTTGAGCTTCCATGGTTGTTTTCTTGAAGAGAAATCAGTGGAGAAAAAAGGAGAGAGATAGGAAAATGACAACTTTTCCTATTTGTTTTATTTTATTCAATTTAATTACCTAATTTCCACCAAATGTTGACTTTTCTATTTCTTTGTCTCCCATGGCCAGCCACCTCTCTCAAAAGGGTTTATTTTCCCTTTAAAGACCTCCACAATATGATTCATAGTCAATTTACACCTTTACTAATAAAATAGGAGTTTTGCAATTTATGCAATTTAGTCCTTTTTCACTATTAAACTCACAAACGCTAAAATTGACTCACCAAATATTTCATGCACTCATATAATCATGCTCTAACACATAAAATAACATTAAAATAATTTATTCGGCCCCGGAATAGTGGTTCCAAAACCACTTTTCCAACTAGGCCCAAAATTGGGTTGTTGCAATAGTATAATTTCCTTATCACGTACACTCAATCATCAAGTTAGTCTCATGTCAATTCATTATAGTATTAATCATAGATGAGCTCATTAATTCAAGAATTTCCATTCTCATTTCTCATTTTAATCCCGTTGAATTTCTCGAAATCTCGATGGATATCCCATTCACCGTCAAATCATGCAAGTGATCATTTTAAGTATACACTCTCGTGAACTTCACCCTTACTACGGGATTACCAGTCCAGGCTAAATACCTTATAACGACATGTGCTCTAATGAGCTCGAATCTGAATTACCAGTCTAGGCTAAATTCAGATCTTAAATCAGATTACCTGTCCGAGCTAAATCCACTACCACACATATTCTTGGGAAGGCTCGATCACTAAAGGAGCACTCGTCTGGGCTAGATCCTTTTTGTTGACATTTTATTTCAAGAAATCCATCAAATATCCTTTTTATTCAATCAAGATCTTCAATTCTCTTGTTAACTTATACTACCACATTCCATGTATTATCATGCAATGAATATCTAAATTATCATACATTCAAGAATAAACATTTTTAGTATATTAAGAGTTTACTTCGAGTTATACGAACTTACCTGGTAATTGTTCCGGGTTCGTATTTCGGTTATTCCGAAACCTTTCATTTTCCACGAAAGACCTCCAAAATTGGCTCCTCGAGGTCTATATTAGTAAAAATAAATCATTAATACCTCACATTGTTCATTTTTGGCTTAAGCTCACCCAGGGCAAAATGACCAATTTCCCAAAACTTTTCACATTTTTTTACAATTTAGTCCTAAGGCTCGTATAATGAAATGCATGAAATTTCTAGGTTACCCAAGCCTAGCCGAATATTTTTCATGCTTATAACAGGCCACATTTTCCTTCATTTCACATTTGACTACCTATTTTCACAACTTTTACAAAATGGTCCTTTAGGCTATTTCCATGAAAAACTACTTAGTAGAAGTTGTTTACTATCCTCTAAACTCTTATATTCTTGTATAAATCATCAAAGAACAAGCATCTCATAAATGGGAAAATTTCTAAACATGAACTCTAGCTTGAAATATGGGTAGAAATAGAGAGAGCTTGTTACGAGGATCTCAAAAATACAAAGAACATTAAAAACGGGGCTAGGGAGCACTTACTATTGAGCTTGAAAATGTTGAAAACCCTAGCTACGAAGACCCTTTAACTTTCGGCAGCGTGGAGAAGAAAAATGACTAATTTTTTCTTTCATTTTTCCTTTTTATTTAGTTTATTACCAAATGATGAAAATACCTTTCCTTTCTAACCTTTAAAAATTTTCCATTCATGCTTATTTTTGTCTAAAAACTTAGAAATTGGGCAAATTACTCTTTAAGACCTTCTAATTAATAATTCAAAGCAATTTCATACAAATTGCTTCTAGAACCCAAGTTTTGCAACTTATACAATCTGGTCCCTAATTACCAATTGGGCACCTTATACTTAGAATTTCTACATGAAATTTTAACACAAGCATGTTTTCATATCCTAGACCTCAAAATAATCATAAAATAAATATTTTTACGTCAAATTTATGGTCTCGAAACCACTATTCTGACTAAGCCCTATTTCGAGCTATTATACCTATACATGCCATAACTCAAAATGTTGAAATCATTGGTACCAAAATAATTGTTGATAGTGTGAGTTGTTCTCTGACGGTCTCCGGTCCCGAGCTAGCTTGGTGACACTATAAGACAAGGGAAAGTAAGTGGAGTAAGCTATAAAGCTTAGTAAGTTCCTATGCAAATAATAAGCATCATAACCACACATTTAACACACACTTAACATAATAAAATTTGACATGAATATTATTAAGATCTTATAGTCATAACTTACTCAATCACAACCTTACCAAGAGTTCATCACATATCGGGCTCATTACGAATGAGTTTTAACTACATACCTGTACCACCTCGCAACTTAACCATAGTCTTTCACAACTTTGACATTCCCGTAGCACACTCGAAATATTAACGGATACTTGGAAATTTTTTCACATAAGTGCCATACATGTAGCCAAAGCTATTTCATATCTCATAATACATACAAACTTGCTTTCAAGCTATTCTCGGGCCCACACACACAAGCTGTCAATCAGGACGTAACTACACAGTGCTGCTCACACAAGTTGTCAGGTATCCGTAACACATGCCGGCATACCCAGCCATTGGTAGGACATACGAGACTAGCACTCGGATTACATAATCACTTATACATATGGGTTCCTAGTGACATGTCACTCTTATGCTATTCTATTCCAAAGGTTCAACTGAGATTTCTCGCTTGTCAAAACTTGTCAAATTTGTCCAAAGAGTCAATCACAATTCATACAATATTAAAGCATTTAAAACATAAATATAACAATGCATTATTTACATACGAACTTACCTCTGTACAAAAATAGTAGAATTTGACCTAATTGTCAAGCACTTTATTTTTTCACTGATCTAGGTCCGAACCTCATTTTTCTTTATCCATAATAACAAATTTAACTCATTTAATACTCACATTGTTCAATTCAGTCCAAAAATCATATTATGGAAAAATTACATTTTTACCCCTAATGTTTCACTTTTTTCAATTTAGTCTCTAGGCTCGTAAAATGATTTTCATCCAATTTCTTCATTACCCAAGCCTAGTCGAACCATTTTCATAATTATACCAGCCCACATTTTCCACTTAATCACACATTTACTACTTATTTTATAACTTTTACAAATAGGTTCTTTTTGACATTTTTACCAAAAATCACTTAGCAAAAGTTGTTTATCTAACACGAAACATGCATTTTCTACCATTGGACATCAAAATACACAAATATCTATCATGGTAAAAATTTAGACTTTTATTATTTCTTAAATTAGTGGTAGAAATAGATAGATCGGGTTACAATGACTTCAAAAATGTAAAGAGCATTAAAAACGGAGCAAGAACGGACTTACAATTGAGCTTGGCAGATGAAAAAACCCTAGCTATGGAGACCCCTTCAATTTTTGGCACAAGGGACTAATTTAAAGAAGATGATATCTTTTATTTTAGTTATTTTGGCTTTATTTACTAAATGACCAAAATGCCCTTTTTTTAAAACATAAATTTCTCCTACTTCATGTACATTTTTGTCCACTAACTTAACAAATGGTCTAATTACCATCTAAGGACTTTTAATTTAAAATTTCATAGCAATTAGACACCTCTAGCTTCTAGAACTCAAGTTTTTCCAATTTAGTCCTTTTTGCTAAATTGAGTGCTCAAACGTCAAAATATTTGAATGAAATTTTCACAGTAAAACTGTACACCATAAAAATACAAGAAAAATAAAATTTTTTGCATCAAATTTTGGTCCCGAAACCACTGCTCTGACTAGACCCAAAATCGGGCTGTTACAACTCTCCCCTCTTTAGGGATTTTCTTCCTCAAAAATCTTACCAAAAACTAGGTTTGGGTACTATTTTCTCATAGCTTCCTCTTTGAAACCATGTCGTTTCAATGAAACTTTCATTAGGGCTATGCTTTTATTTCTCAATTGTTTAACTTCTCAAGCTAAGATCTTGATTGGTTCTTCACCATACGTCATATTCGGTCGAATTTCAATCTTTGTTGGAGAAATCACATGTGAAGGATCAGAACGATATCATTGCAACATCGACAGATGAAACACATTATGAATCCTTTCTAGCTCTGTCGGTAAAGCTAACTGATATGCCACCGGCCCTATTCTTTCGATAATCTCATTCGACCCAATGAACGTGGACTTAACTTGGGTTTATGGCTAAATCTCAGAATCTTCTTCCACGGAGATACTTTCAGAAATACTTTATCACCAATCTAAAATTCTATCTCTTTTCTTTTCAAATCTGCATACGACTTTTGTCGATCTGAAGCGGCTTTAATGCAATCACGGATTACCTTTACTTTTTCTTCGGTTTCTCTAACCAAATCAACCCCGTGAATCTGTCTCTCACTAAAATTTGTACAATACAACATAGTTCGACACTTGCAGCCATACAATGCCTCATACGGTGCCATCTTTATACTCGACTGAAAACTGTTGTTATTAGCAAATTTGACCAAAGGTAGATATCTTTCCCAACTACCTTCAAATTCTAGAACACATCGAAGCATATCTTCAAGAATCTGAGTTTCTCTTTCGGATTGACAATTGGTTTGTGGATGAAACGCGGTACTAAAATTGAACTTCATACCCAAATCCTCTTGTAATTTCTTCCAAAATCTCGAAGTAAACCTCAGATCTCTATAAAAAAAATAGAAATAGGCACTCCGTGCAATCTCACAATCTCAGAAATGTACAATTCAGCTAACTTATCAAGTGAGTAGTTAGTACGTACCAGAATAAAATTGTAACACCCCAAACCTGGCTTAGACATTATGGCCAAGTCTGGCATGTCACATTGAAGTGTTTTTCGCAAAGTATAATATCGTTGAAAAACCCGTTCTATATTAAACCTATTTGTGATCTTCACGAAGATTTTGGGATGTCTTGTCCTTTGTTCAAACTCAAGTCGTTTAAAAAATTGTTAATCATATTAAATTGTTATTAGCTTTTAAAACATTGTTTGTTATAGAAGCTTTTAAAATATGTTGTGTAATCGTGGTGTTTTAGAAAACATTTATCTTTTTGAAAACCCGTCTCCTACTGCAAGTAGATTTAAATTGAAATAAATAAAATCTTGAATTAAAGATTAAAAATATAAAGAGGCCTTATTACATCAAATTACCCAAATTAAATTACTTATTAATTAAAAGTCGATTACGGAGGCATGTGCGATTGTGTCGCCACCTTCGAGTCCTTCGCAACACCGATCCGTCTAAGGTTAGGGATTACCTGCGCAGACAAACAATAGGGCAAGTTTATGAAAACCCAGTGTGTAATCTTTTAATCAACAAACAGTCATTCATGTAGTGAGCAAGCATAGTCTGGGCCTAAGCCTGTATCGGTAATAATTTTGTTTCAGTTAGGGCCTTAGCCCATTACAGTATCAGTATCAGTATGGACCTTACACATTTCAGTGTCAGTAACAGTACAGATATGCAATTCGAAATCCTACCCAGCCAGCCTCTACACTCCACTCCGTCCAACCCTACACTCCATGTAGGGATAAAATCAACCCACCCATCCATACACTCCAAAATAGCACCAGTTACAACACCAAACAGTATTTGCAGTAGAGCAGCCAATACAGTACACTTCCTCTAATTATAATAAACCCATCCCCATACAACATATCATAATATCGTACATGTATGAAATATATATAAAATGGCATGCTCAATCAGTCAGACATCTCATAAGGGCATAATAGTTATTTTACCTCATAGGGGCATAATAGTCATTTATCAAATGGGGTCTAGGTATACTTACTGACCCAATAGTAGGTCAACAGTCGTCTTGGGCGACCCGTGCAACCTTAACAGTTAAACAATACAAATGGGCCCAAGGCACACCATACGGGCCATATGGGCCCACACGCTTGTGTGGCGCACATAGCCCAGAAACGGCCTTGGCCGTGTGAACCGCACAACCTGGCCTAATATTCTCCACATGTTCAAGCGATTTTACCTATGTGGGGCCTACAGGCCCGTCGGGCCATCACAGCCCTTTTCGGCCCACCATGGCCAAATTGGCCTCAGGCCATGAAATCACTCATGGCAAGCCTTAACAATCTTACACCCATGTTTAGGCATTCGTATTACCATACAAGTGAGCACATGCTCGTGTTGCGTCGACGGTCACATATTTCGGCTTTTGCCAATTTACGAGTAGGGTAGTGTTTTTACACACCTTGTTCACGAAACCTGCTAAAAGTCCACGAGCACCAAAACCTACATTCAATCAAGGCATTCTATTATTTGTTTGACAATAGGGTTAACAACCTCTCTTAATACCATCCCAACTTATCATTAATACATGCCTTAATTGAACAATTGTGGCTTAGCCCTCTTAAACTGCTGACCAAGATTGATCACACGCTCCTTGACGAATATTTACATTACCAGCAAAAACCATTAATTATGATTGCTTAAACGCATGGCTTGAATCAACATATGAAACTTATAGAAAGAAGCATTCAGCCAACACCAAGCAATGCAAGCCAACATAGTGTAGTTGAACACAATGATTACAAATAGATCGCTTCCCTATCAATGTAAAATACCCTACTCTTAAGAAGTTCCAGAAATCGAAGGGAGCCCAACGAGAAAAAAAGGGATAAGAGAATCGGCAATGAAGAAAAGGGGAAGATTGATAGAATAAAGCTATGTTCTACTACCACAAAACTGAGTGAAAGCGAGGGACAAGCAATAAAAATCTTCCAAAGCAATAGTATGCCGAATAGGGTGAACGATATACTACAAAGAAAATAGAGAGATGAGAGAGAGAGAGAAGAAGAAGAAGAAGTAATGATCAAGAGGAAAATCAATTGGGGACAAAAAGAAGGATACTATTCGGCCAAAACAAAGAAACAAAAACCCGAGAATACCTAATGACCTTTTAAATATTCGGTCAAAGGTATCAAGGGACAACCAAAGCTAACAAGGGAGGTACACTTGAAAAGAAGTGTAGAAGAAGAATAGAATCGACAACCAAAAAGAAAGCAGAGAAAAAAAATGAGTTGAAAACAAGAACGAAAACGAGTGCTACAAACTTGAAATAGAGTACTCAACTCACCAAAGCCAAAATTCCTGAGTGCCTACTGCTCAAAATCGGCGCACTACTCCCTCTCACCACAACTTTTCTTGATTTTCTCCTAAAATCCCTAATCAAATCCCTCAAACCGATCACACCTCCCTCAACTACTCAATTTGAATTCCCCTCAACCACTTCAGTGTTTCGGTCAACCAAGGACACTTACATAGCACTTGCGCAAAATAGAGCACTCCACTGCCCTCACCAGGACTCGAACCCCAGTCCGTTGGCATAGGTAACACGCCATTTACCCCCTAGACCAGCAAGCTCTTTATGTCATAAAATACCCATATTTATTTAAGAAACCTACTGACTAGAGATGGGGTTAATTCAAGTAAGAAACAAAATTTTTGCACAGGTCAAAGCTTGAACCCAAGACTTCTCAAATACTTCCCAGGACACTTAACCACTGAAGTAAATACACAGTTGTGTCACAACAATACAAAACTAATTATTTATGATTTTGGGGTGTTACAACTCTACCCCTCTAAAAGAAAATTTCGGCCTTAAATTTTACCTGGCCAAAACAGATGAGGGTACTGTTGTCGCATCGCCTTTTTGGGTTCCTACGTGGCCTCCTCTGAGCTGTGATTGCGCCAAAGCACTTTAACCAGTGGGATAGACTTTTTCCTCAAAACTTTCACATCGCGATCTAAAATTTGAACTGGCTCCTCCTCGAAAGTCAGATCCGGCCAAACCTCGACCTCCTTAATCGAAATAACATACGTGGGATCAGAGCGGTAGCGCCTCAACATAGAGACATAGAACACATCAAGAATCTTGTACAACTGTGGAGGCAACTCAAATTGATAGGAAACCGGCCCCACACGCTTTAGTATGCGATAGGGCCCAATGAACCTAGGGCTCAGATTGCCTTTTCGTCCAAATCTCAGTGCCTTCTTTCATGGCGAGACCTTGAGGAAAACGAAATCCCCTACAGAATACTCAATCTCCTTATGCTTCAGATCTACATACAACTTCTGTCCGTCTGGTTCCACCTTCAGTCGATCCCGAGTTAGTCTTAACTTTAGCCTTGGTATCAAAAACTAATTCAGGGCCAGAACACGCTGCTCACCCAATTCAGTCCAACACGAAGGTGTATGACACCTACGGCCACATAATGCCTCGTACAGTGCCATCTGTATGCTAGACTGGTAGCAATTGTTATACGCAAACTCTGCTAACGGTAAGTAATCCAACTGCCTCAAAAATCAATTATACAACTCCGTAACATGTCTGACTGACCATCTGTTTGAGGATGGAACATAGTACTGAAGTTCAACCTTGTACCGAAAGCCTCGTGTAACTTCTTTTAGAACCGAGACATGAAGCAAGGATCTCTAATAGATATTATGGAAATTGGTACCCCACGTAGTTTCACTATCTCAACCACATACAATTTAGCCAGCTTCTGTAAAGAGTAATCAGTATGAACTGGTATGAAATGGGCTGACTTGGTCAAACGATCCATGATGACCCATACTGAATCCTTCTTAGTAGACTTCAGGGGATGCCCACTAACAAAGTCCATAGTCACTCTTTCCCACTTCCAAAGCAGAATCTTAACTGGCTGAAGCAACCTTGAAGGTAACTAATGTTCAGCCTTAACTTGCTGGCAAGTCAGACATTTACTCACAAAATTAGTAACTTCACGCTTAAGACCTGGCCACCAATACAACTCCCAAAGGTCTCGGTACATCTTATTACCACTAGGATGCATAGCATAAGGACTACTATGCACTTTTCACAGTATAGACTGCCTCAATTCAGTATCCCTCGATACGCAGACTCTCCCATGGAAACAGAGCACTCCTTCACTATTCAATCCAAGATGTGATGTGTTACCACTCTCAATCTGTCGGAATTGAGGACCCAGTGACTTGTCCTCCAACTGCTTACCCTTAATTTACTCAATCCACGTCCGTTTAACTTAGAGCTCGGCCAACAAGCTACCATCATCAAATAAGCTGAGATGAGCAAACATTGCCCTTAGATCAGTCATATCCCTATGGCTCAGTGCGTCGGCCACCATGTTGGCCTTCCTAGAATGGTATTCAATCGAACAGTCATAGTCTTTAAGTAGCTCAATCCATCTACATTGTCTAAGATTTAGCTCCTTCTGAGTGAAGAGATACTTGAGGCTCTTGTGATCAGTGTAAATGCTACACTTCTCACCGTACAGGTAATGCCTCCAAATTTTCAGTGTGAATACGACCACAGCCAACTCCAAATCATGTGTCGAGTAATTTGGCATATGAGTCTTAAGCTGACGAGACGTATATGCAACCACTTTACCCTTTCGCATCAACACACATCCTAACCCCACATGTGATGCATTGCTGTTAACCGTAAATTCTTTCCCAGAATCTGGTTGTATCAAAACAGGGGCCTTAGTTGGAACTTTCTTAAGCTTCTCAAAACTTTCTTGCTGCACATCAATCCAATTAAACGGTACACCCTTACGCAACAACTTAGTCAGAGGTACAACAATCAATGAAATCCCCTTAATAAATCGTCTATAATACCCTACCAGTCCTAGAAAACTATGAATCTCAGATACTGTCTTAGATGGCTTCCAGTCCAGAATAGCTTCGATTTTCCGAGGATCAACCCTAATCCTTTCGGCAGATACCACATGACCCAAAAATGTTACCTCTCGCAACTAGAATTCACACTTACTAAACTTGGCATACAGTTGTTTTTCCCTTAGAATCTGCAGAACCACTCGGAGATGTGCATCATGCTCATCTTCAGTTCTCGAATACATAAGAATGTTATGAATAAAAACTACTACAAATCAATCCAGATAAGGCTGCAACACTCGATTCATCAGATCCATAAAAGCTGCTGGTGCATTCGTCAGTCCAAACGGCATCACTAGGAACTTGTAATGACCATAACAAGTCCTAAACGCTGTCTTATACACATCAGTCTCTTTAACCCTCAATTGATGGTACCCCAATTGAAGATCAATCTTAGAGAAAACTAAAGCTCCACGAAACTGATCGAATAGATCATCAATCCTCGGTAAGGGGTACTTATTCTTAACGGTCAATTTATTCAATTGTTGATAATCGATGCACATGCGCATGGATCCATCCTTCTTTTTCACAAATAAAACCGGTGCTCCTTATGGAGACACATTAGGTCGGATAAACCCTCGATCCAATAACTCTTGAATCTGAGCTTTAAGCTCCACAAGCTTCTTCGACGCCATTCTATAAGGGGCGATAGACACTGGAGCTCTACTAGGTAGGAGCTCAATCAAAAACTCAACTTCACGGTTTGGAGGTAACCTAGGTAGCTCATTGGGGAAAGCATCCGAAAAGTCTTTAACTATTCTGATATCCCTAACAGAAGAAATCTCAGAATTTGAAACACCGATATAGGCTAGATACACCTCAAACCCTTACGAACCAATTTCTCGACCCTTAATGCAGATATCACATTTGACAAGTAGTTCTGGTGCACCCCAATTACAATTACCTTTTTATCCTCTACAGTTATCAATACTATTCGATGTTTCACCAGCCAATCCATACCCAATATTAAGTCGAATTCTCTAAAAGGGAGTTCCATCAAATTCGCCAAAAAGATGGTTCCTTGAACCTCCAAAGGTACATCTCTAAACAATTTATCTACCCTCATTGACTACCCTAATGGACTCAATACAGTAATGTAACACCCCAATTTTGGGCTTAGTCAAAACAGTGGTTTCGGGACCACAAATTCGATAAGGAAAATTTCATTTTTATTATATTTTTATGGTATACGATTTCACAAAATGATTTCAAGAAAATTTCGTTCGAAAATTTCGACGCTCGAGCACTCAATTTAGTAAAAAAGGACTAAATTGTAAAAAGTGCAAAAGTTGAGTTTTATATGTTAGAGGTGTCTAATTGTCATGAAATTTTAAATTGGAGGTTCTTAAATGATAATTAAACCATTGTATAACTTGTTGGACAAAAATGGCCTTGTTTGGGTAAAATTTGAAAGAATAGTAAAAAGGGCATTTTGGTTGTTTAGGGGTAAAATGAATTAAAAGACAAATTTTAAACCCCAAATGTGTCCCTTTCTTCTTGCTATAGCAGAATGTACCAAGATCAGCCATGGTTAGGGTTTGGACAAGCTTCCAAGCTTAATAGAAATCAAGATTTGGGCTTAAATTGGGAAAATACAAGGTTATAGACTAGAATGGTAAATTGCCATTTCTGGATCCGAGGTAAGTTTGCACGTAAATAATTTATCGATTATTTTTATTTTATTATATTTTGTTATCATATGAAATGTGGCTGCCTATAGAATGGTTATTTGTTGTAAATTACAATTGAAAAAGGACTATGAATAAATTGTAACATGTTGGAAAGTGAGGAATTTCCTGGTTGAGCCTTTGGAATAGAAATGATACGAATGATCTATTGTGAGGTCACGTGTGTAGTACTAAGTGCAGGCTACTACGTGTACCAGATTATTGGTCGCATGTGTAGTACTAAGTGCAGGCTACTATGCGTACCTGATAACTTCGATCACATGTGTAGTACTAAGTGCAGGCTACTACGTGTATCAGATGGTTAGGTCACGTGTATAGTACTAAGTGCAGGCTACTACATGTACTAGATAATTGGTCACATGTGTAGTACTAGATGCAGGCTACTATGGGTACCAGATAATTTGGCTACAAGTGTGAAAATATGTGCAGGCAACTGAGTATCAGTTATTATTTCGAAGAGTTCAACGAAAAAATCTGTAACACCCCGAACCCGAGACCGACACCGGAGTCGGACACGAGATGTTAACAAACTTTGAAAAATTTCCTTCCAGACACTGCCCAGTCTGAGTACTAGTCGCTTCAAAAATCATATCTTGAGTTTCACAACTCGAAAATCAGTTTGGTGATTTTTCCCTGAAACTAGACTCATGTCCCCACCTATTTATTTTTTTCTAGAATTTTTGGTCGGGCCAATTAGTACAGTTTATTAGTCAAAATCTCCCATGTTACAGGGGTCGACTACACTGACCTTTTCCCATTACGACTTGGATATCTCTCTGCACAGAGCTTCAATACTGATGCCGTTTGTTTCTATGGAAACTAGACTCAGAGAGGAATCCATACATATATGGTATGACCCCTAATTATCTCTGGTCAATTTATAGTGAATTTCCAAAGGCGGAACCGGGAATCCAGAAACTGTTCTGGCCCTGTTCCACAAGAACCCGAATATCTCTTACTGTACTGTCCATATGATTGTTTCATTACTTTCCTATAAAAGTAGATTCTTCAAGGTTTGTTTACATAATTTATTCACTATTTAATTCCATTCCTACTATTTTTAGTGATTTTCCAAATCTACGTCACTGCTGCTGTCAGCATCTACCTTTAAGGTAGGCTTTACCTATTTCATGGTTCAACTAGCCCTTTTTGCATACATAGCACAATTTATGAAAGTGATTAACCATCCCCGTGGCCAATCCTTGTCAAGCATATCCACACTAAATGATTATAACATTATACTTAAACACATATAAGCCATTTTCACATGGCTATCCAAAACTTATACATCGTACTCGAAAAACAACAATGGGTCGTCCTATACATGCCATATCAAAATTCAACCAAAAGAGTATCCATAAGAGCCTTTGATAGTGTGGGCGACTTCGACGTCAAGATCCCGAGTCCGATAGCTGGAGAACCAAAAAATCTATAAAACAGAGGAGCAATGGAACGAAGTAAGCAATTTATGCTTAGTAAGTTTTGAGCAAGGAATTCCAGCATAAACAAAGAATAACACACATTTAGCTAAACGGAATATTTCACAATACGCAATTTACCGATATCAAACTTGCTTCACAACATTAACAACCCTTATGTACATACACAATAGACTAACTTAGCCGAAGGCCGGTAGCTCGTTTATCAACTGAGCGAACATTTATTTGTAAGGGCTCGATTAAATTCAACACATGCGTAACATATCCCCATATTGGGATGTTTTTCGAGTATTCGCTGGAATTTTACAGCAAGCTCATTCATTACCAAATCACGTACCTTCGGGATTTAACCGGATATAGCTCCTCGTTCAAATGCCTTCAGGACATAGCCCGGTTTTAGTAACTCACACAATGCCTTCGGGACATAACCCGGATTTAACAACTCGCACGAATGCCTTCGGGACTTAACCCGGATTTAATAACTTGCACGAATGCCTTCGGGACTTAACCCGGATTTAGTATCTCGCACAAAGGCCTTCGGATCTTAGTCCGGATATATTCACTTAGCACAAAGCCTTCGGGACTTAGCCCGGACAGCATTCAATTAATCATGCACATTCATATTTCATTTTCATTTGCGAAACTCAAACACAAGGCACATATCGTCCTTGCACATTCGGCTCAATAGCCACACATAGAGCATGATTTAATCACATTGTAATTTAAGCTCTCTTACTCAAGAACTTACCTCGGGTGTTGTCGAACGATTCCGCTAGCTATTCAACCACTTTTTCCTTCCCTTTATCGAATTTATTTCCCCTTTGCTCTTGAGCTTAATCAAACAAATAAATTGATTTCATCATTTAGGCATCAAAAAGATGAACACAAGGCACTCAGCCCATATTTATACATTAGACATTAAAGTCTCATACATGCAAAAATCATGCATCAACACAACATATTAGCTAATTTCTTTCCCCTTGGCCGAATATGCATGTCTATTTTTGGGGTCGATCTCAACACTTAATACACACATATACACACTAGTAAAGCATCCTCCCCCCTTTTCATCAATTTAACACATGCATTGCTCATTAACATGCAAAGTTACATTCGGCCTTAGCACACATCTTGCTAGCCGATTCTTCTCCATTTAGCAACCAATGCACATATGTGCTCACACAAAAATGCTAAAAAGGAGGTTCAAGAATCATCAAGCCATCATCACATGCATCATTAACAAGCTTCATATTTTGCATGCAATGGCATTAACACGACCTCCACCTAGGCCGAATCTTAACTCATCCTCATGCCTCATCACCACAACATCAAACATCAACCAAGAATGATGCATCCATGGTCAAGTGCCATTTCCATCACATAGCAAGATTTAGACCATGGGCTAGGTAGAACTCAAGCTAACAACTAAAACATGCATGCATCTCATGGAACATCATCAAACATACCTTAGCCTAGCTACATGCATAGCCGAATCTCTTCACCTTTCTTCTTCTTTCCTCCATAAAATTTTTGGCCAAGGATGAACCAAAGGATGAGAAAATTTTTCTTTGTTTTTCTTTCTAATTTAGGCTAAATGAAGGTGAGAAAAGGATGAACAAAGATCTTCTCCTCTCTTTTCTTTAGCTCACGGCAATGGGGGGGGAAAAGAATCAACTACACACTTTTTTTTTGTGTAATCATCATACTCCTTTTCATTATTTAATTTCCATGCCTATTATTTTATTTTTTTCCACCCATGATGCACCAACAAAACATGTCTATGACATGTCTTGGCCATCAAACTTGGTCTACCATGCTTGTCATGGCCGGCCACTACTAGTAGGGGGGGAATTTGACATGCAAGTCCCCCTTTGTCCACATGCACTAATAGGTCCTCACACATTGACCTATCACATTTTAGAATTTTCTCACATAAGTCCTATTGACTAAATTCACATGAAATCAACCAAATTGAAGCTTGAAATTTTCACACATTCATAATTACATATTCTAGACAATAAGTATCACATTCAAACATTTCGGTGACTCGGTTTAGTGGTCCCGAAACTACTTCCCGACTAGGGTCAACTTTGGGCTGTCACAACTCTCCCCCACTTAAGAAATTTTCGTCCCCGAAAATCTTACCGGTAAATAGGTTTGGGTATCGTTCTTTCATCGAGCTCTCGGTCTCCCAAGTAGCTTCCTCGATCCCGTGTTTGAGCCATAACACCTTTACTAGCGGAACTCTTTTGTTTCGCAACTCCTTCACTTCACGAGCTAGGATACGCATCGGTTCTTCTTCATAGCTCATGTCGACTTGAATTTCAACCTCTGATGGGCTAATTATATGCGATGGATCAGATCGATAGCATCGAAGCATCAAAACATGAAAGACGTCATGAATCTTTTCAAGCTCCGGGGGCAAAATCAATCTATACGCAACCGGACCAACTCGTTCGGAGATTTCGTACGGCCCAATGAATCTTGGGCTCAACTTGCCCTTACGGCCGAACCTGAGTATCTTTTTCCAAGGTGAAACCTTAAGGAACACTTTGTCTCCCACCTGATACTCGATGTCTTTTCGTTTCAAATCTGCGTACGACTTCTGACGATCCGTCGCTACCTTCAGACTTTCACGGATTACCTTTACTTTCTGTTCAGCATCTTTAATCAAATCAACTCCGAAAATTTTACCTTCACCGAGCTCGGTCCAAAACAATGGTGTACGGCATTTACGACCGTACAAAGCCTCGTAAGGTGCCATCTTAATACTTGATTGAAAACTATTGTTGTAAGCGAATTCAATCAAAGGTAAATACCGTTCCCATGAACTACTGAACTCGAGGATGCAACATCTCAACATATCCTCAAGTATCTGAATTATCCGCTCGGATTGACCATCGGTTTGGGGGTGAAAATCAGTGCTAAAATGCAGCTTGGTACCCAGAGCTTCTTGCAATTTCTTCCAAAATCGTGAGGTGAATCTCGGATCTCTATCCAACACGATAGAAACAGGTACCCCGTGTAATCTCACAATTTGATAAACGTACAATTCAGCTAGTTTATCCAATGAAAAATCCGTACGTACGGGGATGAAATGAGCCGACTTAGTCAGTCTATCAACAACAACCCATATCGCATCCTTCTTACTTGCTGACAAGGGCAGTCCGGACACAAAGTCCATTGTGACTCGATCCCATTTCCACTCGGGTATCATGATCGGCTGGAGTAATCCTGAAGGCACTTGATGTTCCGCTTTCACTTGTTGACATATTAAACATCTCGAAACAAAGTCGGAGATGTCCCGTTTCATACCATGCCACCAAAATTGACGTTTCAAATCGTTGTACATTTTCGTACTCCCCGGGTGAATTGACATTCGGCTACAATGGGCTTCGTTCAGAATCATCGAAATGAGTTCCGAATTCCTTGGAACACACAAACGATTTCTGAACCTCAAACAGTCATCATCATCAATTTGAAACTCCGATTCCTCGTTCGGAAAACACTTAGCCTGTTTTGCAACCAATTCATCATCGACTTTCTGAGCTTCACGAATTTGGTGAGTCAATAATGGTTTAGCTTTTAATTCAGCTACTAACACATTGTCTGGTAGAACAGACAAATGCACGTTCATCGCTCGTAAAGCAAACAATGACTTCCGGCTTAAGGCGTCCGCAACCACGTTAGCCTTTCCCGGGTGGTAATCAATGACAAGCTCGTAATCTTTCAACAACTCAAGCCAACGTCTTTGTCGCAGATTCAAGTCTCGTTGAGTCATCAAATATTTGAGACTTTTGTGATCCGAAAATACATGGCACTTCTCACCAAACAGATAATGTCGCCATATTTTTAAAGCAAACACGATGGCAGCTAGTTCGAGATCATGGGTCGGATAATTCCTCTCGTGTGGCTTCAATTGTCTCGACGCATAGGCCACGACTCGACCTTCTTGCATCAATACGCAACCCAACCCAAGTAGGGATGTGTCACTATAAATGACAAACTCTTTACCTGATTCGGGTTGCACCAAAATTGGAGTTTTAGTCAAATGAGTTTTCAGTTGGTCGAAACTTTTCTGACATTTCTCCGTCCACTCGAACTTAACATCCTTTTGAAGTAGCTTCGTCATTGGCGTGGCTATCATCGAGAAACCTTTCATAAATCGTCGGTAATAACCGACGAGCCCCAAAAAGCTCCGATCTCAAATCTATTTTTGAGAACACTGAGGCTCCCTTCAGTTGGTCGAACAAATCATCGATGCGCGGCAACGGATATTTGTTCTTTATCGTCACTTTATTCAGCTGACGATAGTCAATGCACAACCTCATGGTTCCATCCTTCTTTTTCACGAACAATACTGGTGCACCCCAAGGTGAGAAACTTGGTCGAGCGAAACCTCTATCCGTCAGTTCTTGCAACTGAGCTTTCAACTCCTTTAACTCGGTTGGTGCCATACGATACGGAGCTATCGAAATCGGCGTAGTCCCAAGTACAAGCTCAATACCAAACTCTACCTCCCGAACAGGTGGTAAACCCGGTAATTCTTCCGGAAAAACATCCGGGTATTCACAAACCACCGGCACAGATTCGGGTTTCTTGTCTAATTCTTTGTCATCCAGTACATACGCAAGGTATGCTTCGCACCCTTTTCTTACATATTTCTGGGCCAACATTGTTGATATTACAGCTGGCATCCCCTCCAAGTCCGTAGATTCAACTCGGATTACTTCGTTATTTGCGCACCTCGAATTTCTAGGGGACATTACTTACACACTTTGTCGACAAGCACGTAACGACCCAAGGGATTTGACACCCGAATTACAAACTCAGTAGACTCAATAGGTAAAGTCTTACTGGATGCTAAGGTTTCACATATGTAAGAATGAGTAGAACCGGGGTCAATCAAAGCAATTACATTAGTATCAAAGAGAGTGAATGTACCGGTAATAACATCAGGCGAAGAAGCATCCTCGCAGGCACGTATAGCATAAGCTCTAGTAGGCGCACGAGCTTCGGATCTGGTTATATCATCTCTAGATCCTCTCTGACCACCACTAGCATTGCCCGTAATTCCAAATGGTCTACCTCGAGCAGTGGTAGCACCCGGTTTCCCACTCTGATTTTCATTCTGTTCAAACAACCTCGGGCAATCTTTAATGAAGTGGTCAACTGATCCGCACTTGTAACAGTAGCGGTCAGGGAATCTACAACTCCCCGAATGCCATTTACCGCAATATCGACACTTCGTTCTATCTCGACGTTCATTCCCAACACTGGCGACCGAAGTGCCTCGTGTACCCACAGGGGGTCGATCACGATCTCGTCTAAAAAGGCCCGAAGTGCCTCTAAACTGGCCCGTATCATCTCAAAATCTCTTCGATGTCTGTTGAAGAGACCTTCCTGAGGATCTTTTACGAAACTCTCCAGTTCCCTCATCAACTCTTTGCTTTTCTTTTCTAAGCTCTTCGGCTTTACAAGCTCGTTCAACAAGTACCACGAACTCTCGTATTTCAAGAACGCCAACGAACATTTTTATATCTTCATTCAGCCCATCCTCGAAGCGTTTACACATAATAGCTTCGGACGAAACACATTCCCGAGCGTATTTGCTAAGTCTAACAAATTTTCGCTCGCAATCAGTAACCGACATGGAGCCTTGCTTAAGCTCAAGAAATTCCTTCCGTTTTTGATCAACAAATCTCTGACTGATATACTTTTTCCGAAACTCAGTTTGGAAAAACTCCCAAGTTACTTGCTCTCGGGGCACAACAGAAGTCAGAGTACTCCACCAATAGTAGGCAGAATCGCGTAGCAAGGAGATGGCACACTTTAGGCATTCATCGGATGTACAAGATAGCTCATCGAGTACCCGGATAGTGTTGTCCAGCCAAAATTCAGCTTGCTCGGCATCATCGCTATCCATAGCCTTAAATTCAGTAGCCCCATGTTTTTGGATTCTATCAACTGGGGGCTTATTTGACCTTATTTGGTCCGTTACCGGTGGTATTGTGGGTGCGGGGGTAGTATTTGTCGGGAATGGAGGTTGTGGAATAGCCATATTAGTTCGAATGTATTGGTTGAACCAATCATTCATCACGCTATAGAATGCTTGTCTAGCTTCATCATTCGAATTACTAGCATTAGGTTGAGAGTCTGCCGGCACTGTCCCTTGTGCGGGAGCAGGCGCTACACTCTCAAGATCATCAGCTACCTCTCGGTCACGATCGGGATCCATTACTATAAACACATTTACAATTGTCAGAAGTCACCACACTATCAAGTAATCACATAAAATGGCATGTATAGCTAGACCCAACACATTACGGTAGTCCTAGAATCGACTAAACCGTAGCTCTGATACCAATAAAATGTAACACCCCGAACCCGAGACCGACACCGGAGTCGGACACGAGATGTTAACAAACTTTGAAAAATTTCCTTCCAGACACTGCCCAGTTTGAGTACTAGTCGCTTCAAAAATCATATCTTGAGTTTCACAACTCGAAAATTAGTTTGGTGATTTTTCCCTGAAACTAGACTCATGTCCCCACCTATGTATTTTTTTTTAGAATTTTTGGTCGGGCCAATTAGTACAGTTTATTAGTCAAAGTCTCCCATGTTACAGGGGTCGACTACACTGACCTTTTCCCATTACGACTTGGATATCTCTCTGCACAGAGCTTCAATACTGATGCCGTTTGTTTCTGTGGAAACTAGACTCAGAGAGGAATCCATACATATATGGTATGGCCTCTAATTATCTCTGTTCAATTTATAGTGAATTTCCAAAGGCGGAACAGGGAATCCAGAAACTGTTCTGGCCCTGTTCCACAAGAACCCGAATATCTCTTACTGTACTGTCCATATGATTGTTTCGTTACTTTCCTATGAAAGTAGATTCTTCAAGGTTTGTTTACATAATTTATTAACTATTTAATTCCATTCCTACTATTTTTAGTGATTTTCCAAATCTACGTCACTGCTGCTGTCAGCATCTACCTTTAAGGTAGGCTTTACCTATTTCATGGTTCAACTAGCCCTTTTTGCATACATAGCACAATTTATGAAAGTGATTAACCATCCCCATGGCCAATCCTTGTCAAGCATATCCACACTAAATGATTATAACATTATACTTAAACACATATAAGCCATTTTCACATGGCTATCCAAAACTTATACATCACATAAAGTACTCGAAAAACAACAATGGGTCGTCCTATACATGCCATATCAAAATTCAACCAAAAGAGTACCCATAAGAGCCTTTGATAGTGTGGGCGACTTCGACGTCAAGATCCCGAGTCCGATAGCTGGAGAACCAAAAAAATCTATAAAACAGAGGAGCAATGGAACGAAGTAAGCAATTTATGCTTAGTAAGTTTTGAGCAAGGAATTCCAGCATAAACAAAGAATAACACACATTTAGCTAAACGGAATATTTCACAATACGCAATTTACCGATATCAAACTTGCTTCACAACATTAACAACCCTTATGTACATACACAATAGACTAACTTAGCCGAAGGCCGGTAGCTCGTTTATCAACTGAGCGAACATTTATTTGTGAGGGCTCGATTAAATTCAACACATACGTAACATATCCCCATATTGGGATGTTTTTCGAGTATTCGCTGGAATTTTACAGCAAGCTCATTCATTACCAAATCATGTACCTTCGGGATTTAACCGGATATAGCTCCTCGTTCAAATGCCTTCGGGACATAGCCCAGTTTTAGTAACTCACACAATGCCTTCGGGACATAACCCGGATTTAACAACTCGCACGAATGCCTTCGGGACTTAACCCGGATTTAATAACTCGCACGAATGCCTTCGAGACTTAACCCGGATTTAGTATCTCGTACAAAGGCCTTCGGATCTTAGTCCGGATATATTCACTTAGCACAAAGCCTTCGGGACTTAGCCCGGACAGCATTCAATTAATCATGCACATTCATATTTCATTTTCATTTGCGAAACTCAAACACAAGGCACATATCGTCCTTGCACATTCGGCTCAATAGCCACACATAGAGCATGATTTAATCACATTGTAATTTAAGCTCTCTTACTCAAGAACTTACCTCGGGTGTTGTCGAACGATTCCGCTAGCTATTCAACCACTTTTTCCTTCCCTTTATCGAATTTATTTCCCCTTTGCTCTTGAGCTTAATCAAACAAATAAATTGATTTCATCATTTAGGCATCAAAAAGATGAACACAAGGCACTCAGCCCATATTTATACATTAGACATTAAAGTCTCATACATGCAAAAATCATGCATCAACACAACATATTAGCTAATTTCTTTCCCCTTGGCCGAATATGCATGTCTATTTTTGGGGTCGATCTCAACACTTAATACACACATATACACACTAGTAAAGCATCCTCCCCCTTTTCATCAATTTAACACATGCATTGCTCATTAACATGCAAAGTTACATTCGGCCTTAGCACACATCTTGCTAGCCGATTCTTCTCCATTTAGCAACCAATGCACATATGTGCTCACACAAAAATGCTAAAAAGGAGGTTCAAGACTCATCAAGCCATCATCACATGCATCATTAACAAGCTTCATATTTTGCATGCAATGGCATTAACACGACCTCCACCTAGGCCGAATCTTAACTCATCCTCATGCCTCATCACCACAACATCAAACATCAACCAAGAATGATGCATCCATGGTCAAGTGCCATTTCCATCACATAGCAAGATTTAGACCATGGGCTAGGTAGAACTCAAGCTAACAACTAAAACATGCATGCATCTCATGGAACATCATCAAACATACCTTAGCCTAGCTACATGCATAGCCGAATCTCTTCACCTTTCTTCTTCTTTCCTCCATAAAATTTTTGGCCAAGGATGAACCAAAGGATGAGAAAATTTTTCTTTGTTTTTCTTTCTAATTTAGGCTAAATGAAGGTGAGAAAAGGATGAACAAAGATCTTCTCCTCTCTTTTCTTTAGCTCACGGCAATGGGGGGGGAAAAGAATCAACTACACACTTTTTTTTTGTGTAATCATCATACTCCTTTTCATTATTTAATTTCCATGCCTATTATTTTATTTTTTTCCACCCATGATGCACCAACAAAACATGTCTATGACATGTCTTGGCCATCAAACTTGGTCTACCATGCTTGTCATGGCCGGCCACTACTAGTAGGGGGGGAATTTGACATGCAAGTCCCCCTTTGTCCACATGCACTAATAGGTCCTCACACATTGACCTATCACATTTTAGAATTTTCTCACATAAGTCCTATTGACTAAATTCACATGAAATCAACCAAATTGAAGCTTGAAATTTTCACACATTCATAATTACATATTCTAGACAATAAGTATCACATTCAAACATTTCGGTGACTCGGTTTAGTGGTCCCGAAACTACTTCCCGACTAGGGTCAACTTTGGGCTGTCACAACTCTCCCCCACTTAAGAAATTTTCGTCCCCGAAAATCTTACCGGTAAATAGGTTTGGGTATCGTTCTTTCATCGAGCTCTCGGTCTCCCAAGTAGCTTCCTCGATCCCGTGTTTGAGCCATAACACCTTTACTAGCGGAACTCTTTTGTTTCGCAACTCCTTCACTTCACGAGCTAGGATACGCATCGGTTCTTCTTCATAGCTCATGTCGACTTGAATTTCAACCTCTGATGGGCTAATTATATGCGATGGATCAGATCGATAGCATCGAAGCATCAAAACATGAAAGACGTCATGAATCTTTTCAAGCTCCGGGGGCAAAATCAATCTATACGCAACCGGACCAACTCGTTCGGAGATTTCGTACGGCCCAATGAATCTTGGGCTCAACTTGCCCTTACGGCCGAACCTGAGTATCTTTTTCCAAGGTGAAACCTTAAGGAACACTTTGTCTCCCACCTGATACTCGATGTCTTTTCGTTTCAAATCTGCGTACGACTTCTGACGATCCGTCGCTACCTTCAGACTTTCACGGATTACCTTTACTTTCTGTTCAGCATCTTTAATCAAATCAACTCCGAAAATTTTACCTTCACCGAGCTCGGTCCAAAACAATGGTGTACGGCATTTACGACCGTACAAAGCCTCGTAAGGTGCCATCTTAATACTTGATTGAAAACTATTGTTGTAAGCGAATTCAATCAAAGGTAAATACCGTTCCCATGAACTACTGAACTCGAGGATGCAACATCTCAACATATCCTCAAGTATCTGAATTATCCGCTCGGATTGACCATCGGTTTGGGGGTGAAAATCAGTGCTAAAATGCAGCTTGGTACCCAGAGCTTCTTGCAATTTCTTCCAAAATCGTGAGGTGAATCTCGGATCTCTATCCAACACGATAGAAACAGGTACCCCGTGTAATCTCACAATTTGATAAACGTACAATTCAGCTAGTTTATCCAATGAAAAATCCGTACGTACGGGGATGAAATGAGCCGACTTAGTCAGTCTATCAACAACAACCCATATCGCATCCTTCTTACTTGCTGACAAGGGCAGTCCGGACACAAAGTCCATTGTGACTCGATCCCATTTCCACTCGGGTATCATGATCGGCTGGAGTAATCCTGAAGGCACTTGATGTTCCGCTTTCACTTGTTGACATATTAAACATCTCGAAACAAAGTCGGAGATGTCCCGTTTCATACCATGCCACCAAAATTGACGTTTCAAATCGTTGTACATTTTCGTACTCCCCGGGTGAATTGACATTCGGCTACAATGGGCTTCGTTCAGAATCATCGAAATGAGTTCCGAATTCCTTGGAACACACAAACGATTTCTGAACCTCAAACAGTCATCATCATCAATTTGAAACTCCGATTCCTCGTTCGGAAAACACTTAGCCTGTTTTGCAACCAATTCATCATCGACTTTCTGAGCTTCACGAATTTGGTGAGTCAATAATGGTTTAGCTTTTAATTCAGCTACTAACACATTGTCTGGTAGAACAGACAAATGCACGTTCATCGCTCGTAAAGCAAACAATGACTTCCGGCTTAAGGCGTCCGCAACCACGTTAGCCTTTCCCGGGTGGTAATCAATGACAAGCTCGTAATCTTTCAACAACTCAAGCCAACGTCTTTGTCGCAGATTCAAGTCTCGTTGAGTCATCAAATATTTGAGACTTTTGTGATCCGAAAATACATGGCACTTCTCACCAAACAGATAATGTCGCCATATTTTTAAAGCAAACACGATGGCAGCTAGTTCGAGATCATGGGTCGGATAATTCCTCTCGTGTGGCTTCAATTGTCTCGACGCATAGGCCACGACTCGACCTTCTTGCATCAATACGCAACCCAACCCAAGTAGGGATGTGTCACTATAAATGACAAACTCTTTACCTGATTCGGGTTGCACCAAAATTGGAGTTTTAGTCAAATGAGTTTTCAGTTGGTCGAAACTTTTCTGACATTTCTCCGTCCACTCGAACTTAACATCCTTTTGAAGTAGCTTCGTCATTGGCGTGGCTATCATCGAGAAACCTTTCATAAATCGTCGGTAATAACCGACGAGCCCCAAAAAGCTCCGATCTCAAATCTATTTTTGAGAACACTGAGGCTCCCTTCAGTTGGTCGAACAAATCATCGATGCGCGGCAACGGATATTTGTTCTTTATCGTCACTTTATTCAGCTGACGATAGTCAATGCACAACCTCATGGTTCCATCCTTCTTTTTCACGAACAATACTGGTGCACCCCAAGGTGAGAAACTTGGTCGAGCGAAACCTCTATCCGTCAGTTCTTGCAACTGAGCTTTCAACTCCTTTAACTCGGTTGGTGCCATACGATACGGAGCTATCGAAATCGGCGTAGTCCCAAGTACAAGCTCAATACCAAACTCTACCTCCCGAACAGGTGGTAAACCCGGTAATTCTTCCGGAAAAACATCCGGGTATTCACAAACCACCGGCACAGATTCGGGTTTCTTGTCTAATTCTTTGTCATCCAGTACATACGCAAGGTATGCTTCGCACCCTTTTCTTACATATTTCTGGGCCAACATTGTTGATATTACAGCTGGCATCCCCTCCAAGTCCGTAGACTCAACTCGGATTACTTCGTTATTTGCGCACCTCGAATTTCTAGGGGACATTACTTACACACTTTGTCGACAAGCACGTAACGACCCAAGGGATTTGACACCCGAATTACAAACTCAGTAGACTCAATAGGTAAAGTCTTACTGGATGCTAAGGTTTCACATATGTAAGAATGAGTAGAACCGGGGTCAATCAAAGCAATTACATTAGTATCAAAAAGAGTGAATGTACCGGTAATAACATCAGGCGAAGAAGCATCCTCGCAGGCACGTATAGCATAAGCTCTAGCAGGCGCACGAGCTTCGGATCTGGTTATATCATCTCTAGATCCTCTCTGACCACCACTAGCATTGCCCGTAATTCCAAATGGTCTACCTCGAGCAGTGGTAGCACCCGGTTTCCCACTCTGATTTTCATTCTGTTCAAACAACCTCGGGCAATCTTTAATGAAGTGGTCAACTGATCCGCACCTGTAACAGTAGCGGTCAGGGAATCTACAACTCCCCGAATGCCATTTACCGCAATATCGACACTTCGTTCTATCTCGACGTTCATTCCCAACAATGGCGACCGAAGTGCCTCGTGTACCCACAGGGGGTCGATCACGATCTCGTCTAAAAAGGCCCGAAGTGCCTCTAAACTGGCCCGTATCATCTCAAATCTCTTCGATGTCTGTTGAAGAGACCTTCCTGAGGATCTTTTACGAAACTCTCCAGTTCCCTCATCAACTCTTTGCTTTTCTTTTCTAAGCTCTTCGGCTTTACAAGCTCGTTCAACAAGTACCACGAACTCTCGTATTTCAAGAACGCCAACGAACATTTTTATATCTTCATTCAGCCCATCCTCGAAGCGTTTACACATAATAGCTTCGGACGAAACACATTCCCGAGCGTATTTGCTAAGTCTAACAAATTTTCGCTCGCAATCAGTAACCGACATGGAGCCTTGCTTAAGCTCAAGAAATTCCTTCCGTTTTTGATCAACAAATCTCTGACTGATATACTTTTTCCGAAACTCAGTTTGGAAAAACTCCCAAGTTACTTGCTCTCGGGGCACAACAGAAGTCAGAGTACTCCACCAATAGTAGGCAGAATCACGTAGCAAGGAGATGGCACACTTTAGGCATTCATCGGATGTACAAGATAGCTCATCGAGTACCCGGATAGTGTTGTCCAGCCAAAATTCAGCTTGCTCGGCATCATCGCTATCCATAGCCTTAAATTCAGTAGCCCCATGTTTTTGGATTCTATCAACTGGGGGCTTATTTGACCTTATTTGGTCCGTTACCGGTGGTATTGTGGGTGCGGGGGTAGTATTTGTCGGGAATGGAGGTTGTGGAACAGCCATATTAGTTCGAATGTATTGGTTGAACCAATCATTCATCACGCTATAGAATGCTTGTCTAGCTTCATCATTCGAATTACTAGCATTAGGTTGAGAGTCTGCCGGCACTGTCCCTTGTGCGGGAGCAGGCGCTACACTCTCAAGATCATCAGCTACCTCTCGGTCACGATCGGGATCCATTACTATAAACACATTTACAATTGTCAGAAGTCACCACACTATCAAGTAATCACATAAAATGGCATGTATAGCTAGACCCAACACATTACGGTAGTCCTAGAATCGACTAAACCGTAGCTCTGATACCAATAAAATGTAACACCCCGAACCCGAGACCGACACCGGAGTCGGACACGAGATGTTAACAAACTTTGAAAAATTTCCTTCCAGACACTGCCCAGTCTGAGTACTAGTCGCTTCAAAAATCATATCTTGAGTTTCACAACTCGAAAATCAGTTTGGTGATTTTTCCCTGAAACTAGACTCATGTCCCCACCTATGTATTTTTTTTAGAATTTTTGGTCGGGCCAATTAGTACAGTTTATTAGTCAAAGTCTCCCATGTTACAGGGGTCGACTACACTGACCTTTTCCCATTACGACTTGGATATCTCTCTGCACAGAGCTTCAATACTGATGCGTTTGTTTCTGTGGAAACTAGACTCAGAGAGGAATCCATACATATATGGTATGGCCCCTAATTATCTCTGTTCAATTTATAGTGAATTTCCAAAGGCGGAACAGGGAATCCAGAAACTGTTCTGGCCCTGTTCCACAAGAACCCGAATATCTCTTACTGTACTGTCCATATGATTGTTTCGTTACTTTCCTATGAAAGTAGATTCTTCAAGGTTTGTTTACATAATTTATTAACTATTTAATTCCATTCCTACTATTTTTAGTGATTTTCCAAATCTACATCACTGCTGCTGTCAGCATCTACCTTTAAGGTAGGCTTTACCTATTTCATGGTTCAACTAGCCCTTTTTGCATACATAGCACAATTTATGAAAGTGATTAACCATCCCCATGGCCAATCCTTGTCAAGCATATCCACACTAAATGATTATAACATTATACTTAAACACATATAAGCCATTTTCACATGGCTATCCAAAACTTATACATCACATAAAGTACTCGAAAAACAACAATGGGTCGTCCTATACATGCCATATCAAAATTCAACCAAAAGAGTACCCATAAGAGCCTTTGATAGTGTGGGCGACTTCGACGTCAAGATCCCGAGTCCGATAGCTGGAGAACCAAAAAATCTATAAAACAGAGGAGCAATGGAACGAAGTAAGCAATTTATGCTTAGTAAGTTTTGAGCAAGGAATTCCAGCATAAACAAAGAATAACACACATTTAGCTAAACGGAATATTTCACAATACGCAATTTACCGATATCAAACTTGCTTCACAACATTAACAACCCTTATGTACATACACAATAGACTAACTTAGCCGAAGGCCGGTAGCTCGTTTATCAACTGAGCGAACATTTATTTGTGAGGGCTCGATTAAATTCAACACATACGTAACATATCCCCATATTGGGATGTTTTTCGAGTATTCGCTGGAATTTTACAGCAAGCTCATTCATTACCAAATCACGTACCTTCGGGATTTAACCGGATATAGCTCCTCGTTCAAATGCCTTCGGGACATAGCCCGGTTTTAGTAACTCACACAATGCCTTCGGGACATAACCCGGATTTAACAACTCGCACGAATGCCTTCGGGACTTAACCCGGATTTAATAACTCGCACGAATGCCTTCGGGACTTAACCCGGATTTAGTATCTCGCACAAAGGCCTTCGGATCTTAGTCCGGATATATTCACTTAGCACAAAGCCTTCGGGACTTAGCCCGGACAGCATTCAATTAATCATGCACATTCATATTTCATTTTCATTTGCGAAACTCAAACACAAGGCACATATCGTCCTTGCACATTCGGCTCAATAGCCACACATAGAGCATGATTTAATCACACTGTAATTTAAGCTCTCTTACTCAAGAACTTACCTCGGGTGTTGTCGAATGATTCCGCTAGCTATTCAACCACTTTTTCCTTCCCTTTATCGGATTTATTTCCCCTTTGCTCTTGAGCTTAATCAAACAAATAAATTGATTTCATCATTTAGGCATCAAAAAGATGAACACAAGGCACTCAGCCCATATTTATACATTAGACATTAAAGTCTCATACATGCAAAAATTATGCATCAACACAACATATTAGCTAATTTCTTTCCCCTTGGCCGAATATGCATGTCTATTTTTGGGGTCGATCTCAACACTTAATACACACATATACACACTAGTAAAGCATCCTCCCCCCTTTTCATCAATTTAACACATGCATTGCTCATTAACATGCAAAGTTACATTCGGCCTTAGCACACATCTTGCTAGCCGATTCTTCTCCATTTAGCAACCAATGCACATATGTGCTCACACAAAAATGCTAAAAAGGAGGTTCAAGAATCATCAAGCCATCATCACATGCATCATTAACAAGCTTCATATTTTGCATGCAATGGCATTAACACGACCTCCACCTAGGCCGAATCTTAACTCATCCTCATGCCTCATCACCACAACATCAAACATCAACCAAGAATGATGCATCCATGGTCAAGTGCCATTTCCATCACATAGCAAGATTTAGACCATGGGCTAGGTAGAACTCAAGCTAACAACTAAAACATGCATGCATCTCATGGAACATCATCAAACATACCTTAGCCTAGCTACATGCATGGCCGAATCTCTTCACCTTTCTTCTTCTTTCCTCCATAAAATTTTTGGCCAAGGATGAACCAAAGGATGAGAAAATTTTTCTTTGTTTTTCTTTCTAATTTAGGCTAAATGAAGGTGAGAAAAGGATGAACAAAGATCTTCTCCTCTCTTTTCTTTAGCTCACGGCAATGGGGGGGAAAAGAATCAACTACACACTTTTTTTTTTGTGTAATCATCATACTCCTTTTCATTATTTAATTTCCATGCCTATTATTTTATTTTTTTCCACCCATGATGCACCAACAAAACATGTCTATGACATGTCTTGGCCATCAAACTTGGTCTACCATGCTTGTCATGGCCGGCCACTACTAGTAGGGGGGGAATTTGACATGCAAGTCCCCCCTTTGTCCACATGCACTAATAGGTCCTCACACATTGACCTATCACATTTTAGAATTTTCTCACATAAGTCCTATTGACTAAATTCACATGAAATCAACCAAATTGAAGCTTGAAATTTTCACACATTCATAATTACATATTCTAGACAATAAGTATCACATTCAAACATTTCGGTGACTCGGTTTAGTGGTCCCGAAACTACTTCCCGACTAGGGTCAACTTTGGGCTGTCACAAAATCGATTAAGTAAAAATACATGTGAACATGATTATATGATGAATAAGTGCATGTATATGTTTAAGAATATTTTGAGCAATATGCTCGATATTTGAGTGAACTTCGATAAGACAAAATGGATTAAGTGAAATTATGTAAGAGTGAATTTTAGTAGTAAAATAGTGTTGGATAGCAGCAGTTGTGTGACTTTGAAAATTCACCAAAAATTGTGTAAGTTGAATTGAACTTCAAATAAATTATGTAATTAAATATTAATGAGTCCATTTTATATAAAAGAAATAGGGGAAGTAAAAGAGTTATATATTATGTGATATTATAATTTCTGTGAGACAGTGTCAGATTGAATTCGAGATCTCTTATTCTGACTTGGAAAAACTTTTAAAAATTGTACAAAAATAACTATGGAAAGCATGTTAGTAAATTTCTTATTATTTTTATGTGAGCTTACTAAGCATAAAACTTACCTCCTCTTTTTCATTTCTTTTAGTGTTGTCAGGTTAGCTCAAGGTTGGAGATCGTCGGAGGTAGCATCACACTATCACACTATTTTCATATGGATAGAACAAAACAGGTATATGAGTTATATTTTATGAGATGTTTAAATTTTTGTGAAACAGGGCCAGAGCGATTTCTGGATCCCCTGTTCTGACTTTGGAAATTCACCATAAATTGTTCAAAGATAATTAGAAGTCATAATTTATATGTACAGATTCCTTATTGAGTCTAGTTTTATTAGAAACAAACTGCATAGTGAAACTCTATACAGGGAGATATCTGATTCGTAATACACAGAGGTCAGAGCAGTCGAACCCTGAAACAGGGGAGACTTTAACTAATAAACTGTACTAATTTGCTCGACCAAAAATTCTAGAAAAAAATTAGTAAATAGATATATGAGTTTAGTTTGAGGGAAAATTTACGGAATTGGATTTAGAGTTTTGGAACTTGAGATATGAATTTTTAAGCGACTGTGATGCAGATTGCTAGCTTGACTGAAAATTTTAAAAATAAATTGTTTGAGCTGTTTAAGTAATGAATTAAGTCTGTTAACACCTCGTGTTCGACTCTGGCGACGGTCTCGGGTACGGGGCGTTACAGCTGATATGGTAGTTGAATACGTTAAACGAGCTAAAACGATCAGGTACGTGATAATTGATTACCTATTTGAAAATAAGGTATGTATACGTGTAAAGAATGTATTGTGATGTATGTGGAAATGAAATATGATTATGTGCCAATGAAACATAAATGAATGAATAAGATGTGATTTGTAAAGTTGCATATGTGAAATTTGTCAGATGCTGTATGAATGAAAAGTGAATTTGATTATAAATGATCATACGAGATTCATATGAGAAAGATATATGATTAACTGTGTTATTTCTCATAATGTGTTCATTTGGCTATATGAAAGTGTGAAAGGGTTGATGTATGAAAATTTAATTGAATAAGTTTGTGAAAGTTAAAGTTGGTTAAGTCAGTAAGTATAATATTGAATGATGATAATTTGATAAGACAACATGTTATGAAATTTAGAAAGATTTTGTGAGATAGCATATTATGTTTACGACATTGTAATGAAAGTATTTGTTATGTTAAGTTTATTAAGATACGAGCTTACTAAGCTTAAAAGCTTACTCTGTGTTTTCTTTTTCTTATGTTTATAGATTTTTGGAGATTTGCTCGGGTTGGAAGTCGATGGAGACGATATCACACTATCCGGTTATCATTTCAGTAAATAATATTTTGAGACTCGGTTATGTGGCATGTATAGGCTAGTCTTGGAGTTGATTATTTTGAATGAGTATGTATTTAAAGCCATGCGAAAATGACTTGCTTATTATGCTTAAGTTTGGTTTTACATGTTCTTAATTAAAATTTTTAATGAGTTTGGTTTTGGTAGTCGTTTTAATAGTTAGTTCATTTTGGAAATATGAAATGTGGTATAATTAGAGTGATGGATGATGGTATATTAACTTAACAGGTTCGATTACTAAGTGGTAAGTAATGCATATGTTTTATGATTGTTTTGGTTGATTGTATTGGTATGGGTTCAAATGGTTAATGATGGTAATGATTAAGTATGTTTTGGGTTAGTTAATGGGATAAAAATATGAAGTTTAGGTATATTAATATAGATATGAATTAGATGCACGCTGGAGTGTTATTTGTGTTCAAGTGTTAAGTATGGCTTTTTTTTTAGGATGAATTGTGCACTTGTATATATATGCATCATTAGTATGTTTGGCCATGTTATAATGTATTTAAGTTTCATATGTGATTGTATAATAATTCATGTAATATGATTCAATTGGTTTTATTATGAACTTGTGCAGAAGTTATCAAATGATATGTTTGATATGCGATTAATGAGATAGAAATTGGCATATATTTGAAGTATGAAGTGTAATGATATACAATGGAATATGATTTAAATTATGAATATGGCATTAATATGATGGATATAAGGAACTGAATATTGGAAGTATTAAATATATGAACATGTCTTTGATATATATAAGTTTTGTTCGAATTTAGTAATTATGGAACATAATTAGTTGAGTTTTGATATATGTTCGTACTGAATTAGTTGGAATTTTTGAAATGTGCTTATTTGCGATATATGTTCAGTAAGGTATGATTATTTCTGAATTGGAATTATGACCCATGTATTCAAATTTATAATAAGTGAATTGTGGATATTTGAAATTGATAAGTTTTAAATGTTAATTAATTCTTGGTGTATGAAAGGTGAGGAATGAGTGCGCTGAACTGTGTTTTATATAGTAATGCCTCATAACCCTAATCTGGTAACATATATGGGTTAGGGGTGTTACAGTGATGATTTCAGAAAAAACTTTGGTTTGTGCCATCTTCAAAATACGGGTCCTATTACTAACAGGTAAAATTAAGGTAATTAAATTCCCAAATTAAAATAAACTTTAAAAAGGCCACATTCAAGTCCTCCGTCACCTCGATCCTTCTAAGCCTAGGGATTTCTTGCGCAGATAACAGATGGGTGAGTTTACAAAAACTCAGTGTGTGAAATCCCAAAATAACAAATAATCAGAGTAGACGCAATCTGGGCCTAAGCCTGTTAGTTCTAGTTAGGGCCTTAGCCCTTTTACATTAACAGTATCAGTCTGGGCCTGAGCCCATTTCAGTAGCAGAGGTAGTCTAGGCCTTAGCCCATTTCAATACAGTATGCAAACAAAGGATCCTATCCAATCCATCCGCTACACACCATCTTCGTACTAGCCCTACACACCATGTAGGGACAAAGTCGACCTACCTAACCCTACACACCAAGTCGTACCGATTTCGATACTAAAACTGCATTTGCAATAGAGCTGCCAATAATAGGCTTATATCCATTGAGTACACTTCTTCCAAAATCGTGTATCCCACCCTATGCAATGCAACATAATATAAAATAATGTAAAATAAATATGGCATGCTCACACAGTCATTTATCACGTAGGGGTAAATCAGTCATTTACAAAAATAAGGGTCTGGGTACACTTACCGACCCAACAGTAGGTCCACAGTCGTCTTGGGTGACCCGTGCAACCTTTAACAGTCAATCAGTAATAATGGGCCCACGACCCCTATTATGGCCCATTGGGCCCACACGCTCGTATGGCCCACATAACCCAAAAATGGCCTTAGTCGTATGTTTCACACAGCCTAGCCCAATAGTTACCACACTTCTGTGTGAATCCGTGTGGGCCCGTAGGCCCATTGGGCCCATTAGCCCAGCTCGGCCCATAATGGCCCTGTGTCATTTCGGCCCATGAAAGCGCTTATGGCCCTCTCGTTGACCGCACGGCCTTGTCTGGTTACACGGCTTGCCACACGGGCGGCCACATGCCCATGTGGTGTTGACAACCCATATTTCGGCTTTTCACCTTTTCCGCTTTTTGGCTTTTCAGCCTTTGTTGTTTTACATCTAAAAATAGTGTTACACACATCTACTTACGAGAACGCGTCGAAGTCCAAGACCACCAACCTATATTCAAACAAGACCCTCAATTAGTTCTATAATTAAGAAGATTAAACACCTTCTTAAACACTCATCACAAAGACACACCGATACTTGTCTTAATTGAATGAGTGTGGTTTCAGCCCACCCAAAACACTGATAAAGATTGCTAACAACCTTTTTGATGGTTATCTGCACATTAAACAGATTCATTACTCATGTTGCTGAAATTTGTAGTTTGAATCCACATATATTAGTCTATAGAAAACACAACTCCCAAAGTGAGAAAAAGGCATTCGGCCAATAGGAACCCAAGCCAACATAATTTAGTTTGGATCAATCACAATGAATAATATTACCTTCGATCAAGAACGAGCTAAAAGTTTCCAATCGTATATTCAGTCCTAGAGAACTCCTTTACTCCTCGAGGATTACTTAAACCTGAAAGAACACCATAATCAAGAAATGAAGAAGATAAAATTGGCATTAGAGAAAAAGAGGAGCAAAGCCGAACAAAACAGAGACCCAGAGTCTTACCAATCGATATTTAGCCAACGGAAACCGGTTGAATGAAAGGGAAATGAGGATAGAATCGAGAGAGAGAGATGAGGATTGGAAAATGAAGGAGGGAAAGAGATTGATGGAATCAAAGCATAGTTAGGCTACAAAGGCAAGGGGGTATTCGGCCTAGACAAGAAAAGAGGAGAAAAAATTGAGAAGGACAAGAAAGTCGACCAACCAAGCACACCGTCGCAAAGTAAAACCAAAATAGGTCAACCCTGAAAAGTATTATTCGGCCACCAAACAAAAATATTTAAAAGGAAGAAAACAACAAAAAGTTAAAAGTTATCGAAATGGAGAGCAACTGGAGCACAATTTCGGCACTATGGAAAAAGAGGTCCTATGACCGGATTTGCACAATGGGGAGTCCCACATTCGGCCAACTACTACCACTCCCCTCAACCTCCCATCATCCACTCCTACAATCTCTCAACCTACCAATTTGAATCTCTTTCAAACTCCTCCAAGTTTCGACCAACCTATAACACCTCCACTACACTTGCAGCAAAAATAAAAACACTATACCACCTTACATGGATTCGAACCTCTGCCCTCTAGCCTCATCAGCATGCCACTTATCCCCTGGGCCAACAGGATCTTTTCAGACATACCTTACCAAATTTTACTTAAGAGCTCTACTGATTAGAGACAGGTTTATTTCAAGCAAAGAAAAAAATTTAGTACAAGCCGAGACTTGAACTCATGACTTCTCCAATACTCCTCAAGACACTTAACCACTAAAACAGACATGCATTTGTGCATCACAACACAAAAAAAAACAAGTACTTAGATTTTTTGGGCGTTAAAACTCTAACCACTAAAAGAAAATTATGGCCTCGAAATTTACCTGATCAAAATAGTGGAGGATATTGCTGTCGCATCGCCTCTTCGGGTTCCCACGTGGTTTCTATAGAACTGTGATTACGCCATAGCACCTTAACCAGTGGCACAGTCTTTCTCCTCAGAACTTTCACATCACGATCTATAATCTTAACTGGTTCTTCCTCGAAAGTCAGATCTGGCCTAGCAGTAGTCTCCTCAGTAGAGACGATATGCGTAGGATCAGAGTAATATTGCCTCAGTATAGAGACGTGAAATACATCATGGATCTGGTCCAACTTTGAAGGTAGATCAAGTTGATAGGAAACTGGTCCCACGTATTTTAGTATACGGTAATGCCCAATGAATCTAAGGCTTAGCTTTCCCTTTTCACCAAACCTCAGTACCTTCTTCCATGATGAGACTTTGAGAAATATCATGTCCCCCACAGAATACTCAATCTCCTTACGTTTCAAATCTACATACAAATTTTGTCTGTCGGATGCCGCCTTCAGTTGATCTGTAATCAAACGTACTTTATCCTCGATATCAGAAATCAATTCAAGACCCAAAACTTGCCGCTCATCCAACTTAGTCCAACATGTCAGAATGCGACACCTACGACCACAAAGTGCTTCGTAAGGTGCCATCTGTATGCTAGACTGGTAGCTATTGTTGTAAGCAAATTCTGCTAGCGGTAAGTAATCCTCCCAACTGCCTCAGAAGTCGATCACACAACTCCTTAACATGTCCTCTAATATCTGTATCACCCTCTCTGACTGACCATCTGTCTGAGGATGGAACGCAGAACTGAAGTCCAATCGTGTGCCCAGGGCTTCATGTAACTTCTTCCAAAACCAAGACGTGAAGCAAGGATCTTTGTCAGATATTATGGAAACTGGTACCCCATGCAGTCTCACTATCTTAGATACATACAGCTTAGCCAGTTTCTGTAACGAATAATCTGTATGAACCGGTATGAAATGGGCAATTTTGGTCAACCGATCTATGATGACGCACACTGAATCTTTTTTAGAAGGTGTTAGGAGTAGCCCACTTAATAAGTCCATAGTTACTCTTTCCCACTTTCACATCAGAATCTTAATAGGCTTAAGCAACCCAGAAGGCAACTGATGTTCTACTTTAACCTGTTGGCAAGTTAAACATTTCCCCACAAAGTCGGTAATCTCACGTTTAAGACCCGGCCACCAATATATCACATGAAGATCTTTGTACATCTTATTTCCACCTGGGTACATAACATAGGGGCTACTATGCGCCTCTCGCAGTAACGCCTGCCTCAAATCATTATCCTTAAGTACACAAATTCTGCCTCAAACACAAAGTACCCCTTTGCTATTCAATCCAAAATCTGAAGTTTCTCCTCTCTCCATCTGTCAAAAATGAGGACCCAGTGACTTATCTTCTAACTGCTTACTTTTAATCTACTCTGTCCATGCCGGTCTAACCTAAAGTTCTGCCAATAGACTACCATCATTGAATAAGCTAAGACCAGCAAACATGGCAGTCAGATCCATCATAGCCCTACGACTTAGTGCGTCGGCCACCACATTGGCCTTACCAGTGTGGTATTCAACCGAACAGTCATAATCCTTTAGCAGCTCAATCCATCTACGTTGCCTAAGGTTTAACTCCTTCTGAGTGAGAAGATACTTGAGGCTCTTGTGTTCCGTGTAAATGATACACTTCTCACCGTACAAGTAATGCCTCCAAATTTTTAATGCAAATACCACAGGAACCAATTTCGAGTCGTGTGTTGGGTAATTCACGTCGTGAGTCTTAAGCTGGCGTGACGCATACGCTACCACCTTACCCTCTTGCATCAACCCACAACCCAAACCAACATGTGATGCATCACTGTAAATAGTAAATTCTTTCCCAAACTCTGGCTGAATCAAGACAGGGGCCTCTATCAAAACTTTCTTGAGCTTCTCAAAGCTCTCTTGCTGCTCATCAGTCCAGTTAAAAGGTATGCCCTTATATAGTAGCTTAGTTAAGGGCACAGTGACCAGAGAGAACCTTTCTACAAATCTTCGGTAGTACCCAGCTAGTGCAAAAAACTACAAATTTTGGACACAGTCCTAGGTTGCATCCAATCCAAAATAGCCTCAATTTTCCGAGGAGCAGCCCTAATCCCCTCAGCAGATACCACATGACCCAAAAACATTACCTCACGTAACTAGAATTCACACTTGTTGAACTTGGCATACAAATGTTTATCATGTTCATCTTCAGTCCTCGAATACAACAGTATATCGTCGATAAATACTACAGCAAACCGATCCAGATAGGGTTGAAACACTCTATTCACCAGACCCATAAAAGCTGCCGGTGCATTTGTTAGTCCAAAAGGCATAACCAAGAACTCGTAATGACCATAATGAGTCCTAAATGTCGTCTTGTGCACATCAGCCTCTTTAACTCTCAGTTGGTGATACCCCGACTAGAGATCTATTTTAGAGAAAACCAACGGTCCTCACAGTTGATCGAACAGATAAAAAATCCTTGGTAGAGCGTACTTATTCTTAATCATCAATTTATTCAATTGCCAGTAATCGATACACATACATATGGTTCCATCATTCTTTTTAACAAATAAGACTGGTGCTCCCCACGGAGACACACTAGGGCGGATGAACCCTAGATCAAGAAACTATTGAATCTGAACTTTAAGCTCCACTAACTCCTTCGGTGCCATTCTATAAGGCGCAATGGACACCAGAGCTGTACCAAGAAGGAGCTCTATCCCAAACTCAACTTCACGGTTAGAAGGTAACCCAGGCAGTTCATCAGGAAAAACATCAGGAAAATCCTTAACCATTCTGATATCTTGAACAGAAGAACCCTTGGACTCTGAAACATTGACATAGGCTAAATACACGTCACAACCCTTGCAAACCAACTTCTCGGCCCTTAGTGCAGAAATAACATTACTCAAATAGTTTCGTCGTTTCCCAATTACCACCACCTCCTCATCTGACTTAGTTTTTAGTACAACCCGTTTGGTGGCACAATCCAAGCTTACCCAATGTTTAACTAGCCAATCCATTCCCAATATTAAGTCAAATTCCCCGAAAGGTAGCTCTATGAGATCGGCCAGAAAAACAACTCCTCATATCTCCAAGGGAACATCTCTAAACAACTTATTTACCCAAACAGACTGTCCTAATGGACTTAGAACAATAATTCCACTCTGAGTATTCTCAATCAGAATCCCCAATTTCTCAGTAAAAGTGCAAGAAACATAAGAATTGTTAGATCCTATATCTATTAATGCAGTATAAGGTACTTTATGGATAAAGAACGTACCCGTTACGACATCTGGAGCATCCCCATCCTCTCGGTGACATGTAGCATAAACCAGTGCCGGCTGCCTCACCTCAGTATAACCAGCACCTCTATCTGGTGCTCTGTGACCACAGCGCAAACCATTACCACCCCTGGCCTGTCCACGGCCTGTTGGTAGCTGCTAAACACCTCTCTGCGGCTGACCTGTACCCATACCAGTAGTTTGCATCTAATCGAGCCTCTGCGGACAATGGTTAATCCACTTCTCCAATGATCCACACCTCAGACATGCATCCAACTTCCTCCAATACTCGCCCTGATGGCGTTTCCCACAATCAGTACAGAATTGTAATCCAGCAGTAGCAACAGCAGGGGCCCTAACTCTGATTGGACCATCAACTCTAGGCGTTTCCCACAATCATCCCTCTTACCTCTGCCTTTCTCATTATTCTGGCACTTAGCGCACGTCACATCCTCGGTGATTTTTGCCTTATCAACCAGTGCTGTGAAATCCCGCTCCCTCTAAGGAGCTATCAAAACTCTTAGACCATCACTGAGGCCGTCCTCAAATCAAACACAATGCTCATATTCTTTGCCACTATTCCACGTGCATAGCGGCTCAATCGTAAAAATTTGACCTCATACTCAGCCACTATCCTATCTCCTTGAGTTATGTTCAGAAATTGCCTTCTACGGGCATCCACATAGCTGGAACTCACATATTTAGCCAGGAAAGTAGTCTTGAAAAACTCCCAGGTCAAACGATCGGCTTGAGTGCCCTCTTTGATGATAAGCCACCACTTGTAAGCTTCGTCTTTCAATAGAGATACTGCACCTTTTAACTTCTGATTAGAGGTGCAGTCAAGATCATCCATGATTCTTTCTGTGGCCTCAATCTAATACTTAGCCACATTAACGGCAACTCCAGCAGTACCCCTGATAATCTCAGCCCTATTAGACATGAGCCGTTTCGTAATCGACCCACGACCCACATTGCCAGTACTAGGGCCTAGTGATCCTTTCCAAAATCCTCAACATTACCTGGGACAGTGCATTGTCCCTAGCTAGTTGTCCCCAGCTACTCAATTTTGAGACTCTGTCTCAACCATAGGTGAAGCTGGTGCCTCTCTAACTTCCTCATTAGGCTGGCATCCAGAAGACGAAGACCCAACCCGAGCACCACCACGGCCTCTGCAGCAGCCACTACCACAAGTACCACTAGTGCTCATTCCACTCGCACTTTTATCTGTATTGAAAGTTTTATACTAGTCAGTTATTATTCCAGTGATTATTTACAGATGTTTTATGAATAGTATTATTTTAGAGTTAGTTTTTGCAATTTGCAGTCTTACTACAATTCGTAGTTTACTCTAACTAAAGTGTTTCAATACAATTTTACTACCTAAGTAGTTTCTGTAATAACATTTCTATATTCTAATTTCAATATAAACAATTAGAAGATTACCGGATCGGCGCAGAGACTAAGTGTACCACTCCTTCAGTAAAACATTTCCAAACAATCATTTTAAACCATTTGAACCAATTTTGTCAAAATTTCCATGCTTTCAAAAAACCTAAATCCACAGTCGAGTTTTGCAACCTAGCTCTAATACAACTAAATGTAACACCCCGAATCCGGCCTAGACGTTATGGTCAAATCTGTGATGTGACATAGAAGTGTTATTCCATAACACAAATTGACAAAAAAATCCATTTTTCATATAAACTTCTCCATATTCTAAAAAAAAATGGTTAGGATGACTAGTTTCTTGTGAAAACTCAAGTTATTTAAGCAAAATAAAAATTATACTAGTTTCTCAAATTTAAAACAGTGTTTGTTGCGGAAGGTTTTAAAACATATGGCGTAAGCGTGATGAGTTCAGAAAAACTTTGGTTTGCACCTTCTTAAAAATACGGGTCCTATTACTAATAGGTAAAATTAAGGTAATTAAATTCCCAAATTAAAATAAACATTAAAAAGGCCTTATTACATAACGAAAACCCAATATCAAATAAAATCTAAAATATAGAATTTTAAGTAAAGTAACTACGTCGAATGGCCACCTTCGAGTCCTCCGTCACCTCGATCTGTCTAAGCCTAAGGATTTCCTACGCAGATAATAGATGGGTGAGTTTACGAAAACTCAGTGTGTGAAATCCCAAAATAACAAATAATTAGAGTTGACGCAATTTGAGCCTAGGCCCGTTAGTTCCAGTTAGGGCCTTAGCCCCTTTTCATTAACAGTATCAGTCTGGACCTGAGCCCATTTCAGTAGCAGAGGCAGTCTGGGCCTTAGCCCATTTCAATGCAGTATGAAAACAAAGGATCCTATCTAATCCATCCGCTACACACCATCTTCATACCAGCCCTACACACCATGTGGGGACAAAGTCGACTTACCCAACCCTACACAACAAGTCGTACTGATTTTGATACTAAAGTAGTATTTGCAGCAGAGCTACCAGTAATAGGCTTATAGCCATTCAATACACTTCCTCCAAAATCGTACATCCCACCCCATGCAATGCAACATAATATAAATGAATGTACAGTAAATACGGCATGCTCACACAGTCATATATCGCGTAGGGGTAAATCAGTCATTTACAAAAATAAGGGTCCTGGTACACTTACCGGCCCAACTATAGGTCCACAGTCGTCTTGGGCGACCAATGCAACCTTTAACAGTCAATCAGTGATAATGGGCCCACGACCCTTATTATGGCCCATATAGGCCCACACGCTCGTATAGCCCACATAACCCAAAATTGGCCTTAGCCGTGTGGTTCACACAGCCTAGCCCAACAGTTACCACACTTCTCTGTGAATCTTTTCGTGTGCGCCTGCAAGCCCATTAGGCCCACTTGGCCCAACTTGGCCCAAAATGGCCTTGTGTCATTTCGGCCCATAAAAGGGCTCATGGCCCTCTCGTTGACCACGCGGCCATGTTTGGTTACATGGCCTGCCACACGGGTGGCCATACGCTCATGTGGTGTCGAAACCCACATTTTAGCTTTTCACCTTTTCGACTTTTTGGCTTTTCAGCCTTTGTCGTTTTACATCTAAAAATAGTGTTACACACATTTTCCTAAGGGAACGCATCGAAGTCCATGACAACCTACGTATATTCAAACAAGACCCTTGATTAGTCGTATAATCAATAAGATTAAACACCTTCTTAAACACTCATCAGAAAGACACACCGATACTTGCTTTGATTGAATGAGTATGGTTTCAGCCCACCCAAAATGCTGATAAAGATTGCTAACAACCTCCTTGATGGTTATCTGCACATTAAACGAATTCATACTCATGTTGCTTAAACTTGTAGTTTGAATCCACATTTATTAGCCTATAAAAAACACAAATACCAAAGTGAGAAAAAGGCATTCGACCAATACGAACCCAAGTCAACATAATTTAGTTCGGATCAATCACGACTAATAATATTACCTCTAATCAAGAACATGTAAAAAGGTTCCAATCGTATCTACAGTGCTAGAGAACTCCTCTACTCCTTGAGGATTACTTAAACCCGAAAGAACACCATAATCAAGAAAAGTATTATTCGGCCACAAAACAAAAATATTCAAAAGGAAGAAAAGAACAAAAGGGTAAAAGTTATCGAAATGGAGAGCAACTAGAGCACAATTTCGGCACTATGGGAAAATAGGTCCTATGACTGAATTTGCACAATGGGGAGTCCCACATTCGACCAACTACTACCACTCCCCTCAACCTCCCATAATCTACTCCTACAATCTCTCAACCTACCGATTTGAATATCTTTCAAACTTCTCAGAGTTTCGGCCAACCTAAAACACCTCCACCACATTTGCAGCAAAAATAAAAACACTCTACCACACCATATGGATTCGAGCCTCTGCCCTCTAGGCTCATCAACACGCCACTTATCCCCTGGGCCAGTAGGCGCTTTTCTGACATACCTTACCAAATTTTATTTAAGAGCTTTATTGACTAGAGACATGTTTATTTCAAACAAAGAACAAAATTTAGTACAAGCCAAGACTTGAACTCAGGACTTCTCCAATACTCCTCAGGACACGTAACCACTAAAACAAACATGTATTTGTGCATCACAACACATAAAAATAAATACTTATATTTTTGGGGTGTTACACCGTTGATAACTCGAGAGCGAGCAACTAGGCAATATAAGACTTGGGTAGCTTTGGCTACATATGTGGCACCTAGTGTGCAAATTTCCCGAGTATCTGGCATTTTTATTCTGAGTGGTTCACGGGTATCAGGTATGTGTGTGAAGCTCAAGTTTATTAAATGATTGGGATGATGAAAATGAGGTAAGTTTTGTGATAAAATGAATTATGATACTATGGTAAATTTACATTTAATTATGTTATATTATTTGAATGTTATATGCATGTTAAGGTTGCTTATTTCATACATACGAGCTTACTAAGCTATATAGCTTACTCCGTTTATTTTTCATGTTTTTTAGTGTGGCCAAGCTAGCTCGGAATCGAAGATCATCGGAGATTCAAATCACACTATCAAACTTTCATTATGGGTATTAGTGATCTTAGTATTTTGAAAGTGTGGAAAGTATAGGGGCTTGATTATTTTGTTATATATGTCATTATGATTTTAGCCAAATGTATTGGCTTGTAATAGCTATTGGTTCATTTGGTTCCTTCTCATGCTAATTGGCTTATTTTGGCTAACATGGTTGTAAACCTAAGTATATTCATATTTATGCCAATGTCTTTGGTGATATGGTCATGGTATGCTTGGTGAATGATGGAATGTGATTCATATCATGAATGTGAAATGCTTGGAAATGTGATCTATTGATGAGATGATAAGATTGTGCACAATTAGGTGTCTTGAAAGTAGTAAATTGAGGCTTAATGACTGTGAAATTTGCGTGATTGATTTAAGGCATAATAAATGTTGTGAGTATGATGGATATTGCTATTCTATTGGCATGTATTGGCCATAATTGTGGATGTTTTGGTTGCGTAAGTATGCCATTAATTGTGCTTTTGAGTTGGTGTAAGTGTAGGTGTGAATGAGGGTGGCAAATGGCTTCGTAAATAGCCTTTATTTTGTCCACACGAGTAGACACACGGGCATGTGTCTAGGCCGTGTGTGACACACGGTCTGCCCCATGGGTGTGTGTTTTCACCGTGTGTCCCCTGTACCTAAATTTTGAGAAACATAATGTTTAGAATTGAGCACACAGGCAGAGACACGGCCGTGTGTGTAACGCCCCTTACCCATGTTCTATGCCGGAACAGGGTACGACACATTACCAGAACATAATACATGCTATCGTACGAAACCATGACGTAGATTTTTTTTTATATATATCCAAGTTAAAACAATTCAAATTTCATGCATAATCATACATCCTCATACCTTATAGCTTGAACGATATTAATTAATATCAATGGTCATATACAAAATGAGCTATCAAATATTGAAGGCTAACATTTTAGGCCAAATTAATTATGACATAAAACAAACAAACTAAGTCCTCTATACATGCCATAATCCAAAATATTGTTTTCAAAATACCAAAAGAGTGTTGGTAGTGTGAATGGATCTCCAACGATCTCCGAACCCCGAGCTGGCTTGGTGACACTATAAGACAAAGGAAAGGAAAGTGAGTAAACATAAAGTTTAGTAAGTATGTACGTAAATAATAAACAACTTGTCAATGTGATTCTCAAGGTAAAACAATCATAATTGTACAATTACTCATTTTCAGGTTAAGTTGTTTTCTTGAGGCACAGTCACTAAATTATTTATAGGTAGACCTATAGAACTCTAAATTAAGATCTGTTAATTTTCCCAGAAACTAGACTCACATATATTCTTACCATAAAATTTTCATAATTTTTGGTTTATCCAAATAGTACAGTTTATTCATTAAAGATAACCCTATTTCACTGTCAGATAATTCTAATCTTTCTTCACTAAAAATTATTTATCTCGGATGCTGTCTCTGTAAATTTCTCCTGAAAATAGAGTCATTAAGGATTTTAAGCATGCAAATTATGACACATAATTATTTTCGTACAATTTTAATGATTTTCCCAAATCAGAAAAGGGGATTCCAAAATCATTCTGACCTTGTTTCACAAAAATCCAATTATCACAGAATATGAAATTCTTTTGCCTTCACCATTTCTTTTATGAGAAAATAAGCTCATTAAGATTTAATTTCATATCTTATTCAACCTCTAATTCAATTTCTACCATTTTTGGTGATTTTTTCAAATTCACACAATTGCTGCTGTCCAAAACTATTTTATTACAAAATTTCATTTTGACATAATTTTACTTACTCCATTCTATCTTGCCAAAATATTCACTCAACTATTGAGCACATTGCTCACAACTTTTCACATCGATATACCTGTACTTATTCATCACATAGTCATGTACATAGGTATTTTCACTTAGTAAATTTCCTGTTGAACTCATCGGAATAATAACAGATACTTGGTGGCCTATGCATATACAACCCTTGTAACCGAAGCTTTCTGGTACACATAGTAGCCTACACTTAGTACTATACATATGACCTATCAATCTGGTACACGTAGTAGCCTGCACTTAGTACTAAACACATGACTTATCCATCTAATACATGTAGTAGCCTGCACTTAGTACTACACACGTAATTGAAATTATCGGGTATGCATAGTAGCCTACACTTAGTACTACACATGCGACCTAACAATCTGGTACACGTAGTAGCCTGCACTTAGTACTACACACGTGACCTAAAACTGTCTTAAACACATAGTAGCCTGCACATAGTACTACACATGTGTTCTCACAATGGATCATTTGTATCTCTTCTATTCCGAAGGTTCAATCAGGAAATTCTTCACTTTACAACATTTTACTAACTCGTTCTTAGTCAATCCCAATTCGTAGTTTACATCAATTGATCATTCTATAGGCAGCCACATCTCATATAGTAACAAAATATAATAACATAAAAAGAATCAAAATATTATTTACATACAAACTTGCCTCGGTGCAAAATATAAAAATTTTGCAATTTAGTCCACACTCTTTTCCTTTCCCCGATCAAGGTCGATTCCACATCTTTCTCGGTCTATACTAACACATTTGACTTATTAAAATGCTCACATTATTCAAATTAACCCAAAAACATCCTATGGCAAAATTTACAATTTTGTCCCTAAAGTTTCATAAAATTACAATTTTTCCCCTAGGTTCAGGAAATAATTTTTATTCAATTTCCTTGTATTTTAGGCTTAGCCAAACCATTTTCATAACTATATCAGTCCACAACTTGCATTAAATCACACACTTACAGATATTTTACAGTTTTTTACAAACTAGTCCTTTTTTGCAATTTCAACAAAAATCACTTAGTAAAAGTTGTTTACCACACTCCAAACATTCATATTCTTCCATAAAACATCAAAATACATGCATTTCATCCATGGCTAAAATTTTAAATATAAACCCTAGCTCAAAATATTGGTAGAAGTAGATAAACTGAGCTACGAGGATCTCAAAAATGTAAAGAACATTAAAAACAAAGCTAAAACGGACTTACAATCGAGCATGGAAGTTTGAAAAACCCTAGCTATGTCTTTCTCATGTGAAATTCGGCCAAGAGATTGAAGATGGACAAAAATTGGCTTTTAATTTTGTTTTTAATTCATTTTAATAACTAAATGACCAAAATGCCCTTAACGAAAAACTTTGGAAACATGCCTAACCATATCCATTTTTTTCCACCAACTTAACCAATGGTCTAATTACCATATAAGGACCTCTAATTTAAAATTTCATAACAATTGGACACCTCTAACATGTAGAACTCAACTTTTTCACTTTTTATAATTTAGTCCTTTTGACTAAATTGAGTGCCCAAACGTCAAAATTTTCGAACAAAATTTTTAAAAAATAACTTCATAAAAATATAGACCATAAAAAATAATAAAAACACATTTTTATATGTCAGATTTGTGGTCCCGAAACCACTATTTTGACTAGACCTAAAATCGGGCTGTTACAATGTGTCTTAGCCGTGTGGATGACACAGCCACAGGCACGGGCATGTGTCCTTGGCGTGTGAAGTCTACAACTATTTTATGAAAATTAAATTTCCATACAGCCTAGCACATGGGCGTGTTACTTAGCCATGTGACCTCAATTTGTTCATGGGTTACAAGTCAAAGAGTTACATGGGGTTAGGACACGAGCGTGTGTGTAGCCACACTGTAACACCCCAAACCCGGTCTAGAAGTTAGGCCCGAACCTGGCGTGTCACATTGAAGTGTTTTTTAAAAACCATGTTCTCATTGAAAACCCTTCTTACAACTCAAAACCTCTGGCCATTTTAGAACTTGTGAAACGTTAATTCCCCTAAAACCTTAATTGCTGCGGAAGCTTACTTTTAAACAGTTGTGAAAATGTGATAATTTGAAAACCAATTATTGTTTTGGAAAACTGTGCCCTACTTCTAAAAAATATTAAGCATACTAAATAAATTTCCCAAATAAAAAGTTAAGAAAATAAAGAGGCCTTAATACAACCCAAATCAAAAACCAAAGTACTTAACTAAATAAACGAAATAGAAAAACATGTGCAGTTGTGTGGTCGTCTCCGAGTCCCTCTGCGACACCGATCCACCTAACGCTGGGGATTACCTGCACAGTTAATAAACAGGGTGAGTTTATGAAAACTTAGTGTGTAAACCCCTTACCAGTGTAACAGTCAGTAAACAGATAAAATTCAGAATCAGTCTGGGTCGAAGCCCATTACAGTAACAGTACAGTCCAGTTCAGAGCATACGTAGGCCAAAGCTTGTTACAATATCATTTGGGTCACAGCCCATAACAAAATCAATTGGGCCTAGCCCATCTTAGCCTCAGTTGAATCGAAGCCCACATCGCAATAATATCACAATAATATCATACATGCAATGTTGTGCAATCCACCCCAATAATCCAGCCGCTACACACCAACTCCATCCCCCGGAACACATCATGTAGGGATATAAATATCAACCCACCCATCTGATACACATCAATGGTAGCTTGGTTGCAGTACTACCTTCATTGTAGCAAGCTGCTAATCAAATATTTGGCTTAATAGCCATCGGTGGATCCACGGTCGTTAATCAACCATGCGATCCTCATATACTTCTTCCGTTCCATAATTTCTAACCCATGCAATATGTCGTGTATGCCATGCTCAATCATCACACGTGTATGCAGAATGGCCATACTTAGTAATAGTCTTTTAAACATATATTAAGAGCATATTAGTCATACAACCACAGTCAAGTCAATTAAAACACAGTCATACATTCATAATCAAATAGTTAAATTCGAAGTTTAAGTCGGTCATTTACCCTCAAGGGCAAAACAGTCATTTTACCCTACAGGGGTATGTCAGTCATTTTACACTACAAGGGTATTTCAGTAACTTTACACTACAAGGGTATTTCGATAATTTTACAAATCAGGGATGTTTTAGTAATTTTACAAATTGAGGGTATTTTGGTAATTTTATACATCGAGGGTGGTTCATAATTTCATAAATCGAGGGTATTTCGATAATTTTACAAATTGAGAGTATTTCAATAATTTCACAATCGAGGGTATTTTAGTAATTTTACAAATTAGGGTATTTCGGTAATTTTACAAATTGAGGGTGTTTCGGTAATTTCACAAATCAGGGGTATTTCGGTAATTTTACAAATTGAGGTATTTCAATAATTTCATAATCGAGGGTATTTCGATAATTTTACAAATCAGGGGTATTTTGATAATTTTACAAGTCGAGGGTATTTCAATAATTTCTCTTTATTATGGGTTTATTACTTACCTTGGCCCATTAGCAAGTCCTCGTTGGCTAAAGTGAACAGATACCATGCACCAGGTAGGATTCCAGAGAAGAGGAGGAGAGTCATTAAGACTGCTTAAGTACCAAGCTCTCCCTAGATCCAATCCTAGACATGCATATACCCATTGCCACACCTTAACCTTAAGACTCGTCCATGGTTGCGATTAATTAATTGTTTAAGTTTTATGTCTGCTTGAGTAGTTACCAAAAACTAGGTCCACAACCCCTTTACTAAACACTAACAGATCCACTCTTATCCATTTGGCCCCTTTAGGCCCAATCTCGTTCACATGGCCCATCTGGCCCAATCACATTCATATGGCCCATTAGGCCCAGATCATATTCATATGGCCTATCATGCCCAACCACTTCCCACCTAACAGTTAGGTTACACAAGCGAGCCCACAGGTCCATCGGGCCTATTCAGCCCATCGAGGCCCAGAATAACCCCAGCACACGAGAACGCTCGTGACGGCTCTCAACTTTTGCTGATTTCTAACAAAAAAAGGCGTGAATACACACCTGTTTATGAGAACGCGCTGAAGTTCATGATCACCAATATTGGCACATCCTGTCTTGGGTCTTAATCACCTTTTTCCTTTCCACCAACGCATTTGGTTCACTCTATTTAAAGCCAGCTTCTCACCAATTCCCATGTTAGCTTCCCGATGTGGGATTACTTTCAACCATTAGGAAAATTCCTTATTTTCTTATGACCACCTCAACCACAGAGTTCCAGTCCAACTCCACCTCCTACAAAACTCAAAAGCAAAATAAATACTCCATTGCGCATCCCAAGACTTGAACCTTAGACCTCACAGTTACACAACACGCCACCTTGCCATTCCACCACAGGCTCTTTCTGTGTCATATTTTATCCTCAATTAAATATAAGGTCTATAGGCCAAAGTCTAAGTTCCTTTAAAAGAAAAACCAAAATAAATTGCAAGAGCCAAGACTTGAACCTAAGCTCCCTTACAACCTTAATGATGCGACAACCACTAGACCACAAGCTTCCTTGTGTTATTTATTTACCACAATAATTTAAAAGGCCTTCATCCAAGAACCTAGGGTTTTATTCACTTATTACCAAAATTTTTACTAAAGCCCAGGTTTGAACCCAAGATTTCTCCAACACTTCTCAGGGCATTAACCACTAAAGCAGACATTTAATTGTGTCAATTCCTTGTACAATTAAATGCTTATATACAACCTCCTTATGGACCCATACTAAAGGCCCAATACTTCTAGGCCCAAATTCAGGGCGTTACACACACGGCCTACCCACACGGGCGTGTCCCAAACCACACGAGTGTATGACCCTTGTGTAGGGCAAAAAAAATTCTAATTTTTGTAAAAATTTTGAAAGTTTTCATTTTAGTCCCACACCCTTTCCAAAGCATGTTTCGGGCCTCTTAGGCTTGTGTTAGGGACTTTATGATTGAATTTGAATAGTTTTAATTTGGGCGCAAATTTATGGCTCAGAATTGTATGATTGTTTGCGTGGTAAGTTCGGTAGTGCCTCATACCCTGTTTAAGCATCGAATACGCGTAAGGGGTGTCACATTTAGTGGTATTAGAGCGATGGTTTAGTCGATTTTCGTACTAACGTAGTGTGTGTAAGAGTCTAGCTATACATGCCATATATAAATTTTGATAGTGTGACGACTCTTGACAATTTAAATTGTGTTTTCCTCTAGTAAATGGATCTCCACCGAGAAGTGGCTAATGACATTGAGAGTAATGCACCGACTCCCACTCAAGGGACCGCGCCATTTGAAAGTAGACTAGTGATGATTAGTCAAGGAGGAGAGGCTAGAGAATCCCTATTCCAAAGGATGAATGAGTGGTTTGCCGAGTTTGTTCGAAGAAATTTGGCTGCCCAACATCCTCCACCCCCACCTAACCCTTAACCTGTTCCCATAGCTCCACAAGGTGTGGATTTGGTAAGACTGAACAAGCCTCCAGTCGATAAGATTCAAAAGCAAGGGGCTGAAGAATTTACAGCAAATGTCGATGATGATCTTGAGAGAGTATAATTCTGGCTTGAGAACTCTATCCGACTATTTGATGAGCTTTCTTGTACCCTAGATGAGTTCTTAAAATGTGCCATATCACTTCTGAGGGATACGGTATATCAGTGGTGGAACACTCTTATATCTGTGGTACCGAGGGAAAGAGTTACTTGGGACATCTTCCAAGAGAAATTCAGAAACAAGTACATCAGTCAATGATTTATTGATCAGAAACGTAAAGAGTTCCTAGAGTTGAAACAAGGCAGAATGACTGTGACTGAATATGAGCGAGAGTTTGTTAGGCTCAGTAAGTATGCTCAGGAATGTGTTTCAACAGAGGCTATTATGTGTAAGAGATTCGAAGATGGGCTGAATGAGGACATGAGGCTGTTAGTTGGGATTTTAGAATTGAAAGAATTTGTTGTGCTAGTCGAACAAGCTTGCAAAGCCGAAGAGTTGAGTAAGGAAAAGAGAAAGGCTAAGTTTGAGGCTAGAGATTCGAGAAAGAAGCTGATGAATGAGTCATTTCAAACTTCATCAAATAAATTAAGAGATTTGTATGCTCGATCGAATGCTTCAGCTAGGTATCTCAATAGAGATTGTAACATCCCGAAATAGGGCCTTCTCGGAATAGTGGTTTCAGGACCACAAATCTGACATCAAAATATTTATTTTATGATTATTATGAGGCCTAGAATATGAGAATATGCCTGTGATAGAGTTTCATGAAGAAATTCTTTGAGTAAGGTGTCCAATTGGAAATTAGGGACTAAATTGAATAAATTGCAAAACTTGGATTCTAGAAGCAATTTGTATGAAATTGCTTTAGATTATAAATTAGAAGGTCTTGGAGAGAAAATTTCCCAATTTCTAAGTTTTTGGAAAAAAAAGGGCTTACATGGATGAAATTTTAAAGAAAGGGCTTTAGGGCATTTTGCTCATTCGGCATTTTAATGAAATAAAATGGGAAAAAAATGAACCAAAATCTGCTCATTCTTCTCCTCCATGCTTCCGAAATTTCAAAGGTCTCCATATCTAGGGTTTCCAAGCTTTCCAAGTTCAATAGAAAGTGCTCCCAAGCCTCATTTTTAATGTTCTTTGTATTTTTGAAATCCCGTTAGCTTATTCTCTCCATTTCTACCCATATTTCATGCTAGGGCTCATGTTTAAAAATTTACCCATGCATGATTTACTTGTATTTTGATGGGTTATGAAGGAATATAAAAGTTGGATGTGTGTTAAAAATCTTTTCTTAAGTGATTTTCATGAAAAACCCTTAAAGGGACCTTTTTGCAAAAGTTGTAAAATGTGTGGTAGAAATGTGAAAATAATAGAAAATGTGAGCTACCATAAGAGGGAAAAGTGTTCGGCTGGGCTTGGGTAAGGTAGAAATTTCATGTGTTTCATTATATGAGCCTAGAGACTAAATCGTAAAAATGAGAAAGGTTAGGGGCAAAACGGTCATTTGGATCGAGGATGGAATTTAGACTTGAAATGTATAATGCGGAGTGTTAATGATTTAAATTTTGTTATTATAGACCCCGAGGAACCAATTTCGGAGGTCGATCGAGGTAAATGAAAGGTTTCGAAATAACCAAAACCCATCACCGAAACGAATACCAGGTAAGCTCAGATAACTCAAAGTAAACTCATAATATGCACAATTACATTATTTATGAATGCATGATAATTGCATTTGTTAATGGAATAAAAATACATGAAATGCATCTTTGATAATGACTTGTTGAAAAATGTCTCGGTTGAGGTTAAAAAGGAAATTCGATGGATAAACCATGATTTACATGTGTAATGAGATCCTGCATGTGTTACAGTAAGGATTTAGCCCGGACGAGTAATCTGTTGATATCAATTATGAAGAGGAAAAGGATCTAGTCTGGACGGGTGTTCCTTTAGATGATCAAGCCTCCTGGAGAATAGATGTGCATTAAGTATTTAGGCCAAACGAGTAATCTGATTAGAGTTTGAATTTAGCCTGGACTGGTAATTCAAATCCGACCTCAGTAAAAGTGTTTGTCATTGTAATGGCTTTAGCCTAGACTAGTAATCCCGACATCACCTTATGAGTTCACTATACAGTGGATTTAGGCTGGACTGGTAATCCCGTTGTAAGATGTGAGATTCACAGGAGTGCATACCTAAAACGATCATTTGTATGAATTGACGGTTAATGTATATTCCATCGAGATTTCCTAGAAACTCAACGAGATTAATATGAGATATATGTACAAAATGAGATGTTGAATGATGAGCTCATCTAAGATAAATTACATGGTGTTTTGTTATGTAACTAACTCATTGATTGAGTGTATGTGATAGGGAAGCCATTTCATGCTTATTGATTCTATAACTCAATTTGGTTGTATGCTAATTACTTGGTAAGTTTACTTTCCAGTTATTCGAGCTTACTAAGCATATAAATGCTTACCCCTATCTTTTCCCTATCTTACAGAGCTTGAGGACTTGTAAGGTGTAACACCCCGTACCCGAGACCGTTGCCGGAGTCGGACACGAAGTGTGAACCAACTTAACTCATTTATTTTCACAGTCCAAAAATTTTCCAGACAAGCTGGCTAACTGCATCACGGTCGCTTTAAAAATCATATCTCGAGTTCCAAAGCTCAAAAACTGATTCCGTAAATTTTTCCTGAAACTAGACTCATATATCCATCTAAAAATTTTTTTCTAGAATTTTTGGTCAGGGAAATTAGTACAGTTTATTAGTTAAAGTCTCCCCTGTTTCAGGGTTTGACTACTCTGACCTTCATGCATTACGACTTATATATCTCCCTGTACAGGGATGCAATACTGATGCCGTTTGTTTCTATAGAAACTAGACTCGAAAAGGAATCTATACATATATGGTATGACTTCTAATTATCTCTGGTTAATCTATAGTAAATTTCCAAATTCAGATCAGGGGATCCAGAAATTGCTCTGGCCCTGTTCCACGAAAACTTAAATATCTCTTGAAATACGACTCATATGACCGTTTCGTTTCTTCCATATGGAAGTAGATTCATCAAGGTTAGATTAAATAATTTATTCACTATTTAACATCATTCCTACTATTTTTAGTGATTTTTCAAATTCACACCACTGCTGCTGTCAGCATCTGCCTTTAAGCTAGACTTTACCTATTACATAGTTTCCATGATTCACCCAACCCTTTAGCATATATAGCACAAAGTATGATCGTGCTTAACCATTCCAATGGCCAATCATTGCCAAGCATATCCACACCTCTCAATAACCATATACATACAAAATGATTATAACATTATGCTCAAAATATATATAAGCCATTTTCGCATGGCTATCCAAATTCGTATAATACCGAAAGGTACATGACCAACATAAAAAAGGGTAGTCCTATACATGCCATTTTCAGAGTTCAACCAAAAGTGTACCAAAAGGGCTTTGATAGTGTGGACGACTTCGACTTCAACAATCCCGAGTCCGATATCTGACGAACCAAAATCTATAAAACAGAGAATCAAAGAAACGGAGTAAGCATTTAATGCTTAGTAAGTTTTGAGCCATGAAATTAGACACAACTAAAGTATAGCATTCATATGGCTAATCGGATAATTTCATATGCACAAATTCTCAATATCATACTTACTTCACATTACCAACCCTTATATTCATACACAAAAGATCAACTTAGCCAAGGGTCAAAAGCTCATTAATTGACTGAGCGAATAATATTTCAAGGGAATTTACTACTCCAATGCATATACGAGACGTACCTCATCGTTGGGATTTACGAGCGTACCAATTTAAATTATTACAGCAAGATCGCTCATTCCCAAACCAAGTACCTTCGGAGTTTAGCCGGATATAGCTACTAGCTCAAATGCCTTCGGGACTTAGCCCGGTTATAGTAACTCGCACAAATGCCTTCGGGACTTAGCCCGGTTATAGTAACTCGCACAAATGCCTTCGGGACTTAGCCCGGTTATAGTAACTCGCACAAATGCCTTCGGGACTTAGCCCGGGTATCAATCCGAATATCCATGCACATATCAATATTTCATTTTCATAACTAGAATTCAAACACAATTCAATTATTAAGCATTACATTTTCGGCTCAATAGCCGCATACAAACAGCATGATTCGGCTTGCTTCATGACATGATTTCTATGCACATACGGCTACCCATCATACGTATAGACTAATTAACTCACATATGATTCAAGTTGAATCATTATATCACCGTATATTGTTATAATTGTACGTCATGACTTAATCAAATCGTAAACTAAGTTTCATTACTCGAAAACTTACCTCGGATGTTGTCGAACGGTTTCGACGACTATTCGATCACTTTTTCCTTCCCTTTATCGGACTTAGTTCCCCTTTGCTCTTGAGCTTGATTTAACAAATAAATTGATTTAATCATTTGAACATCAAAAAGAGAACTCAAGGTACTTAACCCATGTATACATTAGACATTAGAGTCACATATATATGAAATCATGAATCAAACTCAACATTTTAGCCCACACTCTCTTTTAGCCGATTTTCTAAGCCAAGATAAAAGCATTAATATGCTTGCCTCTAACCGAATACATGCAACACCAATCCATCTCATGTGGCCGAATATGCATGTCTATGTTGAGGCCAATTATATACTTAATACCACATATAAATGACATACATTTTACTAACTAATGCATTACATATTATAACTCAATACGCATCCATCATTTACTCCATAACTGAAACACCACCATATATAAATATATACCTTGAGATAATATATATGTCATACCAATACATCATGTGCAAATATATATATGTGCAAGAGCCGAATCACAAAGTTGATTATAACCATCTCATATATTTTCATCATACACCCGAATGCACAAGTGCATTATAATAACTTCCAACTCAATTCATGTCACAAATTTATACTTCACAAGAATAAATCATTAACCAAATATAAACATATACCCAAAACACAAATCTTACCTACCATGTACTAAGCATATCAAAATAAACTCTTTCTATGTTCGAATATAACCTAATATCATTTAATACCAAATCATGTATAACACCTCAACCAAATATATTAACCAAATTCACATGTATATTTTATTTTTACATGAACCATAGCCGAATCGTTTTAACCACGAGTAACATAACAAGCATAAATCAACTTATGGATATACCATGGCCGATTCAATCTAATCACATCCAAAATCATCAACCATTTTCAATGCATATAACATATATAAACATGAATAAGTTTCATATAATCTCTTAACACATTAATTTCTTTCATCAACAATCTTTTTGTTTCTTTATCCATCAAAACTTAAAGGTAAGAAGAAAAAAAAATCAAGTTCTTCTCACACATACCATAACCGAAAGTTCCATCCAACACTCTAAATTCAAAATTTTAGTATGGCTAGGTAAGAAAAACATGATGATTAACCTGAACAAACTAAGATTTCAAAAGAAAGATTAACAAAATTTACTAACCTTCTCTTCACTCAAAAGGCCGAATGCCCCCCCTCTTTTTCTTCTTCTTGTACGGCTAAGAAGAACAAGGTGATAACCCCTTTTTTTTCTTTTATTATCCTTAGTATTTCTTTTATTATTTCCTTTCTTTTACATAAAATAATGACCACTTCATGGAAATTTACCACATATTCTAATATATGCTCCATCATGGCCGGCCACTATGTATAAAAAAAGGAGTATTTGACATGCAAAGCCATTATTTTCACTACATGCTTTAATAGGTCCTTATAAATTAACCTATCACATTTCAAAAGTGTCACACATAAGTCCTATTAACTAAGTTCACATGCAATCGACTAAATCAAAGCTTAAAACTTTCACACATTCATATTTACATATTCTAGACAATAATTATCACATTCAAATACTTCGGTGACTCAGCTTAGCGGTCCCGAAACCACTTCCCGACTAGGGTCAATTTAGGGCTGTCACATAAGGATTGGAAGACGGTTGAGAGTCAACACACTATCAACTAGTTCAGCTTTGGTATAAAGACATTTCTATTTTGTTCAATGGCATGTATAGGACTTTGGAGTATTTTGTTATATGTGTCATTTGAATTGCCAAATGAAGGCATGTAAAGACGTACCTATCTTTTTGTATATGGCCATGGGAATTGGCTTATTTGAAGTAAGCTATGACCTACAAATCTATGCATGTTTATATTCATATGTGATGGTTTGTTTATAATTGGCAATGAGTCGCAAGAACTAGCCAATTATGAATGTGTTAAAGTGACATGGAAACCCATAAATACAAATAGGGAGTAACTTATCATGTATGAAACCAATGATATGAGGTTTCCATATAATGAGTTCTGCCAAGATCATTTATAAGAATATAATCATGTTTTACTTTGTATTTGGTAATCATTAAGTATAAGTGATGAAAAGGGTGACCAAAGGCTTGGAAATAGCCTATTAGGGTCCACACAGTTGGACACACGGGCGTGTGTCTAGGCCGTGTGTGACACACAGCTCACCCCCATTGGTGTATGTTATGGCCGTACATCCTCTGCACCTAAAATTTTAAGTCAATGTTGTACACGAGCAGGCCACACGGGCGTGTGTCTTCGCCGTGTGTCCCTAATTGCATGATAAGGTTAAAGTCAGTGTTGCACACGGGCCGAGGGCAAGGGCGTGTCCCAAGCCATACGGGCGTGTGTGACTACACGACCGCACCACACGGGCGTGTGACACTTCAAAGTAAGGGAAATTTTCTAAGAGGCCCAAAGTTTATCGAATGTTCCCGGTTTTGTCCCAAACTGTCCCTAGGTATGTTTTAGGCCTTGAAGGCCTGTATAAGGGACGAGATGTACATGTTTGAAAAGTTTTAAATCTAGGCAAAACTTGGTAACCCGATTTGGTATGTTTGTAAATATTAAGTCCCAGTAACGCCTCAAATCCTATCCCGGTGTTGGATACAGGTTATGGGTGTTACAGAGATCATGGGAAGCAATCTTAGGGTTCTAAGGCCCAGACTACATCTATAGCGAGCATTGGTAATGCTAGGTCTAATAAGCCTGAATGCTAACACTACGGTAGACGACATCCCGGTGAATGTAGGATGAATAACCGGGCTTGTTTTCAATGTGGCTCCCAAGATCATTTTATTCGAGATTGCCCAAAATGGTTGAAAAAGAGAATTTTTAGAATGCAAGATCGAGTAATACTGCTGTTAAAGGGAGGCCAGTGAGAAATACAGAAAATGGGACCAGTAGCAGAGGTGTGTCCAAAGACTCAGTTGTGAGATCGGAAGCTAGAGCACCTGCGAGAGCTTATGCCATTCGTGCTCACGAGGATGCATCCTCCACTGATGTGATCACTGGTACATTTTCTCTCTATGATACTACTGTAGTTGCATTAATTGATCCTGGATCGACTCATTCTTATATTTGCATGAATTTGGTATCTAGTAAGAATTTTTCTATTGAGTCGACTGAGTTTGTGATTAAGGTGTCGAACCCCTTAGGCAAATATGTTTTAGTTGATAAAGTTTGCAAGAATTGTCCTTTAATGATTCGAGGTCACTGTTTTGCGGCTGACTTAATACTTTTGCCATTTGATGAGTTTGATGTGATACTTGCAATGGATTGGTTGACTCTACATGATGTCATAGTGAATTGTAGACTAAAAGTTATTGAATTGAAATGTCAAAACAATGAAACTCTCCAGGTTAAGTCAGATGAGTCGGGTGAATTGCCTATTGTGATTTTGTCAATGTCGACTCAGAGGTATGTAAAAAATGGTTGTGAAGCATTTGTCGTGTATGTACTAAATACTAAGGTGTTTTAATTGAAGATCAAATCAATACCGATAGTTTGTGAATATCCAGATGTGTTTCTAGAAGAGCTGCCTCATTTACCACCGGTTAGAGAGGTGGAGTTTTCTATTGATTTAGTACTGGGGACTGCACCAATATCAATAGCTCCGTATAGAATGGCTCCAACTGATTTGAAAGAATTGAAGTCTCAGTTGTAAGAGTTGACAGATAAGGGTTTTGCGAGACTGAGTTTTTCACCATGGGGTGCACTGGTGTTATTTGTCAAGAAGAAAGATGGATCCATGAGACTTTGTATTGATTATCGTCAACTAAACAAGGTTACGATAAATAACAAGTATCCCTTACCGAGGATTGATGATTTATTTGATAGGTTGAAATGGGCAACAGTGTTTTCGAAGATAGATTTGAGATCCAACTACTATCAACTGAGAGTTAAAGACTCCGATGTGCCAGAAACCACATTTAGAACGACATATGGACATTATGAATTTCTTGTTATGCCTTTTGGATTAACTAATGTTCCTGCCATTTTTATGGATTTTATGAATCGGATCTTCCAACCGTATTTAAATAAGTTTGTGGTCGTGTTTATTGATGACATTTTGATTTATTCTCGAGTTGAAGCAGAGCATGTCGAACATTTAAGAATTGTATTGCAAACTTTGTGAGATAAGAAATTGTTTGCTAAATTCAACAAAAGTGAGTTTTGGCTTCGAGAAGTCAAATTTTTGGGGCATATTGTATCAGCGGAAGGTGTAAGAGTTGATTCGAGTAAGATTTCGACAATTGTGGATTGAAAACAACCTAGAAATGTCTCCCAGGTTAGAAGCTTTTTGGGCTTGGCTGGGTATTATCGATGTTTTGTTAAGGGATTCTCAATGATTGCTACACCTATGACAAAATTGTTACAAAAAAAAGGTTAAGTTCGAGTGGTCGGAGAAATGCCAAAAGAGTTTTGAACAGTTGAAAGCATTATTAATTGAGGCACCTGTATTATTGCAACCTGAGTCAAGAAAAGAGTTTGTGATTTTCAGCGACGTGTTATTGAACGGTCTGGGATGTGTGTTGATGCAAGAGGGAAAACTGATAGCTTATGCCTCGAGACAGTCAAAACTGCACAAAAAGAATTATCTGACGCATGACTTAGAGTTGGCTGTCATTGTGTTCGCTTTAAAGTTTTGGCAACATCATTTATTCGGTGAGAAATGCCACATCTTTACCGACCAGAAGAGTTTGAAGTATTTAATGACTCAAAAGGATTTGAATTTGCGACAACAGAGATGTCTCGAGTCGTTGAAAGACTATGAATTGGTAATCGATTATCATCCGGGAAAGGTGAATATAGTCGCAGATACTTTGAGTAGGAAATCTTTGATTGCTTTGAGAGCAATGAATATGCGACTGACTTTATTTGATAATGGTTCGATTCTAGTTGAGTTAAAAGCTAGACCAGTATTTCTTCTGTAAATTTGCAAAGCTCAAAAATGTGACAAAAAACTTCAAGCTAAAAGAGTTCAGTGCGAATCAGCTACGGATACAGATTTTAAAATTGGGGCAGATGATTGTTTGATGTTCCGAGGTAGGATTTGTGTACCGAGAGATACCGAGCTTGTTCACAAAATTCTTCACGAAGTACACAGTGGTTGTCTATCTATTCACCCAGGAAGTACGAAGATGTACAATGATTTGAAGAAATTGTATTGGTGGTCAGGTATGAAAAGAAATATTTCTGAATTCGTAGCGAGATGCTTGATTTGTCAACAAGTAAAGGCCGAACACCAAGTACCTTCGAGTTTACTTCAGCCTGTGATGATTCTCGAATGGAAATGAGACAGAATTACGATGGATTTCCTAACTAGATTACCTCTAACTCTAAACAATAAAGATGCCATTTGGGTAGTTGTTGATAGATTGACGAAATTGGCTCATTTTTTTCTGGTATGTACCGACTATTCACTTGATAAGCTAGCTAAACTGTACACCGCTGAAATTGTTAGATTGCATGGAGTGCCTATTTCTATTATTTCGGATAGAGATCCAAGGTTTACGTCACGGTTTTGGAAGAAGTTGCAAGAAGCTTTAGGCACAAAGTTGAATTTTAGTATTTCATTTTATCCGCAGACCAACAGTCAATCTAGAAGGACGATTCAAGTTCTCAAACATATGCTTCGCTGTTGTGTTCTAGAGTTCGAAGGTAGTTGGGAAAATATCTACCTTTAGTCGAATTTGCTTACAACAACAGTTGTCAGTCGAGTATAAAGATAGCACCATATGAGGCATTGTATGGCAGTAAGTATCAAACTCCATTGTATTCACAGGGTTGATTTGGTTAGAGAACCGAAGAAAAAGTGAAAATAATTAATGATTGTTTGAAAGCAGCTTCGGACAGAAATCGTACGCGGATTTGAAACGAAAGGAGATTGAATTTCAAGTCGATGATAAGGTATTTCTGAAAGTGTCTTTGTGGAAGAAAATTCTTAGGTTCGGTCGCAAGGGTAAACTGAGTCCACATTTTATTGGTCCGTATGATGTTATGGAAAGAATAGGGTCAGTGGTGTATCGACTAGCCTTGTCGTTAGTGTTAAAAAGGATCCACAATGTGTTTCATGTGTCTATGTTGCGCTGTTATCGATCAGATCCTTCACACATAATTTTACCAACAGAGGTTGAGATTCGACCCAATATGACTTATGGTGAAGAACCAATCAAGATTTTAGCTCGGGAAGTTAAACAGTCGAGAAATAAAAATATAGCCCTAGTGGTAGTTTTGTGACAAAGACATGGGTTCGAAAAGGGTATGTGGTAACCCAAGGAATCTATGAGAAAACAATACCCAAACCTCTTTTCCGATAAGATTTTCGGGGACAAAAATCCCTAATGGGGGGAGAGTTGTAACAGACCATTTTAGGGTCAAATCGAAATCGTGGTTTTGGGACCATAAATTTGAAGTAGAAATATTAATTTTGTTATTTCGTTAAGGCCTATAGTATGATTGAATGGTTGTGTGAAAAATTTGTTAAGAAATTTTATCAATAAAGTGTCTAATTTGACTAATAGGACTAAATTGCAATAGATGCAAAATATGTGTTCTAGAATCTAGAGGTGTCTAATTGCTAAGAAATTTTAAATTGGAGGCCCTTTAATGGTATTTAGACCATTACACTTTAAGTTGGACAAAAATGGACATGGTTATATAAAATTTCAAAGTTTTAAGTGAATGGCATTTTGGTTATTTGGTAAATAAAAACAAAAACAACTAATAAAAAGATGTCTTCTTCCCCAATAAAGTCCTCCCATAGCCTAATTTCTCAAGAGAAAACATAGCTAGGGTTTGGCCACTTTCAAGCTCGATTATAAGTCCGTGCTTGTCCCGTTTTTAATGATTTTTATATTTTTGAGATCAGTGTAACCTAATCTAGCTATGTCAAGGACTAATTTGAAAGAAGTCAAAGTTTAAAATTTTACCCATGTTGAATATCTGTGTCTTTTGATGTCTAATGGTAGAAAATGTATGTTGGATGTTAGGTAAACAACTTTACCAAGTGATTTTTGATGAAAATGTCATATAGGGACCTATTTGTAGAAGTTGTAAAATGTGTGTAAAATGTGAATAAATGAAAAATGTGGGCTGGTATGAGTACTAATAATATTTGGCTAGGCTTGGGTAAAGAAAAAATTGAATGAAAATTATTTTATGAGCTTAGGGACTAAAATGTAAAAAGTTGAAAACTTAAGGAAAAATGTAATTTTTGCCATAAGGTGTTTTTGGTATTAAATTGAATAATGTGATGATTGAATGAGTTAAATTTGATATTATAGATCAAGAAAGATGAGGTTCTGACCTAGACTGGGGAAAGAACAAAGTTGTGGACTAAATCGAACTATTAGCCATTTTGTACCGAGGTAAGGTCATATGTTAAATATAAGCTTTAGAATAATTGTACTTAAATGCTTTAATATTGCATGGATTGTATGTTTGATTATGTGAATGAGTATAACTCTACAAACGTGTTCGACGATGAATCGACAAGCAAGAAATCCCGTTTGAACATTAAGAATAGGGTATGATACAAGTGACATGTCACTAGGGCCATTATGTGTTATGTGATTATGTGATCCGGGTGCTGGTCTTGTACATCCTACCGGTGGCTGAGTATAAAGGCATATGTTGCAGATACTTGATAGCTTGTGTGAGCAGCATCGCATAGCTACGTCTTGATTGATAGCTTGTGTGAGTAGGCTCGTTGATAGCTCGAGAGCGAGTAACTAGGTGATATGAGACTTGGGTAGCTTTGGCTACATATGTGGCATTAAGTGTGCAAATTTCCCGAGTATCTGACATTTTTTATTCTGAGTGCTTCACGGGTATGTCAAAGATGAGAGTATGTGTAAGTTCATTTCGAGATGGTTCAGGTATGTGTTGAAAGCTCAAGTTTATTAAATGATTGAAATGATGAAAGCGAGGTAAGTTTTGTGATGAAAAGAATTATGATACTATGGTAAATTTACATTTAATTATGTTATAATATTTGAATGTTATATGGATGGTAAGGTTGTTTATTTCTTGCATACGAGCTTACTAAGCTATATAGCTTACTCCGTTTATTTTTCATGTTTTATAGTGTCGCCAAGCTAGCTCGGAAACAGAGATCGTCAGAGATTCAAATCACACTATCAAACTTTCATTTTGGGTATTAATGATCTTAGTATTTTGAAAATATGGCATACCTAAGGGCTTGGTTATTTTGTTATATGTGTCATTATGGTTTTAGCCAAATGTATTGGCTTGTAATAGCTATTGGTTGATTTGGTTCCTTGTCATGCTAATTGGCTTATTTTGGCTAAAATGGTTGTAAACCTAAGTATATTCATATATATGCCAATGTCTTTGGTGATATGGTCATGGTGTGCTTGGTGAATGATGGAATGTAATTCGTAGCATGAATGTGAAATGCTTGGAAATTTGATATATTGATGAGATGATAAGATTGTGCACAATTAGGTGTCTTGAAAGTAGTAAATTGAGGCTTAATGAATGTGAAATTTGCATGATTAATTTAGGGCATAATAAATGTTGTGAGTATGATGGATGTTGCTATTTTATTGGCATGTGTTGGTCATAATTGTGGATGGTTTGGTTGCCTAAGTATGCCATTAATTATGCTTTTGAGTTGGTGTAAATGTAGGTGTAAATTAGGGTGGAAAATGGCTTGGTAAATAGCTTTTATTTTGTCCACACAGGTAGACACACGGGCATGTGTCTAGGCCATGTGTGACACATGGTCTTCCCCATAGGCATGTGTTTTGGCTGTGTGTCCCCTGCACTTAAATTTTGGGAAACAGAATGCTCAGAATTGAGCACACGGGCAGAGACACGGGCGTTTGTCTCAACCATGTAAATGACACAGCCACAGGCACGGGCGTGTGTCCTGGGAGTGTGAAGTCTGCTCCTATTTTATGAAAATTAATTTTCCACACGGCCTAGCACACGAGCGTGTGACTTAGCCGTGTGACCTTAATTTTTTCATGAGTTACAAGTCAGAAAGTTATACGGGATCGGGACACGGGCGTATTTGTAGCCACACGGCCTGCCCACACTGGTGTGTCCCAAACCCCATGGGGGTGTGAACCCTGTTTAGGGGAAAAAATTTCTAAGTTTTGTAAAAAATTCTAAAGTTCTCGGTTTAGTCCCGGACTACTTCCAAAGCATGTTTTGGTCCTCTTAGGCTCATGCTAGGGACTTTATGATTGAATATGAATGGTTTTAATTTGGATGCAAATTTATGGCTTGGAATTATGTGATTGTTTGTGTGGTAAGTCTGGTAATGCCTCGTACCCTATTCCGGTGTTGAATACGAGTAAGGGGTGTTACATCCTAACAGACTTATTTCATTGTAATCATTATTTGACAACAATATTATGTAGTTTTAGTTATCTAGGGAGTAATGGACATTATTTTAATGTTAAATTGAATATATATATTTTTACTAATTGTTATAAGTAATTCACCACTGATCAGAAATAAAAAGAGATCCTAATGTGAATGTAATGCCTCAATTTTTTATACAGTAAATGGTACTATTTTGGTAATGTATACAGTAAAAAATATGAGAAAATTAAAAAATGAGTTCATTGAATGATATTCCATGAGGAGTTAGTTCTATATTGAGTAAGGAAATTAGTAATGAAAAATGCGAACATGAAATATTAGTAAAGGACTAAATTTTAAAATTTTAAAAGTGAGCGAAGACTAAAGTGTAAATCAACCTAACATGGAAAGGTGGATTAATAATGATTATTTGGTTTGAAGACAACATGGATTATGTATTAGTACGAAAAAAGTCATGTTTGAACTAAATTCAATAAAAGTGAAAAATATAGGGACTAAATTGTACTTTTTTCCATTTTGCCAGACAAGGGCGTAATGTAATTTTACCATTAGTGGATAATATTGTGGAGTATAAGTATGATTTATGGAACATATACATGCTAGGTGTCATGTGTAGTTATAAGAAGAAAAAAATGGACTAAAGAGTAATTTTTCATAAAAAGGGATTTTGGTGATAAATAAATACGAGGATTATTATAAGAGTATTTTCGATTTTTGATAATAGTTTATATTTAGAATTTAGAATCCGTGAAATGTGGGAATGAATCATAACCATGGATTTGAATTTAAAAACAAGGGTGACATTTGGACAACATGATTTTATGTTAATTTTGACCTTTGTTTTAAAATGAATAAAAGAAAGAAAAGATAATAATTTTCTCATCTCCTCGTCCAAAAATTTAGATTCAAGTCATTTTGTCTTTTTTCTTCAACCCATGAGCATTATATTATTTTGTTTATACATATGTTATTACATAAAGTGGGTTAGAAATAGAGTAAATGTTAGTAATAATCATGAAGATATAATTTATTATAATAAATTTGAGTTTAGGGTTTGCTAAGAATAATGAGTAAGAAATATGTGCTTAAAAATGATGAAAATGTGAATGTATGAATTCATTATTGAAATTAGCATAATTAAGTAATGGAAAATTGAAGCATGATTATTTGGGATTTTGTTATATGATGTTGGAAATTGGTAGTGTCTAAGTGATGAAAAATAAAAATTTATGTTGTTAGAGTATTGGCTAAATAGTGAATTGGTAATATAATTATGTTTTTCTATAAATATGAGAATTTATATGTGATTTGGAATATTGTATAAATAACCAATGAAATAAGTATGTAGCAGCCCATTTTTCAGTAAAATCGGAATAATGGTTTTGGGACCACAAATCCAACCTGAAAATAAAATTTATTTTTATTTTATTACATGGTCCATAATATGTTGGAAATGTCATGTGAAAATCCCGATAAGAAAATTTTATCGATTATGTGTTTAATTAGGGAAATGCCTAAATCGCATAAAATGTAAAGTTGAATTCTAGTAGCTATAAGGATTAAATAGCTATGGAATTCAAAACTAGAGGTCCTTATATGGTAATTAGACCATTAAAGAAAAGTATGTAGATATTTTGGTGACTCATTCATGGAAATTTAGAAAAAAGGCAATGACTAAATTGGAAATTGAAAAATATTTAATTAATTAAAAGATGATAAAAGATATCATCTTATTTTTATGTCATCTTCAACCTAAAATACATGGAAACCCTAGGAGAGAGATGAAACTTTCATGGCTTAATTAGGTAAGTTTCCTTGTCCTATTTTTAGTAATTTTGATATTTTTAAAACTGGGATAGCTTAATCTATCTATCTGGGGGATCAATTTAAAAGGTTATCAAAGTATAAAAATTGGGTCATGGATGAATATGTTGAAAATTTGAAATTTATGGTAGAAAATGAAAGGTTGTTGATAGATAAACAACTTTTACAAAGTGATTTTTGATGTAAACATGATTTAGGGACTAAAATGTAAAGTTGTGAAATGTGATGAAAAATTCTGAATTTTTATAAATACATATGGTGTAAATTTTGTGATGGGATTTTTGTTAGGCTTGGAATAGGGAGTAAATTGCACAAATTTCATTTTTCGAGCCTAGGGACGAAATAATTTTGAAAGAATTTAATTAACCATACAGCTTAGCACACGGGCGTGTGGCATGGCCGTGTGCACAAGTCAGAGAGTTACATGGGGTTGAACACGACCTGCAGCACGGGCATGTCCAAGGGTTACACGGGCGTGTCCCTTGGACGACACGAGCGTGTGAGCCCTATAACTTAGAAAATTTTTGAAATGTCACGAAAAATTCTTAGAGTTTGAAACAAGTCCTGACTTGATCCTAATGCTCGTTTTGGGCCTTAAGAGTCCATTTAAGGGACGATATGAATAATCTTGGTTAATGAATAGTAATTTACGTGAATCATCTGAAAAGTGTTCTGAAAGTTCCAGTAAAGCTTCGTAACCCTATTCCAGCGATGGATATGGGTTAATGGGTGTTACAAAGTATATATGTGATAGTGTGACAATTATAAGAGATGAGAAATGGCGACTTGATCACCAAAGGAAAAAGTGTGTAAGTGAAATGAAATAACAAATTGGTCAAATTGTCAATAAGCATTTGCATGTGTAATCAATATATATATTTTGAATGATATGTGATAATGACTATAATTGTGTACATGAGAATTGTTATGTGACCTATAATGAGAAAATGTTTAGTAAAGTGACTTTCCCTTGTAAATATATGATAGGCATGCCAATAGAGGTTAATGTGCATGCTTGTGATTAGAGATAGCGATATAGAACTATGGCATTACATATATGTGCAACTTAGGCCTTAAGTGTTTGGTCTAATAGGTGGATGCACTTGTACTATAATATGTGTAGGATGTTCAGTTAGAATCTCGAGTACCTGAGTCTTTTTTTACCAATGTTTACTACGAGTTATGAACTTAATTCGAGATAATAAATTTGTTTGACAAGTGATTGTGTTTTGAATAATGAAATTGTAGTATATAATAACTTGTTTTAAATGGGAAGTGAATGAGTAAATTATTTTGATTATACTATAACTAAGTGTGTTTGAGTAAATTATTTTGATTATACTATAACTAAGTGTGTAATACCCTCACCTGACCCAATCACTAGATTCTGGTGTAGGCGTCATAACAGAATCGGGTGATTTTTCATACTAAAATCTCACTATTTTAAAATCAAACTATAATACCTATTTATGAATTAAACTTACATCAAAGACAAAAATTTCCAAATAAAGTTTTCTATCACTACTCCACCCTAAGGGAACTACACAATTACAATATATTTGCCTTCTTAGCGAAATTCCTAAGGGTGCCCCCTTCCTATATGCATGACTCTACTCAAATGAATCCTTGGTTCCACTTGATCTAGTTGAGTCCCTCTTCGAGTTCCTTATCCCTTGAAACCTAAATCACAAGTCAAACTTGTAAGTTTAAACGAACTTAGTGAGTCTCTTTAGTACACAAAATATACTCCACATTGCTGAAGATTCAGATAAATAATAAAAACACAACAAACTCCTTATTCATTGGGAACATTTATTTTTAGCTGTCGTAATGGACTTTTTCCTATTTTTGATCCTATCCACGAGCAGATATATCGTTGAGTGATTTTCCTTCCGGTTACTCTATCAAGCTTTGATAAACTTTGATAGTTCCACTCATTGACTCACCATCTCTGCAAACTCTATCCTTTCTTTTACTTAAAATTTTTTTCTTCCACTTATGCTCAATGTAGATTTCTTCTTCCTATCATTATGCCTTATTAATGTTGCTTTCTGGCTTACCCTCCTAAGGGCTCTTGGTGAGTGTTCTCAACCTCTTTAGTTTGTGGCAGGCTTTTTCCTTATATTAATCCCACATAACTACCTCACCTTGCATCCATTAGTATGACTGATAAGGTCCTATGCCACCTTTATGGGTTAAATCCTGCATAGTTTAAATAGTGATCGGATTACTTCAGTGTAATCCGCTTTAGTCAAAATACCAGACCCTTAAGCATAGCATGCCCTTATGTTATAGACCATTATGGCCTACGATACTTAGCCAAATGCTGCTGCGTTGCCATTCGAGTTCACAATTTCTTTTTCATAATGCACCTCCACATATCTCGCCATTTGGTGGATGTTTCCTCATTGATTTCCCTTTAAAGAATAATAGTTTTGGTAGACATTTCTATGATTTGGCGTATCCTAGTTTGTCGATGGGCCCTAGCTCATCCCTCTTATCCTTATGGACTAATCGTCATACGTATAATAAGCCACTAGGCTAGAGGGTTTCTTAGAGCACCCTCAACATTCTTTAATGGTGGATCCTTATCTATGATCCCTGGGTTAACCATTTCTCGTTCACCTATACATTAGACACCACTGGTATGTCAACTTTCACGACTACTTCCTATTGGGTTAACATCCTTATGTCCTTCAAGTTTACATGGATACTATTCTCACAATCCTTTCTTATATCCATTATGTTCTCATTCATTGACAGATTCCTTCGACCCACTACTTGACTATTACAAGTCGATACTCATTTTCCTTCCAATCTTTTTCCTTGTTTGCGGGTTGTTGCACAATTTCTGTTTTGATTTTCCACCCGTGTTTATTGTCCCGATGGACTCTCTATGTTGCCATAGTTAAATTATGGTCTTGCTCATCAGATTCCACGTCTAATGTCTTGACGGAGTCCATTGGTTGCCATAGTCAAACTATGGTCTTACCCTTATAATCCTCGTGTTTACTGTCCTAGCGAACTAACCCGTGTTTAGCATCCTGTTGGACTATCTTGTGTTTAACGTCTTGTTGGATTATCCCATGTTTGATGTCCCATCGGACTATCCTGTGTTTAACGTTCCATCAGAGTATCCCATGTTTAACATCCCATCAGACTATCATGTGTTTAACATCCCATTGAACTATCTATGATATCTTAGCGTCTTTCAACTAAGATTTTACACAGTATAACCCTATGTTTACTGTCACAATGGACTATCAAAGGAGCCATGGAGTTTTTCAGCCATGGTATTAGTAGCTATCCTTTCTAGCATACTTTCACATGATATCATGACATCTTTTAGATATGGTCTTACTCATTTCTATCATGATGCCATATCTTCTTTCAGCTATGGTATTACTTATCTTTATGGTGATTCCATAAAATCTTTTAGCTATGATCTTACTCATCTTTATCATGATGTCATAGCATCTTTTAGCTATGGTTTTACTCATTTTTATGCATATAGGCTCTGATCGGACCCATGGCCTAGCCATGATCTTTTATTTACTTTCTCTGTTTCCTTCCATCAATTCCTCCATTTGCCATCCTATACCTTGATGCTTGAATATCGCAGTGTCCCCTCTACAAGGCCAGGAGCTTCGCTCATCACAGGTGCACACAGTAATACTGTATGGCGGTATCTAAAAGAATCACTTCTTTCCCATTTTCCTTTCCTAACTTTATCTAAACCCAATAATGTTTCCCTTACATGCATTTCATGTATGCAATACCATGGAATCATAGCTAATTCATACACATTGAACTAGAATAATAAATACTCATAAACCCATGGAACCTAACATACTTATCTTTTCAAAGGTTGAGTGTAGAAACTCACCTGAGGCTTATTCATCTCATCAACTTAACATTTTCATATGTCAGAGCTTCCATCCTCTTTGTAGCTAAGCATGGAAACCAAGTTTATGAATTAAACTCAGTATTCACAACTTAATAACTCAATTTTCTAGATTAATGCAAAATTTCTTACAAGGTTTTTCTGAAAATCCTTATCTTCGTTTCCTTAATCTAATTGTTTCAGAGAGACTAAAAATCTTATTAGTTTACTAGATTTTCTACTTTTTTGGTTCAAACCTCATGATCACCGCTCCATTTAGAGCTTCCCTTAATTGTCTCTTCTTTGAACCAACCAAGGAGCAATATAAAGAAAAAAGGAAACTGAAACAAATTGGAGAAGAAGTCTCTCGAGAAGTCAATCTCCAGCTATTTATAGCCCTTCCCGCACGACCTTCAAACATGTGAAATCCACTCATTTTCAATCATTTTGTCCCTTACTAAGGGACCAACTGGTTCTAATCCAACTAAACAAGAATTGGGTTTCAACCTTGTCTACTATTGTTTTCCTATTTTTCCAACAAAGGATGCCAATTTACGGTCTTTTTCAACTTAACCCCTAATGTTCCTAATTTTCAAGTTTCAAGGGATTCTGAGTGTGAGAAAGTGAATAACAAATTAATGAGAATGTGAAATTTGAACTCACCATTAATATCACGTGTATAATGAAAAAAAGAGAAGTAATAAAATGGAATGGAAAATTTGTGTATGAACAGGAACTATGAAGTTGAATTGGTTTAATATGTATATAATTTGAATAATAGGAGTAAATAGTGGATGATTTAAGTGAACGCTTATCAAATGGGAAATGATTAATAATTTATGGTTATATTGAAGCATAAATTGAACAATTGAAATGAACCATATTTGAATGCCTTGACCATAATTAAGGGACTTGTAAGTGAAATAGAGTTAATTCCCTAAATTTAAGTAAGGGGAATAACTTTGAACCATATTCCTTCAATCATAAAATATTCACCCCAAACTCTATATAGGGTAAGGTAGAGAATCCTTACGTTCTTACTAAGAAACTTCTATTACTTAACACATTCATTGATTTAATGTATACGTTGAGTGTCCAGTAGGAGGAAAAGCTTGATTTTGCTTCATCGATGAATCACAACACATATTAAGGGAGTAACAAGTTTATTTTCTTTTTGTTTTTTATTAGAGGAATTTTTATGTTTTGTACGTAGGTTAAGTTTGTTCAATACTAAGCTTGATGGTGCTTTCAATGATGTTTTTGATACCTTTGGTGCTTTAAAGTTATAGTTTGGCTTGAATTGATTTGATCATGTTTATGAGATGAAATTGAGTTCAAATGAGTTTTGATAATGGTATAAAATGTTTGGAAACTTATTGGTATGATTTCATTATGTATGGGATTAACTTGAAGTGTTTTAAAACTATTTTTTAAGTCCCTTGCACCTAGGTGTTTGTACCCAACCTTTAGGCATTGGTACATGAAATTCTGGTAGCCAAAATAGCTACAGTATCAAGGTAATTTATCGATACATAGGGACCATGTAATGATACATGTTGCCCTATATCATGAATTTTTGGCGCTCATTCTCCAAATTAACTACAAATGATGCACGAATGCTCTCATTTCATAATGAGACTTTGGAAATGGTCTAAGATGACTTATAATACCTCAATAAAGCTATTTGGGAAACCATAAAACAATTTTGTGTTTTTTCAATGTCTAAGTACTTAAGACATGATTCAATATGATTTCCAAATCTATTTTAAGGCCCTGAAAGTGTTGTAAATGATTTAATGAAATTTTATTAAATTGGTTAAATGATGATTTTGTTAAAAAAAGAAAAGAGATTTTGTAAATTTAAATAATGTGTTTGCATCGATCATTGGATTAAGTAACGTGTGTAATAAGGAAACAATGATGCTACTAAAGTCCTAAGTAAAGGAACCATCAAATTGAATTTTACTTCAAGATAAAAGTTAAAATTGAGTAATGAATTTTATCTTTTCGTAATCAGGAAAAATATTGCATCCACACATCTAATATGCAAGATGGATACAAAATTGTTTTAGAGTCTGATAACGTTATTGTAACCTCCCAAACCCGACCTAGATGTTATGGCTAGAGTTAGAAGGCTACATTAGCCACCGAAATGGCTAAGCTAACTTACGTTACTTTTTAAGACTCTGAATAAACTTATTTTAGAGAAAACTGTAGTTGTGCTTTGAGTTAGCTTAAAAGCATTCATTCATTAGGTCGTTTATGCTTAGGATTCATTTTATTATTGATAGTATTGTTTTAGAAAAACCGTTTTCTTATCGCTCTTCTTTAAAAAAAATCTTGAAGTTAAACTAATGCAAGGGAAAAACCAATTTTCAAGTCATTTTGGAAAATTAGTTGCCTTTTTGATTTGTTTTTCAAAAACAAATCCTTTGTAATGTAGTGAAAATTAGGAAGCAGTATCAAATTTTACTTAAGCCCGATTTTATGCATTATTCGATTATTATGCTTGAGTAATCCATGCATGCAAAAATCTCCAAAAGAAAAGTTACCAAACAATAGACCAGAAATAATTAAAAATTACTAGCTAAAACCAATAAACACTTAATAATACTTAATTCAAATAATAATTGTAATAGCCCAAATTTACCCGGGCCCGTAAAAATAAATATAATAAAAATTAAAAAATTAAAATGAAGTCCATTTACAGTCCATTAACAAAATCCAAAACCCAATAGCCTAACTAATTATCCAAGACCCAATCAACCTACACTACCCAGTACCCGGTTACACTCAAGCCCAAGTGCCCAAGTGCTGCCCAAAATACATAGGGCCCAAGTGGCCCAATTCGTTAATAGGAGACAGAAAGGCCTAGGGTTTCAGAAACCCTAGGCACCGCAAGCACCCCAACAGACGCGTCCGTTCGTCTCACAGTGACCCACCATCAGTGCCGTGATTCTTGGCTCCGTATCATGCCATGATCGACGCCTGAATCAACGCCGGTGTGCTGTCGTCAGTGCCCGTTTATTACTAGCCTCCTCGCTGGTACCTGTAAAAGGAGAAGAAACCACAGCAACCAAAGAAACAAACAGGGAAAGAAATCACAGGATTCTTTCCTAAAATGTAACAGAGGGTTATAAAAACCCCTTTTTTGATCTTTTGTAATACTACGGTTTTTGATATATATACATAGATTCAATAAAAGAATACAGGGATATACAGATATTTGCAATAAAAGAGACGAAAACAGTTGATAGAACAGAGGTGATTATTTCACTTTTCTTTTTCCTCCATAAATATATAAGTATTGAAAATTATGGAAAAGGAATTTACCTTTGCGGAAAAATTGAAGTTTTCCAGTTTCCGGCCGCTGTAAGAGGCGGTATTGACGGTGGCGCGTAGGCGCGTGTAAGCCCCTGGACGGTGGCTCGGTAGAGCTCCGAGGGCCGGTTCTCAACCCTCTGCCAGAGAATTCTTTAGTTTTTTTTTAAATCAGGTTAGAAATGAAATTTTGGGCTAAAATTTGACATATATAGCATTACAAAAGCGACGTCGTATTGCTTAGTACAATAAGCACTGAAACGGCGCCGTTTAAGTGGAGGATCCGCGCATTGACCCGTGACTCGGAGAGGATCCGCGCGTTTTTCATAAATGGGCTAATTGCCCAATTGATCCTCCCGCATTTTTATGTTTTTAAAATTCATTTTATTTTTATTTTAAATTGGCCCTAACCTTTATATTTTATTTCAATTTAGCCCCGTTGGCCATTAAAATTCATTCTAAAGAACGACGCCGTTTTGGGATTAGGGCAAATTGCCCAGTGAGTCCCTTGTAGTTTTGGGTGCGTTCCAATTAGGCCTAATTTTTTTATTTTTAAAATTAGCCTTAGACTTTAGTTTTATTTCATTTTAATCCTTTTAAATATTTTTGCATAATCTATTTATTAAATACCTTATATATTTTTTATTTTTATAAGTATTAGTTATAAAATAGTATATATTATTTTTTATTTATATATTATTCATTATATTATTTATATTATTATACATTTTTTATAAATTTTAGTATATATTATATATTTTACTATATATATTATTCCTTGCGTTTTCATTTTATTATAAATTATGTATTATTTTATTATTCATTAATTGTGTTAAATTTTAATTTTTTTTAAATTATTATTAAATAATAGTGTATATATTATCTTTATATGATATTTTATCACATCATTTATATTTCATTATATTTTATTTATATATTTTATTACATATCATATATTATTATATATTATTCCCTATATTATCTTCCTTTTATTATATATTATTTCATTATTTATTATTTATTAGATATAAGAATTAAAATTGTAAATTATTATAAACTAACACATATATTGTTATTATATATTTAATGTCTATATTTAAAATTTACTACAAAATTTTGTTCCAATTTAACATATTATTTTATTTTATTTATATTAATATATCAAGCTACTATATTTTTATTTTTAAAAATTTTTCTTTTATTACTTATATATTGCTTAATATATTTCATTTTTTTATTTTTTTATCCTTTTTGTATTTATTAGGTATTGTTTTAACATGCTAATTTCATTTAATAAATTATTTGTTATTTTTATGTTATTTATTTATTGTTATATATTCGCATGAAAATTGATCATTTTATGTTGTCATTTTAAGTTATATTCGCATGAAATATTATTGTATATATATTGCAATTTATATTATTGTGTTCATTATGCTCAACATTGTATTTTGCTTGTAATGATAACGCATGTATATTTATATTATCTACGATTATGTATGATAATGTATATTGTGTAATTTATGCTATTATTCATCATTTTTTATATTATATTTGCATGGAATGTTAAAGTAGGTATCATATAGGATAATTTATTTAATATTGATCCTTTGCAATATGTTAAATGCATTATCACTTTAAAAAACTTTATATTTCATTCGATCCAAAAAGAATTTAAAAATGAGGCAATATTTTTTGGTAGTTAGAAATTCGGGAAGTAGTGCCCTAATATGCTGGGTTGTGATTTCCCTTTTGTCTAAATGCCTAAAATATCCTTCTAAATAAGTTTTGAAAATCACAAGATGATTTTAGTTACGAAAGTTTAAGAATATCGTGTCCAATCATGCTGGATGTGATATACATATTCTTTTGAAGCGAAGGAATCTTGATTCTTTTTAACTTAAATTATTATGGTTTTAAAGGAGATATTATTTCTAAATTCTTTCAAACTTTTGACATTAAGGCAAAATTATTCAATTTGGTACCAATTTTGGGCGTTGCGAGGGTGCTAACCCTTCCTCGAATGTAACCGACTCCCGAACCTGTTTTCTCATAATTTTGTAGACCAAAACATTTTATAAGGTGATCCAATCACACCTAAAAAGGTTGGTGGTGACTCCTATTTTCAAAATACCCTCCCCTTTTAAAAAAGAAGTTTCGACAGCTTGGCGACTCTGCTGGGGACAATAAGAGAGTCAAGCCAAGGAATTGATTATTTTCTGTCTTAATGTCAGAAGTTTGGGAAAAATTTTAACATATTGACCTTTTTACATGTGTTTGCTGCATATGTTTGTTATTTTGTTTTCGCACACTTTGCATTTGCATGACCGCTGTGGTCGCACCTTTAAGTGGGAGTGAGAAGCTATGCTTTCGTGAGGTTTTCACCTCCGAATGGGCTAGTGGATTGCTTCCAGGATACATCCGTACCTATGTCTTCGTGAGACTTTCATCTCCGTATGGCCATAGGGAAATGTGTCCCCCTGAACCGAACTTGGTCCGTATGAGCCTGTAATGGGTGAGGATCGAGGAATCTGCTGGTTCAGGTACCCTTGTTTTAGAACTGAAACTCATATAGTGAACTTCAAGCGCTTACCCTAGGGAGTATAGTGATAACCTTTAGTAAGCTACCCTTATAAGTGCTTGTTTGTTATACTTTTATACGATACTAACTTATTTTATTTTGGCTATCATTGCATGTCATTCAACATTTAAAGGTATCAATTCACGGTTTGATTTCTAGGTTAGAAAGTTTTGTAATGAGGAACGAATATCTTGATAAAGTGAATGACAACGCTTCTGTTTATGTGTGGTCTGAGAAAACCCAGTTAGAGAAGGGAGATAGTGTCACTAAAAGGTATACATCAGAGTTATGGGACTTCACTCATATTAATTCAACACAGAATGAGTTTTAGGAGTTGAGAGACATTTGGGCCCAATGGGATGATGAGGCTAAGCAACTTTTTTATCAGAATTATGAAGATCTTCCCTATTTGCTAGACATCAAGGTGGATAAGCATTTATTTCGAGCCATGCTGCAATTTTGGAACCCTGCTTATAGTTGTTTTACATTCGGAGAGGTAGACTCAGGGCCAACTTTGGAGGAGTATACAACTTTGTTTCGTTGTTTGAAAATTCAAGGTAACAAAGCTTATGTTAGGGCTACTAATTTCCCTACTTTCGTGAAGAAATTAATGATGATCACAGGGGTGAGTGAACAGTGGGCCGTAGCCCAAATCCAACAGAAGAGTGATAGTAAATGCATTCCATAGGCAAGTTTAAGGGATTTGATATTGACACACCCAGATGTGAAGAAGAGAGTTGATGTTTTGGCCTTAAGTATGTATGGATTGGTGATTTTCCCAAAAGCTATGGGGCACATAGATGAGGCAGTTGCAAATTTATTCGATCGAGTTAGTAAACTAAACACACCTGTGCCTGCAATCCTAGCTGAGACATTTAGATCCTTGAGTGCATGTCGGAGAGTTGGTGAAGGTAGATTCATTGGATGTGCACAGTTGTTGTTAGTTTGGTTCCACAGTCATTTTTGGAAGGTAGATAAAGTTCCTTGCTGAGTGTTCTTCAAAGACTATTCTCCGCTAAAGGAAGCAGTAGCTACACCAAGGAGAGATGACATTACAGAGGAAAGGTGGATAGAAATACTTCAGAACCTCCAAGAAGAAGATGTTATGAGGAAAGCCCCTTGGATGACCCCTAGCGAAATTCTTTATCGGTGCGGAAGCTTTGATTGGGTACCTCTTCCTGGAATTTGGGGAGTTGTTGGTTATACACCATTACTTGTCCTAAGGCAATACAAGGTGGAGCAGTTTATACCGGCAACACAAGGGCTAGCTCAGAGTAACTTCTCATATAAAGGAGATCATTATAAGAAGAATATGCGAGAAATTTCAGAGGCTTGGAAGAAGGTTTGCTGTGTGAAGATTCTGACTAAAGTTCTGACGACAACTCTTGAATACAAAGGGTGGTTTGGTAAGAGGGTCAATGATAACATCCCTAAACTGAGTTTGGAGGTTACTCGATCGATAGAGGAGAGTATACGAGTGATTCCAACAGAATTAGAAGTCATAAAACAAGAGTTTGAAAGAAAGAATTTGGAGCTCGGGAGAAAGATAGAAAGGCTTGAGGAGGAGAAGATGAACCTAAGCTTAGACATAGACGTTCATAGAATTGAGGTTGAAAAAGAGAGGAAAGAAAAGAGGAAGATTGAGAAAGACCGAGATGACTTGAAAACGCAATATAAGAGGATACAGTTATCGATGAAGAGAGCTGGATTGAGGAAGTATTCAGAACAGTGGCAACAAGAGATTCAAGAAGAAAGAACCAAAGCTGAGTATTGGGAGAAGAAGTTCCAAGAGATGCACGTGCGTAATCAAGCCCTAGAGAAGGAGAATCAAGGATTAAAAACTAAGGTGACTGAGCTGGGACGATCTCTTCATCATCACCGAAGTCGTAACTCTGTGGTTGAGTTAAAGGCAAGCTTGGATAAGATCGAGGAAATGAAGCACAATATTGGAGGGTTGGAAGCAGCACTACAGGACTATGAGCTACGGATTGAGTAGCTCGAGGCAAGAGAAGAACGTTAGAAGGGAGAGCTTCACCATTTTTAAGATCAAGTCAGAGATAGGGATTGTAACACCCCGTACCCGAGACCATTGCCGGAGTCGGACACGAGGGGTTCACAGACTAAATTCACTTATTTTCACAGTCCATTTAAAAATTTCCAGACTAGCTGGTTAACTGCGTCACTGTCGCCTTAAAAATCATATCTTGAGTTTCAACACTCGAAAACCAGTTTCGTAAATTTTTCCTGAAACTAGACTCATACATACATCTACAAATTTTTTTCTAGAATTTTTGGTCGAGCCAATTAGTACATTTTATTAGTTAAAATCTACCCTGATTCAGGGTTCGACTACTCTGACCTTCATGCATTACGACTTAGATATCTCCTTGTACAGGGCTTCAATACTTATGTCGTTGGTTTCTATTGAAACTAGACTAAAAAAGGAATCTATACATATATGGAATGACTTCTAATTATCTCTGGTTAATTTATAATGAATTTCCAAAGTCAGGTCAGGGGATCCAGAAATCGCTCTGGCCCCGTTCCACGAAAACTTAAATATCTCTTAAAATCCGACTCATATGACCGTTTCGTTTCTTCCATATGTTCATCAAGGTTCGATTACATAATTTATATTCACTATTTAAATCCAATCCTACTAATTTTAGTTATTTTTCAAATTCATACCACTGCTGCTGTCAGCATCTGCCTTTAGGGTAGGTTTACCTATTACATAGTTTCCATGATTTCACTAACCCTTTAACATATATAGCACAAAATATGATCGTGATTAGCCATTCCAATGGCCAATCATTGCCAAGGATATCCACACCTCTCAATAACCATATACATACAAGATGATTATAACATTATGCTCAAAATATATATATAAGCCATTTTCGCATGGCTATCCAAATTTGTACAATACCGAAAGGTACATGACCAACGTCAAAAGGTTAGTCCTATACATGCCATTTTCAAAGTTCAACCAAAAGTGTACCAAAAGGGCTTTGATAGTGTGGGCGACTTCGACTTCGATAATCCCGAGTCCGATAGCTGACGAGCCAAAATCTATAAAACAGAGATTCAAAGGACGGAGTAAGCATTTAATGCTTAGTAAGTTTTGAGCAATGAAATTAAACACAACTGAAGTATAGCATTCATATAACTAAACGGATAATTTCATATACACATATTTTCAAAAAAAATCAGTCCTACTTCACATTTCCAACCCTTATATTCATACATAAGGGATCAACTTAACCAAGGACCGGAAGCTCATTAATCGACTGAGCGAATAATATTCAAAAGGAAGCAACTATTCCAATGCACATACGAAACATACCTCATTGTTGGGATTTTACGAGCGTATTAATTGAAATTGTTACAGCAAGATCGCTCATTCCCAAATCAAGTACCTTCGGAATTTAACCGGATATAACTACTCGCTCGAATGCCTTCGGGACATAGCCCGGTTATGGTAACTCGCACAAATGCCTTCGGGGCTTAGCCCGGATATAGTAACTCACACGAATGCCTTCGGGACATAGCCCGGTTATAGTAACTCACACAAATGCCTTCGGGGCTTAGCCCGGAATTCGTCACTAGCAAAAATGCCTTTGGGACTTAGCTTGGTTATCATCCGAATATCTATGCACATATCAATAAATCATGAGACATCTCTATTTCAATTTCATAACTAGAATTCAAACACAAGTCACTTATCAAGCATTATCATTTCGGCTCAATAGCTACATACAAGAGCATGATTTTGGTTTACTTAAAACATGATCTAATCGAATCATAATCTAAGCTCCATTACTCAAAGACTTACCTCGGAGGTGGTCGAACAATTTCAGCGGCTATTCGATCACTTTTTCCTTTCCCTTATCCAACTGTGGTCCTCTAAGCTCTTGAGCTAATTCAAACAAATTTAACTTATTAAAGTCTCATTATGCTTGCTTATGGCCGAATATGACAAGGAGTTTGATAGGTCATATGGCCACCTTTAGCTCAAATACAAAATGGTCATAGGCATTTTTAATCACATTGAGCAATTTAGTACAATTAATCAAACATTTTCTCATGTGCACCTTTATGACCAAATACACACATCATTAACCTAATATCAATTAACTAAGCACTTAACAAATTCTCCTTGAACCGATTGTCTAAGTCAAGATAGGATCATCATTATGCTTACCTATTGCCGAATGTACAACATCAATCTATGCATTCATTCGTGTGGCCGAACATGCATGTCTATGTTGAGGCCGATTGCATACTTAATACATTCTACAAGTATGGTCACTTGTATTGACCAAATACCATTTTGTTTCAAGTTCAAAACTTGGCTAATACGCATATATGCACTATTAAAGCATCCTCTCCATTCCATCAACACATGCATTACTCATTAATATACAAAATTATATTCGGCCTTAGCACACATCTTGCTGGCCAAATTTTTCTCCATGTAGCAACATTTTATGTACTATACCGAACCAAAAAGATCAAACACCTAGCTTAATCATTTCCAAAACACTTAACCGGCCTTTGACCAAGACTTTAAACAAAGTCTATGTTCGGCTATCACACATATGGGCATTATTAGTTCAAAGTTTTAACAAGATTAATTTCTTTGATCTTAACCTAAATGACAACCCCCATTGTTCATCTAGATTTAGCATGAAACAAACACCAACCAAGAAAACAACACCCATGGCCGAGTATCATCTTCATCACATAGCAAGATTTAAACCATGGGCTAAGTAGAACTCAAACTAACATCAAAAATATGCATGAATCTCATGGAACAACATCAAACTTACCTTAACTTAGCTACAAGCATGGCCGAATCTCTTCAATATTTCCTCCTTTCTTTCCTTTGAATTTCAGTCAAGGAGAATGAAAAAGGATGGACACATTTTTTTTCTTTGTTTTCATCATTTTCCTTTTTCCATTTCTTTATTACTAGCTTTTTATTTTATTGTTTCCTACATACCACATTAGCACACCATGCTTAAAATATGCTATGCCCCATAGCATGGCCGGCAACTAGCTCAAATATTGGGCAATTTGACATGCAAACCCACCATTTCTATAACATGCATTAATAGGCCACTTTACATTTGCCTAGCACATTTCTAAATTTTCTCACATAAGTCCTATTTACTAAAATTCACCTACAATTAAACAAAATCCAAATATAAAATTTTCACACATGCATATATACATATAATAAGCATCAAATATGACAGCTAATTATTTTTATGACTCGGTTTTGTGGCCCCGAAACCACTTCCCGACTAGGGTCACATTAGGGCTGTCACAGGGATTATCTCATAGGAGAAGCTATAGTACAGATTCGAGAGGTTGCTGATCATTTGCAAGACCTGGCGGCACAAGCTAATGTATTAAGTACAAAATATGAGTTAGTGTCAAATAGAGGTCTAGAATTAGCCTTGTTATTTGATAGGGTTAAAACTTTGGGCCTGAGGGCAAAGGCGTATTTGTAACCCGTTTTGTGTAAAGATTTTTGTTTCCTAAATAACGTTTTCTAAAATAAACTGAATCAGAATCGATATCTTTTTACATTCATGCATTTGCAGCCCATCACATCATATGCATTCAAATTTATAGAAAGACCCTAATTAGTTAAAATTATTAGGGAGAAAGAGAGTAAGAGAAAGAAAATTTGGATGCAACACATCCTTTCGGTACACGTGCTAAGTCAAAGAACATGGATTAAAGACTTGAGCAGATTTAGAAAGAAGTGCAGGAGCAGTTGCAGGAGCAATTGGAAAAAATCCAACAAGAGATGAAGGATCAAATGTTGGAGGCTCAAAGGAATATGATGGCTGAAATGGCTCAGCTACTGAAAAGGGTAACAGATAAAGGAAAGGCCCCTATGACTATCACTGAAGAGGATAATGAGGACCATCCTCCGGGTTTTACTCCACCCCATGTACAAACTTAACTTGAGGCGTATCCCCGAAGGCCGTCCATCACAATAAGATCTCAACATGGGCAAGTTGACGCTAGAATACCCATGAATTTTCAAACTGGTTCGGGATTTAACCCAGGAGATAACCCTGCCAATCTAGTCATCCCTGATTTAGATGTAGCGGAGAAGGAAGAGATGAGACTCGAATCATCAAGGCAATTAGAGGAACGTTGTAGATGGTTAGAGGAGAAATTTAAGGCACTAGAAAATGCTGATAATCGTCAGGGAATTGATGCTAAGGACTTAAGTTTGGTCCCAGATTTGGTACTTCCCCACAAGTTCAAAATGCCAGAATTTGAGAAGTACAATGGGACTACTTGCCCTGAAGCCCATATCACCATGTTCTACAAACGGATGACTGGCTATGTAAATAATGATCAATTATTGATCCATTATTTTCAAGATAGTTTGGTTGGGGCAGTGACTAGGTGGTATAATCAACCGAATCGCGCAAGGATCGGTTCTTGGAGAGACTTAGCGCAAGCCTTTATGCAACAATATAATCATGTGACTGACATGACTCCTGATAGGATCACTTTGCAAAATATGGAAAAGAAGCCTAATGAGAGCTTTAGGCAATATGCACAGAGGTGGAGGAAGGTTGCCATGCAAGTTCAATCACTGCTTTTGGAGAAAGAAACTACCATGTTGTTCATTAACACTTTGAAGGCCCCATTCATTACTCACATGATTGGAAGTACCACCAAGAGTTTTGCTGATATAGTTATGGCAGGAGAAATGATTGAAAATGTCATAAGGGGTGGCAAGATAGAGGGGGGAGCTGTTAAAAGATTGGCCCCAAGAAGGAAAGATAATGAGGTGAACAATATGAATAGTTATAACTCAAAAGCGGTTACAGTTAGTCAGCCCAGAGTAACTAAAGTTGGGCAACAAGATTCTCAAAAGCAGGGATCTGGTTTGAGACAAAATTCTAAAAAGGTCTCATTTACGCCTATCCCAGTGACGTATCGAGAGCTTTATCAAAGTTTGTTCAATGCGCATGCAATAGCTCCTTTTCATTTGAAACCGTTACAACCCCCATATCACAGATGTTATGATGCAAACGCCAAATGTGAATACCATGCGGGAATATCGAGGCATTCAATTGAAAATTGCACTAGTTTTAAAAAGGCAGTAGAAAGGCTAATCAGGATGGGGGTCATAAAATTTGATGACACCCCTAGTATAGAGAACCCGTTGCCAAATCATGGTGATCAAAGGGTAAATGCAATTGGGAACACTGACATGAGAAAAATCAAAGAGGATGTGATCAAGGTGAGAACGCCAATGAAAACAATTTGGGAGGAAATGGTGAACAGAGAGATGATAATCTCTAAAGAAAGGAATAAAGGAATGAGGAACTACTGCGAGTTCCATGTTGAAGAAGGGCACGAGATCCAGGAGTGTGACGAGTTTAAGGCCATGGTACAAAGCCTTATGGATAACAATAAGCTAGAATTTTATGAAGCTGGCTCATACAAGGGATGTATATGTACATTAGAAGGTGGACCGAAGAATCAAAACCAGCCAAGGATCATTATTTCTTTACCAAGAAATAATGAAGTTGAAATACCAACGGTACCAAAAGTCATTATTCATAAAACTGTTTCCTTTCCTTATGAGGATAACAAGAGGGTACCTTGGAATTATAACTGCAATGTGACAATTCCGGAGAAAGAGGATATAGCTAGTGCTTCTAAGGAGGCTCAAAGTGAAGGTTCTTATACACGAAGTGGGAATCGTTATGATACAGAAGGCGTCAGAGTTGAGCCCGTAAAAGCAAAAGCTTTGGACAAAGGAAAGGGGACTGAAATACTGGTTAATGAGCCAGTGAAGGAAGAAGAAGCGAGAGAATTTTTAAAACTCTTGAAACACAGTGAGCACAATGTAGTTGAGCAATTGCGCAAACAACAGCTCGTATATCAGTATTGGCTTTGCTTCTAAGTTCAGAGGTACATCATTAGGTGTTAATAAAGGTGCTCAACGAGACTTATGTTACTAATGATATATCCATCAACAAGTTGGATCGATTGGTTAGTAACATAAGCGCTGACAATTTCATTTATTTCAACGATGATGAAATTCTACCTGAAGGTATAGGATCAGCTAAGGCATTGCCCATTACCACTCGTTGTAAAGGATATACATTGCCTAGTGTGCTTATTGATAATGGGTCAGCCTTAAATGTCATGCTACTTTCCACATTGAACAGATTACCTATTGACAGTTCTCACATGAAAACATGCCATAATGTAGTGAGAGTATTTGATGGCACGGAGAGAAAGGTCATGGGAAGAATTGATATTCCTTTGATGATTAGGCCAAACACGTATGAGGTGGACTTTTTAGTAATGGACATCAAGCCCTCTTACAGTTGCTTATTGGGGAGACCTTAGATACATTCGGCAGGAGCAGTGCCCTCGTCTTTGCACCAAAAATTGAAGTTAGTAGCCGATGGACGGCTGGTCACCATAAATGCAGAGGAGGACATTATAGTGACAGTTACCTGTAATGCACCTTATGTAGAAGCAAATAAGGAGGCCACTGAATGCTCTTTCTGTTCATTAGAATTCGTCAATGCAACATTCATCTCAGAGGGGAATGAGGTGTCGGTGCCCAAGATATCCAGAACCACAAGAATGAGTTTGCAGATGACAGTGGGGAAAGGAGCCTTGCCAGGAAAAGGATTGGGAAGATATCTCCAAGGAGGGATTCAAGGTCCTGAACTAAAGAAGAAGAGAGACCATTTTGGCTTGGGTTTCAGGTCAGATTACAAGCAGAGGAGGAAATAAATAGAGAAGCGCCAAGAGAGAAGAAGGGCGCGTTTAGATGGAAGAGAGGTATAGTGGGAACTGATGACATTCCCCCATATATCTCAAACCTTTATATCAGGGGGGATGATTCACCCTGAGAGAGGATTGCTCAAAAAAGGAGGTTATCACATCAATACTGTGTATAATGAAGAGTCTGAACGAGGAAACATTGAGGGCGTTCGCCCTTATGAACCGGGAAGCTCTTTAAACAATTGGGTTGCAGAAGAACTTCCTGTAGTTTTTAAAGATTCTTCAAAGTAATTTTCAGAACACTCTTATTGCTCTAAAGCCTAGGAGTAGTAAGATTTCATTTGTAAAATAGGCTCATGTTCAGATATTTACATTTTAATAAAACGTAACTTTTGTTATCGATTCAAGTGAATATTATTTTATGCCGTTCAATATTCTTTTGACACTTAAATTCTTTCAAATATTTTCCATTTCATTCATAACATATTCATTCATTCTTTGTACGTTCTTTCGTATCCCACAGGCCCTTAGATATCAATGACATGAGCACTGGTACTACGAATCGTAGATTCTCTTTTGAGCAAGACATGTGTTTAGAAGAACTTCAGGATTTTAAAGATGATAGGGATTGTGATATATCTCCAGATCTGTTGAGAATGGTAAAACAAGAGGAGAAACAAATCCTACCCCGTGAGAAAGAGGCAACAGAGAATGTAGCCTCGGAATAAGGGAAGGAGGTGAAAATTGGCATACATATTGCTAAGGAAATGAGACAAGGTCTTGTTGAGATACTACAAGAATTCAAAGATATCTTTGCATGGTCATATGAGGATATGTCGGGTTTGAATACTGATATCGTGGTACATCGTCTCCCCATAAGACAAGATTGCAAGCCAGTCCAACAAAAATTGCGAAGGATGAGGCCTGATATTATGCTGAAAATAAAAGATGAAGTCAAAAAGCAGTTTGACGCTGGATTCCTACAAGAGGTTAAGTATTTAGAATGGGTGGCCAACATTGTGCCTGTCCCTAAGAAGGATGGGAAGGTACGAATGTGTGTTGATTACAAAGATCTGAATAAAGCCAATCCAAAGGCCAACTTTCCTTTACCGCACATCGACACTTTGGTAGACAATATAGCGGGATATTCGTTGTTCTTCTTTATGGATGGTTTCTCGGGGTACAATTAGATAAAGATGCATCCTTAAGACATGGATAAAACCACCTTCATAACATTATGGGGCACCTTCTGTTACAAGGTAATGCCCTTTGGGTTGAAGAATGCAAGGAAAACATACCAAAGGGCTATGGTGACTTTATTCCACGATATGATGCACAAAGAAATTGAGGTGTATGTTGATGACATGATTGCTAAATCTCGAATAGAGAAGGAACATATTGAAGTTTTGAGGAAGTTGTTCCTGAGATTAAATAAATTTCAGTTGAAGCTTAATCCGGCAAAGTGCATATTCGGAGCTAGGTCAGGGAAGTTATTAGGCTTTGTGGTCAGCGAAAAGGGAATAGAAGTTGACTCAGACAAGGTTAGAGCTATACGAGAATTGCCTCCACCACGTACTCAGAAGGAAGTTCGGGGTTTTCTTGGAAGATTGAATTATATTGCTCGGTTTATTTCACAATTAACCGAGAAATGTGATCCAATATTTCGCCTCCTTAGAAAACACAACCAAGGTACTTGGGATGAGAAATGCTAGAATGCTTTTGCTAAGGTTAAGCAATACTTGTTAAACGCTACAGTGTTATCTCCACCTAGTCCAGACAGACTATTAATTCTGTACTTATCAGTGTTTAGTAATTCTATGGGATGTGTGCTTGGCCAACATGACAAGTCAGGAAGAAAAGAGAAGGCAATATACTACCTTAACAAGAAATTCACAGAGTGTGAGATGAGATATTTGCGAATTGAGAAATTGTATTGTGCTTTAATCTGGATGACTTGAATGCTAAGGTAGTATATGTTATATCATACGACTTGGCTAATTTCAAAACTTGATCTATTAAAATACATGATGGAGTCAACAGTACTAAATGGAAGAATGGCAAGGTGGCAAATATTGCTTTCAGAATTTGACATAGTCTACGTGAGTCAAAAGGCTATAAAAGGAAGCGCGATAGCAGAATTTCTGGCTAGCAGGGCTCTAGAAGATTATGAGCCATTGAGCTTTGATTTCCTTAACGAGGAGTTGATGTATGTGGCAGTTGTTGAAGAATATCCTTGGAAGCTAAACTTTGACGGTGCATCTAACGCAGTAGGAAATAGAATTGGGGCAGCCTTGGTATCCCTAAATGGTGATCATTATCTGTTTACATGTAAATTGGATTTTGAATGTACGAACAACATGGCCGAATATGAAGCATGCATTATGGGGATTTGAGCAACAAAAGAGAGGAAAATCAGAACCTTGGAAGTATATGGAGACTCTGCATTGGTAATATACCAGCTTAGGGGTGAATGGGAGACAAGGGACCCTAAATTGATTAATTATCGAAAGATAGTCTTGGAGTTACTTGAGGAGTTTGATAAAATCACCTTCAATTATCTCCTATGGGACGAAAATCAGATGGCGGACGCTTTGGCAACATTGGCTTCCATGATTAAAGCAAATAAACAAGAGGATGTGAGACCAATTTAGATGAGCATTTCTGAGGTTCCGGCTCATTGCTACGGTATGTGAAAAATCGTGAATATCCTGAATAGGCAACTGAGAATGACAAAAGAACTTTGAGAAGGTTAGCTTGTGAATATGTACTAGATAGGGATATCCTTTTAAAAGAAGGAAAGATCAGGTACTTTTGAGATACGTTGACGCTGTAGAAGCTAAACAAATCCTGGAAGAAGTACATGAAAGAGTTTGTGGTACACATGCTAATGGCTTTACGATGGCAAGACAAATCATGAGGTTTGGATACTATTGGTCTACTATAGAAGGAGATTGTATCAATATTGCTAAGAAATGTTATAAATGCTAGATATATGGAGACAAGATCCATGTACCACATTCACCGTTACATGTTTTGACTTCTCTATGGCCCTTTTCCATGTGGGACATGGATGTCATTGGGCCAATATCACCAAAAGCTTCGAATGGGCATCATTTCATTTTTTTGGTCATTGAATACTTCACGAAATGGGTAGAGGCAGCTTCTTATGCTAGTGTCACCAAGTCAGCAGTAAGGTGATTCTTGAAAAAGGAGATCATTTGTCGGTATGGAATGCTTGAGAGGATCATATCAGACAATGCATTGAACTTGAACAACAGCACGATTGCGGAAATCTGTAGCCAATTCAATATTAAACATCATAATTGATCACCATATCGCCCAAAGATGAATGGGGTAGTGGAAGCTACTAACAAAAACATCAAGAGGATAGTTGGGAAAATGACTGAAACCTACAGAGATTAGCATGAGAAATTACCATTTGCACTCTTAGCCTACCGAACGTCCATCAGAACCTCTACTGGGGCAACTCCTTTCTCGTTGGTTTATGGGATGGAGGTAGTGTTACACATTGAAGTAGAAATACCTTTTATTCGAATCTTGTCAAAGATAAAGATGGATGAAGCAGAATGGATTCAATCGCGGTATGACCAATTGAACTTGATTGAAGAAAGGAGGCTAAGGGCTATTCGTCATGGTCAGATGAATTAGAAGGGAATGATGCGAGCTTATGATGAGAAAGTTCATCCAAGAGAATTTCACGAAGGAGACCTTTTGCTGAAAAAGATCCTTCCCATAAAAAGGGACTTTAGAGGAAAATAGATGTCGAATTGGAAAGGGCTGTATGTTGTGTAAGAAGGCTTTCTCTGGTGGTGCATTGATTTTGACAGAAATGGATGAGAAAAGTTTATCCAATCCAGTGAATTCAGATTCAGTCAAAAAGTAATTTGTCTAAAGAGAAGGGAAGACAAGGTGAAAACCCACAAAGGGCACTTTGAGACTTCTAAAAAAAAAAGAGAGAAATGGAGAAACCAAGGTGAAAACCCGCAAAGGGCGCCTTGAGACCAAAGGGATTTTGAGTTGAAAATCCGAAAGGGCTGCTCAAATATTCGAGAAACATGCGGTGACTTTGCTATACCAGATTTGACAAGAAAAGAAGTGTGTTACATACCGGGGCATCAACAAAGTACTTTGGATCTTCTAAACACATGTTAAACTCAAAATAGTCTTTATGGAATTTGTGTACAGAAGCTCAAGCTGTAATATGTTGAACATCAAATTTTTGTTCTGATTACTATCTTTAGATTCTTTTTCTTCTTAAAGATATGTTTTCAGATTAATTTCTTGTTGTACTCTGATGATTTATCTAATTATTCTCAAGATCAGATTATTTGTCTTCTAAAGTATGTTGTATTGAAATAATGATTGATGAACTAGACATTTTTACAAACGAAGTTTTGCATATTACTCTGGAAATCTCTAGAGAATACAAGAAACTAAAACATAACAATTGTTTGAAGAATTCCCATGAGTAAAGGTCGGAGGTACTCAAGGAAATTTCTTTTTCAGTCTAAAAAGATGATTGGACAATTCAAACGATTCAATCGTAGGATCGCCTACAACGGGTCGTAACGTTCGGAGAATGGTATAATAGGACCAATTTGATTCAAAACACATGAACGGAGTATGATAGATACTTGGAGTGGAACTTTGATAGATGAACGAGTAAGAACGTCCGAAATAGGAATCATTTTCATAACATTTTGCATAATTAGAAGCATTTGGTTTATTTCAAGCATGGCATTGTAATCATCAGGCATGAGTACGTATGCATTCTATAGGTTATATCCTTTAAGATCGAAGATAGCAGATTTGGTGTCTCTGTATCGTCAGAGAGCAGATCGAAGAGAACAGATTTGGCGTCTCTATATTGTCAGAGAGCAGATCGAAGAGAACAGATTTGGTGTCTCAGTATTGTCAACGAGCAGATCGAAGATAGCAGATTTGACGTCTCTGTATTGTCAGAAAGTAGATCGAAGATAGCAGATTTGGCATCTCTGTATTGTCAGAGAGCAGATCGAAGAGAACAGATTTGGCGTCTTTGTATTGTCAAAGAGCAGATCGAAGAATAGCAGATTTGGCATCTCTGTATTGTTAGAGAGCAGATAGAAGATAGCAGATTTGGCGTCTCTGTATTTTCAGAGAGTAGATCAAAGATAGTGAATTTGGCGTCTCTGTATTGTCAGAGAGTAGATAGAAGATAACAGATTTGGTATCTCTATGTTGTCAAAGAGCAGATCAAAGATAGCAGATTCGGTGTCTCTGTATTGTCAGAGAGCAGGTCGGAGATAACAGATTTGGCATTCTTGAGTTGGCAAGAAGCAGGTTGAAGATAGCCAATTTGACATTCCTGAAGCTATCAAAATACCTTTGAGGTAGATGAAGATCAAGATTTCGAGATTTGTCTAGGCCGGGCAAATTTGGTCCTTTTGTAATCTTTGCTCTATTCCTGTTACACAGTAACAAGCAAAGAGGGGCAGCTGCAATAGCCTAAATTTACCCGTGCCCGTAAAAATAAATAAATATAATAAAAATAAAAAAACAAAAAATTAAAATAAAGTCCATTTACAGTCCATTAACAAAACCCAAAACCCAATAGCCCAACTGATGACCCAAGACCCAATCAGCCTACACTACCCAGTACCCGGTTACACTCAAGCCCAAGTGCCCAAGTGCTGCCCAAAATACATAGGGCCCAAGTGGCCCAGTTCGTTAACAGGAGACAGAAAGGCCTAGGGTTTCAGAAACCCTAGGCACCGCAAGCACCCCAACAGACGCATCTGTTCGTCTCGCAATGACCCACCATCAGTGCCGTGATTCCAGGCTCCATATCACGCCATGATCGATGCCTGAATCAACGTCGGTGTGTCGTCGTCAGTGCCCGTTTATTACTAGCCTCCTCCCTGGTACCTGCAAGAGGAGAAGAACCAAAGCAACCAAAGAAACAAACAGGGAAAGAAATCAAAGGATTCTTTCCTAAAATGTAACAAAGGGTTATAAAAACCCCTTTTTTGATCTTTTGTAATACTACGGTTTTTGATATATATACACAGATTCAATAAAAGAATACAGGGATATACAGATATTTGCAATAAAAGAGACGAAAACAGTTGATAGAACAGAGGCGATTATTTTACTTTTCTTTTTTCTCCATAAATATATAAGTATTGAAAATAAGGGAAAAGGAATTTACCTTTGCGGAAAAACCGAAGTTTTCCAGTTTTCGGCCGCCGTAAGAGGCGGTATTGACGGTGGCGCGTAGGCGCGTGTAAGCCCCTGGACGGTGGCTCGGCAGAGCTCCGAGGGCTGCTTCTCAACCCTCTGCTAGAGAATTCTTTAGTTTTTTTTAAAAAATTAGGTTAGAAATGAAATATTGGGCTAAAATTTGTCATATATAGCATTACAAAAACGACGTCGTTTTGCTTAGTACAATAAGCACTGAAACGGCGCCGTTTAAGTGGAGGATCCGCGCGTTGACCCGTGACCCGGGGAGGATCCGCACGTTTTTAATAAATGGGCTAATTACCCAATTGATCCTCTGGCATTTTTATGTTTTTAAAATTCATTTTATTTTTATTTTAAATTGGCCCTAACCTTTATATTTTATTTCAATTTAGCCCCAATGGCCATTAAAATTCATTCTGAAGAACGACGCTGTTTTGGGATTAAGGCAAATTGCCCAATGAGTCCCTTGTAGTTTTGGGTGTGTTCCAATTAGGCCTAATTTTTTTTTAAATTAGCCTTAGAACTTTAGTTTTATTTCATTTTAATCCTTTTAAATATTTTTGCATAATATATTTATTAAATACCTTATATATTATTTATTTTTATAAGTATTAGTTATATAAAATAGTATATATTATTTTTTATTTATATATTATTCATTATATTATTTATATTATTATACATTTTATTTATAAATTTTAGTATATATTATATATTTTACTATATATATTATTCCTTGCGTTTTCATTTTATTATAAATTATGTATTATTTTATTATTCATTAATTGTGTAAAAATTTATTTTTTTAAATTATTATTAAATAATAGTATATGTATTATCTTTATATGATATTTTATCACATCATTTATATTTCATTATATTTTATTTATATATTTTATTACATATCATATATTATTATATATTATTCCCTATATTATCTTCTTTTTGTTATATATTATTTCATTATTTATTATTTATTAGCATATAAGAATTAAAATTGTAAATTATTATAAACTAACACATTTATTGTTATTATATATTTAATGTCTATATTTAAAATTTACTACAAAATTTTGTACCAATTTAACATATTATTTTATTTTATTTTATATAAATATATCAAGCTACTATATTTTTATTTTTAAAAATTTTTCTTTTATTACTTATATATTGCTTAATATATTTGTGACAGCCCTAATGTGACCCTAGTCGGAAAGTGGTTTCGGGACCACAAAACCGAGTCATAAAAATAATTAATTGTTATATTCTATGCTTATTATGTGTGTACATGCATATGTGGAAGTTTCATTCCCTAATTTTGCCAATTGCATGAGGAATTATTAAATAGGGATCAACATGAGACATGGTGAAATATGATAGGCTAATTTTAAAGGGCTTATTAGTGCATGTCAACACAAGGGTGGACTTGCATGTCAAATTGCCCAATTCCCTTATAGTGGCCGGCCAAGATAGATTGATGATGGGCAATATATTTGTTTGAATTAGATATTATAATAAGAAATTGGGTTATTGGAGATAAAATAAATTAAAGAAAGGAATTAAAAAGGAAAAAGATGAATAAAATAAGGGAGGAAGAAGGAGTGTTCATCCTTTTCCTTGTTACAATTGCCGTGAGTGAGGGAAAGAAAGGTGAAGAAGTTCGGCCATGCTTGTACCTAGGTTGAGGTATGTTTGATGTTTTTTTTTTTGAAATTCATGCATGTTTTTAGTTATTAGTTTAAGTTCTACCTAGCCCATGGTTTAAATTTTTGCTATTGATGGAGATGATATTCGGCCATGGGTGTTGTCTTTCTTGGTTGGTGTTTTGATGTTGTGGTGATGAGGCATGAAGATGATTGAGCTTGAGTGTTTAATAAAAAGGATTGGATGTGAGAGTATGTGAGGAGTAGAAATGATGGGTCTTAGCAACTTCATGAAGGTTCGGCCATGGTGCTTAAATATTGTACTTGTGTTTAACCCTAGGGTTAATTAGTTATATGGTTAGTATAGGTATGGGTGACCGAATATGAGAGCATGAATAGATGAAGAGTTTGGTGAATCGATATGTCGTAAATGTTAAGTGTTAAATGAAATGGAAATGATAGATTAATGTTGCACATTCGGCTATAGTTAGGCATGTTGATGATTTTATCTTGACTTAGATGAATTATAGGTGATAGTATAGATATACATATTCGACCATCACTTGGGAGCTTATGTGATGTTGAGTTTAAAATTAGCAAAGGTGATTACCGAATGTCCAAGTATGCATATGCATGTGTGATTAGATTATTGATAGTATGGTAATTGCATAAGGTTATTAGCCGAATAGCTAAGAACATAAGGTAGCAAGATGAAAATTTTACCATGTCGTTTCGTATGTCATAAACTCATTAAAATGTGGATACCAATATATGTAGCAAAGCGGTTAAATGAGTTAATTTATTTGTTTAAGCTCAAGATCCTAAAGGAGAGGCGTCCAACAAGGGAAAATCGAAGGTCATCGAGTAGCCGACTTGGAACTATTTTACCTAACACAAGGTAAGTCATTAAGCATATCTTTGGTATTGATTTAAATGATCGTAATACCTATGCAATTGTGTTTAATGAGATGAAATGTATACAAATGTATATGTATGTAGAGATGAAATTGTCGAATGTAAAAAGGAAGTGAAGCATATAGAGTGGCTGGTTTTCGGCACTAAGTGTGCGGGCAATAAGTGTTCACGGTTGTGAGATTGGCACTAGGTGTGCGAACTTGAAATGCATGGCACTAAGTGTGTGAGTTTAAAGTACATGGCACTAAGTGTGCGCGGTTGATTATTAAGCACTATGTGTGCGAACCCACTATATATTTTCTATAAATTATTTACATTAAGGGTGCGACTTTACCGAGTCAATTTTGGACAGCGGAAAAGGTAAGTACCTTGAGTTCATGGCTAATAGGCGCTATGTTTATATTTGGAGTTGAGCTGGGTAAGTTTTGAACCTATGTGATGATTATAGTTGAAGTCATGTACATAAGGTTCATCGTGGAATAGGTGAAAGGTCGTTTAATTGTATGATTGTAACGAAAATAAAATGATGTATGAAAGGTCAATGTAGGACTTGGGTATGAGATTGAACCGTAAGGTTTAAGGAACTATGCTATAGTTCGGTATGGATGGAGTACTTAGCCTCATTTCATTGTTTCCTGTTGTGATAATTTTATTAATGGATGGTTGTGGAATGCTTATGGCTTACTGAGTTATATACTCATTCGGTGTTTGCTTGTCACCTATTTTAGGTTTCTTGGACTCATCTTTTTGCCGTGCTCGGGACCGTCATCGAAGTCATCACACCGGCTAGCAACTTTTGGTACTTTCTTCTTAGTTGGTCTAGGAGAACATTTCGGCATGTATAGGCTATTATGTTTTGTTTGAAGTTTGGTATGTAAACTTTTAGCCATGCGAAAATGGCATAAATGTTCGTTTGGATTTGGTTCTATGATGCTTAGTCACAAGTCTTGGTAATTCGGTTGTGGTTGAGTATTGGTTGAGGTCTACTCGATTATTACGCCATATGTCATGGCTAATTTATTTTCGGTGTTAAATTCATGATTTGGTAATAGTGTAGTGGGGAGATGCTCGGTGATGATTAGTCTTTGGCATGGCTAGTCATGGTCATAAATTGTGACATGTATGATGAATTATTAGTTAGATCAAGGAAAAATCACGAAATAGGCATAGTCTGCTTTAGTAACAGATGCTGATAGCAGCAGTGTTGTGAGATTGAAAAATCACTAAAAATAGTAGAAATGGAATTAAATAATAAATAAATTAGGTAATCGAAGCTTGATGAGTCTAATTTCATATGGAAGAAACGAAACGACCATATGAACTTTATGTTAGGAGATAATTAAATTCTTGTGAAACAGTGCTAGAGCAATTTCTGGATCCCCTGTTATAACTTAGAAAATTCACCGTAAATTTTATCGAGATAATTAGAGGTCATGCTTTATATGTACAGATTCGTTATCGAGTCTAGTTTCATTAGAGACAAACGGCATAGGAATTGAAGCTCTTTACAGGGAGATATTTAAATCGTAAGATACAGAGGTCAGTGTAGTCGAACCTTGAAACAGGGGAAACTTTAACAAATAAACTGTACTAATTGGCCCAACCAAAAATTCTACAAAAATTCCACCATATAGATATATGAGTCTAGTTTTGGGGAAAATTTATGGAATTGGATTTCGAGTTTCAGAACTCAAAATATGATTTTTAAAGTTACCACGATACAGTAGCCAGCTTGCCTGGAACAAAAAAAAATATAGGGGGAAATAAATGAAGTAAGCCGGTAACACCTCGTGTTCGATTTCCGGTAACAGCCATGAGTTCGGGGTGTTACAATATTTTTTTATTTTTTATCCTTTTTTTATTTATTAGGTATTGTTTTAATATGCTAATTTCATTTCATAAATTATTTGTTATTTTTATGTTATTTATTTATTATTATATATTCGCATGAAAATTGATCATTTATGTTGTCATTTTAAGTTACATTCGCATGAAATATTATTGTATATAAATATTGCAATTTATATTGTTGTATTCATTATGCTCAACGTTGTATTTTGCATGTAACAATAATGCATGTATATTTATATTATCTATGATTATATATGCAAAAAATGATAATGTATATTGTGTAATTTATGCTATTATTCATCATTTTTTATATTATATTTGCATGAAATGTTAAAGTAGGTATCATATAGGATAATTTATTTAATATTGATCCTTTGCAATATGTTAAATGCATTATCACTTTAAAAAACTTTATATTTCATTCGATCCAAAAAGAATTTAAAAATGAGGCAATATTTTTTGGTAGTTAGAAATTCGGGAAGTAGTGCCCTAATATGCTGGGTTGCGATTTCCCATTTGTTTAAATGCCTAAAATATCCTTCTAAATAAGTTTTGAAAATCACAAGATGATTTTAGTTACGAAAGTTTAAGAATATCATGTCCAATCATGCTAGATGTGATATTCATATACTTTTGAAGCGAAGGAATCTTGATTTTTTTTAACTTAAATTATTATGGTTTTAAAGGAGATCTTATTTCTAAATTCTTTCAAACTTTTAACATTAAGGCAAATTTATTCAATTTGGTACCAATTTTGGGCGTTGCGAGGGTGCTAACCCTTCCTCGAACGTAACTGACTCCCAAACCTGTTTTCTCATAATTTCGTAGACCAAAACATTTTATAAGGTGATCCAATCACACCTAAAAAGGTTGGTGGCGACTCCTGTTTTCAAAATACCCTCCCCTTTTAAAAAAGAGGTTTCGACAATAATAATAATCCAAGGTCTAAGTTGATTCTCTAAATGTCGAGTCCAGTCCTAATTTTGAGGTTAACCTTAAAAGTTAAACATTATTGGGGGTGAACTTATGAAAAGCTCAGTGTGAGTCGAATAATTATTTAAATGCTCAAAAACATAAATATTGAATACATTGAAACATATTAGCATTAACAGAATAACACAAAACCATCATTGGAATTTTATATCATTACATAGCCATTATCAAATTGATGTCAAACGGTGTATGAGCATAAGACATCATTCATTAGAGTAACAATCACCATTTAGTACAACAAAATACAATATATAGCAAAGAACAATAACATTTGAATATGTCCTACACATGATGTAATGCAAAAAGGTTCCTATCCATACCATCTGTTACACACCACGAGTTCCCCAGAACCCATCATCCGCACTCCAAAACATTATGGGCCTAAGCTCATTTTGGTTAAAACCACCGATAACAATATGTAGGAAATTCTGCCAGTAAAAATGCAGACAAGCTGCTAGTAAAAATACGATAAATCGCCATTCCCCTTGGTACTCTAGGTGCAGAGCATTGACTACGAATAATATGGATTTAATATGTCACCGATATACTACAGAACTCCTCCATAAACCACAAAATCTAAACCCAATGCATATGCAATATGTCAGACAATCTCATAGATAATCATATCTTAATACTTTTCACATTTATTTGACATGCTCAACATGTCATCAATAATCACATACTTTTAGTAAATGGAAATAGTGATCCAATCTTTCAAATTACCATTGAGTTGGTATCAATCAATATCGTTCAATTTCACATACTTTACAGATTTTCATTGTGCATAATAGCACCCTTTTCAGTATACAATATAACAAATATCTCATGTATTTAAATCATTCATAAGCTTAATATCTCAACACATTATATCATTTAATCAAACATTCTCATATCTCATAACTCAAATATGCAATTACAAACTCAATCAAACATTCATACTATCAAACTAGTAATTTTGCCAACATGTCAATCTTTTAAGACTCAAAACATACCTGGTTCGGCCACTCAAAAAATCAATAATTTGGCTAATTTATCAAATATAACATGATATTTAACATTTTCAAACAATTTTATGAATTTAGGATCCATACCTTATTTTTTGCTTCCTCGCGGCACACGAGCGAATCTTCTAATTTTCCTTAATAATTCCTTAAACGAACCTAAACCAAAATTCAGTATAAATGTAACACCCCGTACCCGAGACCGTTGCCGGAGTCGGACACGAGGGGTTAACAGACTTAATTCATTTATTTATACAGTTCATTTTAAAATTTCCAGACAAGCTGGCTAAATGCGTCACTGTCACCTTAAAAATCATATCTCGAGCTCCAAAACTCGAAAACTGAATCCGTAAATTTTCCCTAAAACTAGACTCATATATCCATCTACAAATTGTTTTCTAGAATTTTTGGTCAGGCCAATTAGTACAGTTTATTAGTTAAATTCTCCCCTGTTTCAGGGTTCGACTACTCTGACCTTCATGCATTACGATTTAGGTATCTCCCTGTACAGGGCTTAAATACATATGCTGTTTGTTTCTAATGAAACTAGACTCAAAAATAAATCCGTACATATAAAGCATGACTTCTAATTATCTCTGGTTAATTTATGGTAAATTTCCAAAGTCAGAACAGGGGATCCAGTAACTGTTCTGGCCCTATTTTACGAAAACTTAAACATCTCATAAAATACGGCTCATATGATCATTTTGTTACTTTCATATGAAAATAGACTCATCAAGGTTAAATTAAATAATTTATTCACTATTTAACTCCATTCCTACTATTTTTAGTGATTTTTCAAATTCACTTCACTGCTGCTGTCAGCATCTATTTTTAAGGTAGGCTTTACCTATTTCATGGTTTTCCATGGATCAACTAGCCATTTGTCATACAAAGCACCAAAGTGATCGTGATTAACGATTCCAATGGCTAATCATTACCAAGCATTTCCATACCACTCAATGAACAATATACAAAATGATTATAATGGTATGCTCAAAAAATATATATAAGCCATTTTCGCATGGCTATCCAAATATATACATTACCAAAAGTACTTGACTAACAGCAAAGGGCAGTCCTATACATGCCATTATCAAGGTTCAACCAAAAGAGTACCAAAAGGGCTTTGATAGTGTGGACGACTTCGACTTTGACAATCCCGAGTCCGATAGCTGACGAGCAAAATCTATAAAACAGAGAATCAAAGCAACGGAATAAGCATTTAATGCTTAGTAAGTTTGAGTAATGAAATTAGTTTTGACTAAAGTATAACATTCATATGGCTAAATAAACAACTTCATATATGCACATTCTCATAATCATACTTACTTCACGCTTCAATCAACATATTCATACACAAGGTATCAAACCTAACTAAAGGCTGAAAGTTCATTAATCAATTGAACGAATACTATTTAAAACGAATCGACTTTTCCGATGCATATACGAAACATACCTTATCGTTTGGATTTTATGAGCGTATTAATTGAAATTATTACAACAAGATCGCTCACTTCCAAACCCAAGTATCTTCGCGATTTAGCCGGATCTAACAACTCGCACAAATGCCTTCGGGTCTTAGCCCGGATATAGCAACTCGCACAAATGCCTTCGGGTCTTAGCCCGGATATAGCAACTCGCACAAATGCCTTCGGGTCTTAGCCCGGATATAATCACTAGCATAAATGCCTTCGGGACATAGCCCGGATATAGCAACTCGCACGAATGCCTTCGGATCTTAGTCCGGTTATCATCCGAATAATCATGCACATATGTCCACAAATCATAACACATATTTATTTCGTTTCCATTACTAGAACTCAGACACAAGGCACTTATCTACCAATACCATTTTCGGCTCAATAACCACATACAAAGAGCATGGTTTTGATTCGCTATATAACATGATCTAATCGAATCATAATCTAAGTTCCATTACTCGAAAACTTACCTCGGATGTTGTCGATCGATTTCAACGGCTATTCGATCACCTTTTCCTTTCCTTTATCAGATTTAGTTCCCCTTTGCTCTTGAGCTTAATTTAACAAATAAATTGATTTAATCATTTTGAACATCAAAGAGAAATTTAAGGTACTTAGCCCATATATATTAGGCATTAGAGTCATATATGTATGAAATCATGAATCAAATTCAACATATTAGCCAATATTCTCCTTTAGCCGATTTTCTAAGTCAAGATAAAGCCATCAATATGCTTACCTATAGCCGAACGTACAACATCAATCTATGTATTCATTCATGTGGCCGAATATGCATGTCTATGTTGAGGCCAATTATATACTTAATACATTCTACAAATATGGTTACTTGTATTGACTAAATACCATTTTGTTTCAAGTTCAAAACTCGGCTAATACACATATATACACTAGTAATCAAATACTAACATTTGCACTTCACCTTAATACCTAGCTTAGCAAACCTTAATTTAGCATATAATTGTTCATAACACAATTAAAGCATCCTCTCCATTCCATCAATTCAAAACACATACATTACTCAATAATATTCAAAATCATATTCGGCCTTAGTACACACTTGTTAGCCGATTTTTCTCCATTTAGTAACTAATGCACATATGTGCTCATTTGCTAGACTCTACTTCACCTAACTACCATTTATCTCTTCCATTTACTACCATGGCCGAATGTTATAACCCAAGCCACACATATTGTTCCTCAAGGCCCTTCAATGACCACATTCGGCACCCCTTAAGAACAACCCAATTTCAACCTTCAAGAAAGAAGAAAAAATATATGTACTAAGAGCTTCAAACTACTTGGCCGATTATCAAACCTTCAATCAATCAAAATTTAATCCATGGAATGAATAGAACTTGAACTAACCACCTTCTTTATACATAATTTTCCAAGAATTTCAAAATTTTGACATGGGTTATGTAAGAAATTAGCTAATCAACTAGAAACAAGCTTAAAATTTAAAAAAAAATCTAACACAACTTACTAACCTCCCTTAAGCTTAAAGTGACCGAAACCTTCTCTTCTTTCTTTCTTCAATTCGGCCAAGAAGAATAAAAAAGGATGAAGCTTTTTTTTTCTTCTAGTTACGGCAAAAATGGGGGAGCAAGGATGAAACAACTTTGGTTTCTCCGCCCACTCCCCTCATATTTTATTGTTCTTAACACAACATGTTATCACAAAATGTTTATAATATGTTTTACCCATCACATTTTGTCTATCCTCATTGTCATGGCCGGCCACTACTATCAAAGTGGGGAAATTGACATGCAAGTCCACCCTTTTGATTACATGCACTAATAGATCCTTATAGATTAACCTATCATATTTCAAAAGTGTCACACATAAGTCCTATTAAATAAATTCACATGCAATTAACTAAATCGAAGCTTAAAACTTTCACACACTCATATTCACATATTTTAGACAATAAATATTATACTCAAATACTTCGGTGACTCGGCTTAGCTGTCCCGAAACCACTTTCTGACTAGGGTCAATTTAGGGCTGTCACAATAAATTCAATAAATTTACCATTCAACCAGCCCCAAACACCCACTTCTGATTTCAAACCAATCGTTGAAATTATAACTATTTTATGAATCCAAACTAGTTAGATTCCTTACACTGTATCGATGCAAACTGTGCGTACAATCGTTCTTCGCCTTTATGAATGATTTGAGGCATTTGGGTCAGCACCTAATTCAATAATATAATATAAAACCAGTAGCTAATTAATTATCAGATTCCTTCATTTAATCAATTCATAACATTTAGCCAACAACTATGTCAAAATAACAAACTAGTTACCCTTAATTGCACTTACACTTCACGATTTGTAGGTTTCGAATGGCCAATCGATGAAGAATGTTTTTCCATAATTTAAATGGGTTTAAAAGATGATTATGAGGGTTAAAGAACTCAAATTAATGCTGTAAAAATATAGGCAAGAACCAAGAAACAAAATAGCCCCCTTTCTTGTACCTAGGCGCACGCACCACCACCCATAGTGGCCAAAATTGGGGTTGAATTTTAAAATGGTTTGAGATTTCATTAAATTATTGAAAAATACCTTTGAAATAATTAAAAATCCCTAAAATTCGAGATCTAAAAATTTATGTTTTTAATGGACAAGATTAATTAAGAAATTGAAGAGAGAAGAGACCTTACCCAAGCTAGTTGAGAGAAACGACAATGGCAGTTTATTGGCAATGTTCGGGATCAATCTTGGAGTTCAAGATTTTAGATTTGAGGCTAATTTTAATATGAAAAAATGAAAGAAATATGGTGGAGAATATGTTAACAAATCTAGTGGCAAAAATAAAAAATAAAAATAAAGAGAAAGAGATGGTAAAACTAGCTGTAGGCGACGACAACAACGGAGGAAAGGAAAATGAAATTAAAATCAAAGAGAAGGAGAGGAGGAGAGGAACGACTAGGGAAATGAGGAGGAGGATTAAATTCTGATTATTAGTAAAAAATTAATATTTATACCTAGGTTAACTAGGCTTGGATGACCCACACATTAAAACAAGCGGTTCTTGTAAAAAAATTAAATTATTTGCATGGGAAGGGAATTGAAGTTAGGACCTCAAGGATATATTCACTAATATTTAACCATCAAACCAATAACTCATTCTTGATATAATTTGAAATATTTATTTTAAAAAATAAGGCATGTCACATACTAGGGTTTAAGGCAAAATTTGCAAAATAATAAAAATATTGTGAGAGAAGGGATTTGAACTTGGGTTTCAAGAAACATTTCACTAACACTTAACCAACAAACCAATACCTAATTTATTTCCTAAATATTCGTAGACAAGTTTCAAAAATTAAGGCATGACCAGTCACTCTCGATTCCTAAACTCGATTCTACTAACCCTAGATCTTTGTGATGTTACAATTCTCCCCTTCCTAAAGAAATTTCCTCCTGGAAATTTTCTTAGTCACAAAATCTATTACCCCTTTTACATCAAACCGGGCCACAAGCTTTCGCTGTGCAACTCTGATTCCAACACAATTAGAAATAATATATCTTCTTACATTCCAACATATATCTTGCAGATCTAATTAAGGAAACGTTACTAACAGATTCCTCTACCCCAATTCCCAATATTGATAGAAACTCTACTAAATTACGCTTACCACAATATCTACAAATCGAAATCCTAGCTAATCAAACAGTTTCTCCAATAACAACAACTACAACCTTTCGTTGAGGCCTATCTCGTTTAGCTCACTTTAAAGGTCATGGATTTGGTCTAGTGGAAGCAAACTCTCTCTGTAACACCCTTAACCAGTATCCGTCATCAAAACAGGGTTTCAGAGCATTACCGAAACTTTTAGAACATTTTTACGAATAATTTATGTAAATTACTATTCATTTACCAAGATCATTCGAAATGTCCTTTAGTTGGACCCCTGAGGCCTGATACGAGCATTAGAATCAATTCGGGACTTAATCGAGAACTCTAAGAATTTTTCGTAAATTTTCATAAATTTTCTAAGTTACAGGGTTCACACGCCCGTGTGGTCTGAGGGACACGTTCGTGTGACCCTACAACACGATCGTGCTACAGGCCATGTTCGAACCCGTGTAACTCTCTGACTTGTGCACACAGCTATGCCACATGTTCGTGTGCTAGGCCATGTGGTTAATTAATTCAATTCCAAATTAAGTGCAAGTTTCACACGGCCAAGACACACGTCCGTGTTCTAGGCCGTGTAGCACACATGACTAAGATACACGCCCGTGTCTCCACCCGTCTGCTCAATTCTGAGCATTCTGTTTCTTAAAATTAAGGTGTAGGGGACACACGGCCTAACCACATGCCTATATACCAGGCCGTGTGTCACGCACGGTCTAGACACACGCCCGTGTGTCTGCTCATGTGGACAAAATAAAGCCATTTCTAGCTTTATTTCTCACCCAAAATCACACCAATGACCTGCACTTAAACTGACATCCAAATAACAACCAATTCAAGCATTCAAATTAAACAAATTCCATCATTCAACAAGGCATATCATTGCATGCACACATGTTTATAATCTTACCTTGTTGTATTCCATATGTTAGACATAATTCGATCAACTACTTAACATATATTTGGCTACCATAGATGACATTACAAGTATATCAAAACAGCCATTACTATCAATTCCAATGGCTAGATTACAAGCATCATTATCGAGCAACTAATGGTCATGTTTTCCTATACATGCCATTATACCAAAATGATTTTTCTATGTATACTTACCAATCTTGTTTACTAAATCTAAGCATACAATATCATGTTTTCCATCCATTAGCAAAATTGCCTAAATACATGCATTCAATCAAACATGTTAGTCACCAAAATCTTCATATCAATCAAGTAAGCATATATGAGCTCATCATGTAATATTCTTTCAAGACATTATCATTTCGTCTCATAATACTTATACCATGTCAAGAGTTATGTCCGTTGAATCATTAAAATTTCGATGGATACTCAAGTAGTACACTCGAGGTGTACGATTCAATATTCCGTCAATTCTTATTCAAGGGTACCCCTTAGGGCATTTAACCAAGGAACACACTTTCGAGCCACATATCGTATAACAGGATTACCAGTCAAGGCTAAATCCTTTATATAACGTATGCTCAGAGGAGATCAATTAGGATTACCTGTCTGAGTTAAATCCTTTCTACAATGAGGTCAATAGGATTACCCATTCGAGCTAAATTTGTCAACAAAGAATGTAGACCTCATCCATTTCGGGAAAGCACATATATATTCATTGGAATTCAATATTCAATCGACTTAACCCTTTTTCACCATTCAAGCATGTATTAAATTTTTCATTATAGCATTCAAATAATTTATATCAATATAAGTCACATTCCATACAACCACAAAATTCAATTAAACATATTTACATGCTCATTTAAGTTACACGAACTTACCTCGACACTTGTTCGCGTAAGTAATCTACTAACTTGAAACCTTTTCCTTTCCTCGATCTAACCTCAAATTTGTATTGTCCGGATCTATATAAATAGCTTTAATCATCAACTTCCCATATTCCATACTCATTTGGACTCAATTTACGTTCTAGGAAAAATTACCATTTTACCCCTAACTTTTCCATAAATTCTAATTTCGTCCCGAGGTTTGGAGAATGAAAATTGTGCAATTTACTCCCTATTACAAGCCTATCCAAAACCCCATTACAAAATTTACAGAAAATGTATCCATAAAAATGCATAATTTTTTATCAAAGTTCACAACTTTACATTTTAGACTCTAAATCATGTTTTCATCAAAAATCACTTTGTAAAAGTTGTTTATGTATCAATAACCTTTCATTTTCTACCATAAATTTCTAGTTTTCAACATATTCATCCATGATCCAAACTTCATACATTGATATCTTTACAAATTAATCCCCCAAATAGATAGATTAGACTATCTTGATTCTAAAAATATAAAAATTACTAAAAAGGAGACTTGATTTCATACCTTTTTAAGTTGGAAATTTCCTCTCTCATAAGGTTTCCATAGAAATTTTGGGGAAGAATACATGAAAATAAGATGATAATTTCTTTTTAATTAATTATCATCTTTTAATTTTTTTGATTTCCAATTTAGTCCCTACTCTTTTCTAATATTTCCATGGACGAGTCACCAAAAATCTACATACTTTTCTTTAATAGTCTAATTACCATACAAAGACCTCTAGTTTTGAATTTCATAGCTATTTAATCCTTATAGCTACTAGAATTCAACTTTCACATTTTATGCGATATAGTCCTTCTCGAAATTAAACACTTAATCGATAAAATTTTCATATCAAAATTTTCACATGACATGTCTATCATAATACGGACCATATAATAAAATAAAATAAATTTTATTTTCGGGTCGAATTTGTGGTCTCGAAGCCACTATTCCGATTTCACTAAAAAATGGGCTCTTACACTCTCCTTTTTCGAACTTTATTCTTTTCCTTTCTTTTGCACTCCAAGCATATAGTCTTTCCCTCCATATTAGTCCTTTTAACCATAATCTTGAAAACCTTTTCTAAAAATCCTAATATGGCTTGGGATAGACAGTGCATCATCCTTAGCCTCCTGGTTTTCACTTTTAGAAGTAACCACAATCACAATGTCAATCTTCTTAGGATTAGGCACAATTCCTTGAGAAGCAAATGACTCAAATTGGGTAGCTCATTGCTAAGCCCCATGGTTCCTCATTTTATAGTTGTGAATTATGTATCCTATGGTCTTAAATTTGATCTACAGTTTCAGAAAAATTAATCACTAGCTAACTTCAGTTAATTTATAGTTTCCAATCTTACAGTTTCAAAGAAAAATTAAATATTACCTATTTTAGTTCTATGTCTACAATAATACACCTCAATTGTTTACCTATAATTAACAGCATCATTTCTATGGCATCTGGCTTCGGAGTCTCGGACCTAATTTTCTTTGTACAATATCATTTTCAAAATTCTCTGTGGCTTGTTTTTCCCAAATTTCCTTTTTCATGTATGCATGCATGCAGACTTGCTTAAGTAGATTTAAACACTCAGTCCGAGGTTTTCAACCAAGGCTTTGATACCACTAAATGTAACCTCTAAAATCTGACCTAGACTTTATGGCTAGATTGAGAAGGCTACATTAGCAACTGAAATGGCCAAGCTAACTTATGTTACTTTTTAAGACTTTAAATAAACTCATTTTAGAGAAAAATTTTGGTTGTACTTTGAGTTTATTTAAAAGCATTTTGTAACAGCCCGATTTAGACTCTATTTAGAATGGTGGTTTCGTGTAACACCCCAAACCCGGCTCGGACGTTATGGCCAAATCTAGAGATGCCACATTGAAGTGTTTTTCCCAAGTATATTATTGTTGAAAGAAACCCATTCTATATATTTATCCTCTTTGTGATCTTAACGAAGACTTTAGGATGTCTCGTTCCTATTCAAAACTTAAGTTGTTTGGCAAAAGTTGATCATATTAAATTGTTATTAGTTTCAAAACATTATTTCTTGTAGAAGCTTTTAAAACAAGTTTCATATACGTGGTGTTTTGAAAAACATTTATCTTTTTGAAAACCCGCTTCTTACTACTAACAAATATAAATCCAAATAAATAAAACCCCAAATTAAAGCTAACAAAAAAATTTAAAAGGCCTTATTACATTAAAAATACCCAAAATAAAACTACTTATAATTTAAAATCCAAAGGGAAAGTTTGTGTGATTGTGTGGCCACCCTTAAGTCCCTCGCAACACCGGCCCACCTAAGCCTAGGGATTACCTGTATAGATAAATAGATGGGTGAGTTATGTGTTTGGGATCGGTTAGAAGGTCGCTTGAATAAAAGAAAGGTGTTTAAATATTTTATAATTGTGTGTTTAGTTTAATTGTTAAATTATTTAGGAAGGGTTGGTAGTGTGGAAAAAGTCTTGGGTTCGATCCAGGGCTTTAGCAAAATTTTGCATTTTTTCTAAAGAACCCTGAGCATTAAGTGGAAGGCTTATTAATTAGGCCTGGTAAAATCTGACATAAGGAAGCATGTGGCCTAGTGGCAAAAGGCGTGGGTAGTAAGCAGGAGGTCCAGGGTTCAAGTCCTGGCCTAGGAAAAAAATTTTTTATTGCTCGTAAGATTAGTAGGGAAGCTAGCATTTAGGCTTTATAAAAATGTTAGGTGGGAATTTGACACAAAGATGCGCTTGGCCCAGTGGCATGATTGCGTTAGGAGTAAGGAGAGGTGTTGGGTTCAAGTCGCAACATGAGCAGAAGTTGTGGGTATTTTTTAGACAACCTGGAGGTCAACATAAAGAGTTTATTATTAATTGGGGAGAAGAAACGACACAAAGGAGCTTGTGGCTTGGTGGTAAAGGATGAATTGCATAGCCAAGAGATCAAGGGTTCAAATCTGAATGGTAGCATAAGAAAGGATGCTGTGCAGTGGCCAACAGCGTGTGGGGAGGTAGAGTAACCTTGAGGTCTGGAGTTCGATTGGAGGCGCGCGCAAAGGGAGAATTTAATTTTGCTGTACAGTGGAAGCAATTTAAATTGGAATTTTTTGCTAAAATCAATGGGATTAGAATGAGGATTAAGGGTAGATATGATAATGATAAAATTGGAGAATTTGAAGGGAAATTATCTTGACGAGTTTAAGTCAATTAAGGAGTGTAGGTGTATTTTATTTATTTTATTTTTTTTAGTATAAATATGTGTGTCGTACGCTCGAGTAAGGGCATTTTTTGGTTTTTGTGTGCTTCATTCGTATATCACCTCCTCTTTTCTTTAAGCCAAATTATTGATTTTTTTCTTCCCTATTTTAATCGAATCAATCTCTTCCCTTTTCAACTTAGCCAACTATTTCTTTTTCATTTAAAAGCCAATTCTTCTTCATTCTTTCAAAAAAAATCGTTAACCTACAATTTCTCCATTTATTTCTCTTTTTCCCTCTCATCCAAGAGTGTGATCGCTGATGGAAAAAGGGGGTTCTAGCAAAGAGGTTGGGATAGAGGCTCCCAAGTTTAAGCGACGTAAGGTGTTAGCCGTTAGGGACTTTCCGCCTGGATGCGGAAGGGGGACTACGTCAGATTTCAAGTTACATAGGCAGATCGCAGTCGATCAATCTAGTCAAGGCAAGTATAGGTGGTTCTTCGGTAAGTAGTGGATTTATTTTGAATTAATGGAATGTGACTAATGGAATATAACATTGAATATAGGTTCAGGCGATTATGAATACTTAGTACTCCAGGTGATAAGGTGTGTACTTCTACCCTATGATAACTTGATATAAAGCTGAAGGTGTGTACACACACTGCACACACAAGTAGATCGGCAAAAGCCGAAATGCCGAAAAGTCAAAATGTCAAAAAGCCGAAAGTTTGACTACGAAAGTCTTGCGAGTGCGCGAACACTAGTGAGATGGAAACCGATAGGTTGTCTGAGGCCCATAATAGGAAAAAATTGATAATTGATGCTTTGTGATGAAAAATCGTATGTGAGCATGATTATAAATGTAATTGGGCCTAGTGGGCCATATACAGGTATGTGAGCTTGACTGGGCTTTGTAAGGGGTTTTAGGCCTAGTATATGATGACTACATAAAACTTAATTAATATATTGTGACCGTGGACAAGTCATAGGATTAAGGTGTGGCAACAGGTATATGCATGTCTAGGATTGGATCTGGGGAGAGCTTGGTACTTAAGCAGTCTTAATGTGTGACAGCCCTAAATTGACCATAGTCGGAAAGTGGTTTCGGGACCACGAAACCGAGCCATAAGAAAATAATTAACAGTCATATTTAATGCTTATTATATATGAACATGCATGTGTGAAAATTTCATGCTTAAATTTCGTATATAGTATGTGAAATTTATCAAATAGGACTAGTGTGAGAAAATTTAGAAATGTGCTAGGCAAATGTTAAAGTGGCCTATTAAAGCATGTTAGAAAATGCTTGTGCTTGTACTTGCATGTCAAATTAGCCAAAATCTAGATGGTGGCCGGCCATGCTATGGGTTAAAACATATTATAAATATGTTATGTTAACATTTTGTGTTAAAAATAATAAAATAAAGGATATGGGTAATAAAATAATAGTGGTTAGTAGGAGGAGAAACCAAAGTTAGCTTAGGTTGCTCCTCCATTGCCGTAACTAGAGGAAGAAGATGAAAAAAAATTCGACCAAGGTGGTTCTCTAGATTAAGGTATGTTCAATGTTACTTTTGGAAGTTTATACATCCCTTGGATGATTAGTCTAAATTCTATCTAACACATGGTTGAATTTGGGGTTGTTGGAGAGTTAGGATTCGGCTAAGAAGCTTAAAATTTTAGTTGATGCCTTGATGCTATTAGCATGTTAGATATGTGGATGTGTTAAGTTGCTGGTTATGTTAGCATGAAAGTTGAGATTCTTAACTCATTTTGTTTGGAGGTGCCGAATTTAGATTTAAGAAGAGAATGGGTAATTGGTTGTGCTTGGTAGAATGGTGGATGAGTTGCCGAATGTGGTTTTTGGTTTGGGCATAAGAAATAATATTATGCATAGGTTTCGGTTTTGGTAGTACTTATATAATTATAATTAGTTCATTTTGATGGTTTGGCATGAGGTGATAAGTAAAAGTTTAAAGGTAGCTTAAGTTAATTGATACTCGCTAATGATTTCGAATTGAAGCTTTGTTAAGTTGTGAAATGAGTGGCCGAGAGAGCTATAGACTATTGCCGGATGTATGTTCGGTTAATAGAGTCTCCAAATTGATTATATGTATGTGTGCTATTAGAAATTCAAAGGATTTTCGGCAGAATGTGCTTAGGGGTTAAGTCATGAGAACTTGGGGGTATTCATATTTGGACCTTAAGATTTTGTACACTATGGCTATGTGAGTTAGGTGTTAAATAACTTAATTATGTGTATGTATGACCAAGTATAATCGGCCACATGAGTAAAATGAGTTTGATATGTGATTGACGAATGTGATTAACAAGTAAACCTTATTGGTAAAAATATTTAATACTTCTACTTGTATATATATTAGGCTCAAGGGCAAGGGGGATCAAAGTTGGATCGGGGAAAAGAGAAAGCAATAGAGTAATCAACCCATAACCGTTCCAAGATACCGAGGTAAGTCTTTGAGTAATGGAACTTAGTTTATGATTTGATTATGTCATGACATATAAGCATAACAAATAAACGGTGATATAATGATCCTACTTGAATTGTATATCGGGGTAATTAGTTGTACTTATGACTAGTAGCCGAATGTGCATAGAGATCATGTTATAAAGCCAATCAAAATCATGCTCTTTGTATGTGGCTATTGAGCCGAAAATGGTAAGGGTTGATAAGTGTCTTGTGTTTGAGTTTTAGTAATGAAAATGAAATATGGATGTGTCATGATTTATTAATATATGTGCATGATTATTTGGATGATAACCGGACTAAGATCCGAGGGCATTTGTGCTAGTGACTATATCCGGGCTAAGTCCGAAGGCATTTGTGCGAGTTACTATATCCGGGCTAAGTCCCGAAGGTATTTGTCCGAGTTACTATATCCGGGCTAAGTCTCGAAGGCATTTGTGCGAGTTGCTATATCCGGCTAAATCCCGAAGGTACCTGGGTTTGGAAATGAGCGATCTTGCTGTAATAACTTCAATTAATACGCTCATAAATCCAAACGATAAGGTATGTTTCGTATATGCACTGGAAAGGTCGATTCCTTTTTAAATAGTATTCGCTTAATTGATTAACAAGCTTCCGGCCTTTAGTTAGGTTCGATCCTGAGTGCATGAATATAATGGTTGAAGCGTGAAGTAACCATGATTGTGGGAATATGCGTATATGCAATCATTCATTTAGTCTTACGAACGCTATACTTTAGTTGTAAATAATTTCATTACTTAAAACTTACTAAGCATCAAAATGCTTATTCTGTTGTTCTAATTCTCTGTTTTATAGATTTTGTTCGTCAGCTATCGGACTCGGGAGTGTCAAAGTCGAAGTCGTCCACACTATCTAAGCCCTTTTGGTACTCTTTTAGTTGAATTTTGATAATGGCATGTATAGGGCTGACCCTTTTTGTTAATTAAGTATCTTTTGGTAATGTATATTCGTATAGCCATGCGAAAATGGCTCGTATATTTTGAAGTATATCATTACGGTCTTATGATATGGTTATTAAGTGGTGTGGAAATGTTTGGTAAAGACTAGCCATTGGAATGGCCGATCACGGTCCTATTGGGGCTACGTACGTCATGGCTAATCGTGATTATACTTGAAAATAATGTATGTCAATTTACTAATGGATTCATGGAAAATTATGAAATAGGTAAAATTTACCTTAAATAAGATGCTGATAGCAGTAGTGATGTAAGTTTGAAAAATCACTAAAAATAGTAGGAATGGAATTAAATAGTGAATAAATTATGTAATCGAATCTTGATGAGTATATTTTCATATGAAAGAAACGAAATGACCATATGAGCTGTATTTTATGAGATGTTTAAGTTTTCGTGAAATAGGGCCAGAGCATTTTCTGGATCCCCTGTTCTAATTTTGAAAATTTACCATAAATTAACCAGAGACAATTAGAAGTCATTCTTTATATTTATGGATTCCTTTTTGAGTCTAGTTTCATTAGAAACAAACGGAATAAGCATTTAAGTGCTGTACTTGGAGATATCTAAGTCGTAATGCATTAAGGTCAGAGTAGTCGAACCCTGAAACAGGGGAGACTTTAACTAATAAACAGTAATAATTGGCCCGACCACAAATTCTGGAAAAAACTTTGTGGATGGACATGTGAGTCTATTTTCAGGAAAAATATACGGAATCGATTTTTGAGTTTTGGAACTCGAGATATGATTTTTAAAGTAGCTGTGATGCAGTTAGCCAGCTTGTCTGGAAATTTTAAAATGAACTGTGTAAGTAAATGAATTAAGTCCGTTAACACCTCGTGTTCGACTCCGAAAATGCTCTCGGGTACGGGACGTTACAATTTTATTGGTATCAGATCTACGGTTTAGTCGATTCTAGGACTATCGTAATACATTCGGGTCTAGCTGTACATGCCATTATGTGTTTATTTGATAGTGTGGTGATTTCTGACAGTTAAAGATGTGTTTACTTATAGTAATGGATCCCGATCCCAACCGAGCGGTAGCTGATGATGTTGAGAGTGTAGCGCCTGCTCCCGGGCAAGGGACAGCACCGATGGACTCTCAACCTATTGCTAGTAATCAGAATGATGAAGATAGACAGGCTTTTTATAGCGTGATGAATGATTGGTTCAATCAGTATATTCGAACTAATACGGCTGTTCCACAACCCCTACTCCCGACTAATACAACCCCTGCACCTGCGATACCTCAGGTAACTGACCAGATGAGGTTAAATAAGCCTCCAGTTGACAGAATCTGAAAACACGGGGCTACTGAATTTAAAGCTACAGACAGCGATGATGCCGAGCAAGCTGAATTTTGGTTGGACAACACTATTCGGGTACTTGATGAACTATCTTGCACACCCGATGAATGCCTAAAGTGTACTATCTCCTTGCTACGTGATTCTGCCCACTATTGGTGGAATACGTTGATTTCGGTTGTGCCCAGAGAGCAAGTAACTTGGGAGTTTTTCCAAACCGTGTTTCGAAAAAAGTATATCAGCCAGAGATTCATTGATCAAAAACGGAAAGAATTTCTTGAACTTAAACAAGGTTCCATGTCGATTACTGATTATGAACGAAAGTTTGTAAGACTTAGCTGGTACGCTCGAGAATGCATTTCCTCAGAAGCTGTAATGTGTAAACGTTTCGAAAGATGGACTGAACGAAGATATAAAACTGTATGTTGGCATTTTAGAAATCAGAGAATTTGTGGTACTTGTCGAGCGAGCTTGCAAAGCCAAAGAGCTCAGTAAGGAGAAAAGAAAAGCTGATATGGGAGCAAAGGAGTTTCGTAAGAGATCTCCGGGGAAGCCCTTTCAACAGTCATCGAAGAAATTTAGAGATGATTTAGGCCGATCTAAAGACACTTCGGGGCTTTCTAGACGAGATCGTGATCGACCCCCTGTGAGTACACGAGTCACTTTGGTTGCCAGTGTTGGAAATGATCGTCGAGACAGAACAGAGTGCCAGTATTGTGGTAAATGGCATTCGGAGAGTTGTAGATTCCATGATCGCTCCTGTTATAAGTGCGGAGCAGTTGACCACTTTATCAAGGATTGCCCGAGACTGTCTGAACAGAATGTAAATCAGAGTGGGAAACCGGGTGCTACTACTACTCGAGGTAGACCATCTAAAAATGCGGGGAATGCTAGTGGCGGTTAGGGAGGATCTAGAGATGTTACCACCAGATCTGAGGCTCGTGCTCCTGCTATAGCTTATGCTATACGTGCACGCGAGGATGCTTCTTCGCCTGATGTTATTACCGGTACATTCACTCTCTTTGATACTGATGTGATTGCTTTGATTGACCCTGGTTCTACTCATTCTTATATATGTGAAACTTTAGCATCCAGTAAGACTTTACCCGTTGAGTCTACTGAGTTCGTTATTAGAGTGTCGAATCCCTTGGGTCATTATGTGCTTGTTGATAAGGTGTGTAAGAAATGCCCCCTAGTAATTTGAGGTTCCTGTTTTCCGGCTGACTTGATGCTTTTACCGTTTGATGAATTTGACGTTATTCTCGGTTTAGATTGGTTGACCGTACATGATGCGGTTGTGAATTGCAAAAGTAAGACTATTGATTTGAGGCGTGCAAATAATGAGATAATCAGAGTTGAGTCTACTATCTTGAATGGATTGCCAACAATAATATCCTCGTTGTTAGCTCAAAAATATGTGAGAAAGGGGTGTGAAGCGTATCTTGCATACGTACTTGATAATGAAGAATTAGGAAAGAAACTTGAGTCGGTACCAGTGGTTTATGAATATCCGGATGTTTTTCCCGAAGAATTACCAAGGTTACCACCTGTTCGGGAGGTAGAGTTTGGCATCGAACTTGTACCTGGGACTACATCGATTTCGATAGCTCTGTATCGTATGGCACCAATAGAATTAAAGGAATTGAAAGCTCAGTTGCAAGATTTGATGGATAGAGGTTTCCCTCGACCAAGTTTCTCACCTTGGGGTGCACCAGTATTGTTTGTGAAAAAGAAGGACGGAACCATGAGGTTGTGCATCGACTATCTTCAGCTGAATAAAGTGACAATAAAGAATAAATATCTATTACCGCGTATTGATGATTTGTTTGATCAACTAAAGGGAGCCTCAGTGTTTTCAAAGATAGATTTGAGATCGGGCTATTATCATTTGCGAATTCGAGATTCGGATATACCCAAAACTACTTTCAGAACGAGATACGGTCACTACGAGTTCTTAGTGATGCCGTTTGGGCTCACTAATGCCCCTGCAGTATTTATGGATTTGATGAATCGAATCTTCAGACCGTTTTTGGATCGGTTTGTAGTTGTGTTTATCGATGATATTTTGGTCTATTCGAGAAGTGAAACCGATCATGCTGAACACCTGGGATTAGTGTTGCAGATTTTACGGGATAAGCAGTTATATGCTAAGTTCAATAAGTGTGAGTTCTGGTTAAGAGAGGTTAGCTTCTTGGGTCATGTGGTATCTGCATCAGGTATTCGAGTTGATCCGAGCAAAATTTTAGCCATACTTAACTGGTAGCCTCCTAGAAATATTACTTAGGTTCGGAGCTTTTTGGGACTTGCCGGTTACTATAGGCTGTTTGTAAAGGGTTTCTCGATGATAGCCACACCAATGACGAAACTGCTTCAGAAAGATGTTAGGTTTGAATGGACAGAAAAATGTCAGAAAAGTTTCGATCAACTAAAAACTTACTTGACTGAAGCTCTAGTACTAGTGCAGCCCGAATTAGGCAAAGAGTTTGTCATTTACAGTGATGCATCCTTACTTGGGTTGGGTTGTGTATTGATGCAAGAAGGTCGAGTTGTAGCTTATGCATCGAGGCAATTGAAGCCACATGAGAAAAATTATCCAACCCATGATCTCGAATTAGCTGCCATCGTATTTGCTTTGAAAATATGGAGACATTACTTATTTGGTGAGAGGTGCCATGTATTTTCGGATCACAAAAGTCTCAAATATTTGATGACTCAAAGAGATTTGAATCTGCGACAAAGACGTTGGCTCGAGTTGTTAAAAGATTATGAGCTTGTCATTGACTATCACCCGGGAAAGGCTAATGTGGTTGCGGATGCCTTAAGTCATAAATCACTGTTTGCTTTACGAGCGATGAATGTACATTTGTCGGTCCTATCCGATAATGTGTTAGTCGCAGAAATAAAGGCCAAACCATTGTTGATTCTTCAAATTCGTGAAGCTCAGAAAGTCGATGATGAATTGGTTGCAAAACGGGCTGAATGTGTTTCGAATAAGGAATCAGAGTTTCAAATTGATGATGACGATTGTTTGAGGTTCAGAAGTCGTTTGTGTGTTCCAAGAAATTCAGAACTTATTTCGACAATTCTGAACGAAGCTCATTGTAGCCGAATGTCAATTCACCCAGGGAGTACGAAAATGTACAACGATCTGAGACGTCAGTTTTGGTGGCATGGTATGAAACGAGACATTTTCGATTTTGTTTCGAAGTGTTTAATATGTCAACAAGTGAAAGCGGAACATCAAGTGCCTACAGGTTTACTTCAGCCAATCATGATACCTGAATGGAAATGGGATCGAGTCACGATGGATTTTGTATCTAGGTTGCCGTTGTCAGCGAATAAGAAATATGCGATTTGGGTTGTTGTTGATAGACTGACTAAGTCGACTCATTTTCTTCCCGTACGTACGGATTATTCACTGGATAAACTAGCGGAATTGTATGTTTCTCAGATTGTAAGATTACACGGGGTACCTATTTCTATTGTGTCGGATAGAGATCCGAGATTCACCTCGCAATTTTGGAAGAAATTGCAAGAAGCTTTGGGTACCAAGTTGCATTTTAGCACCGCTTTTCACCCCCAGACGGATGGTCAATCCGAGCGGATAATTCAGATACTCGAGGATATGTTGAGATGTTGCATCCTTGAGTTTAGTGGTTCATGGGAGCGGTATTTACCTTTGATTGAATTCGCTTACAACAATAGTTTTCAATCAAGTATTAAGATGGCTCCTTACGAGGCTTTGTACGGTCGTAAATGCCGTAAACCATTGTTTTGGACCGAGCTCGGTGAAAGTAAAATTTTTAGAGTTGATTTGATTAAAGATGCTGAGCAGAAAGTAAAAATAATTCGTGAAAGTCTGAAGGCAGCATCAGATCGTCAGAAGTCGTACGCGGATTTAAAACGAAGAGATATTGAGTATCAGGTGGGAGACAAAGTGTTTCTTAAAGTTTCACCTTGGAAAAAGATACTCAGATTTGGCCGAAAGGGCAAACTGAGTCCGAGGTTCATAGGGCCGTATGAAATATCCGAACGAGTTGGTCCAGTGGCATATAGATTGATTTTACCCCCTGATCTCGAAAAGATTCACAACGTTTTTCATGTTTCGATGCTTCGACGATACAGATCTGATCCTTCGCACATAATTAATCCCTCCGAGGTTGAAATTCAATCCGATATGAGTTATGAAGAAGAACCAATTCGTATCCTAGCTTGTGAAGTGAAAGAGTTGCGAAACAAAAGGGTTCCGTTAGTAAAGGTGTTATGGCTCAAACACGGGATCGAAGAAGCAACTTGGGAAACCGAGAACTCTATGAAAGAACGATACCCAAACCTATTTACTGGTAAGATTTTCGGGGACGAAAATTTCTTAAGTGGGGGAGAGTTGTGACAGCTCTAAATTGACCATAGTTGGAAAGTGGTTTCGGGACCACGAAACCGAGCCATAAGAAAATAATTAACAGTCATATTTAATGCTTATTATAGATGAACATGCATGTGTGAAAATTTCATGCTTAAATTTCGTATATAGTATGTGAAATTTATCAAATAGGACTTGTGTGAGAAAATTTAGAAATGTGCTAGGCAAATGTTAAAGTGGCCTATTAAAGCATGTTAGAAAATGCTTGTACTTGCATGTCAAATTAGCCAAAATCTAGATGGTGGCCGGCCATGCTATGGGTTAAAACATATTATAAATATGTTATGTTAACATTTTGTGTTAAAAATAATAAAATAAAGGATATGGGTAATAAAATAATAGTGGTTAGTAGGAAGAGAAACCAAAGTTAGCTTAGGTTGCTCATCCATTGCCGTAACTAGAGGAAGAAGATGAAGAAAAATTCGGCCAAGGTGGTTCTCTAGATTAAGGTATGTTCAATGTTACTTTTGGAAGTTTATACATCCCTTGGATGATTAGTCTAAATTCTATCTAACTCATGGTTGGATTTGGGGTTGTTGGAGAGTTAGGATTCAGCTAAGAAGCTTAAAAATTTTAGTTGATGCCTTGATGCTATTAGCATGTTAGATATGTGGATGTGTTAAGTTGCTGGTTATGTTAGCATGAAAGTTGAGATTCTTAACTCATTTTGTTTGGAGGTGCCGAATTTAGATTTAAGAAGAGAATGGTTAATCGGTTGTGCTTGGTAGAATGGTGGATGAGTTGCCGAATGTGGTCTTTGGTTTGGGCATAAGAAATAATATTATGCATAGGTTTCGGTTTTGGTAGTACTTATATAATTATAATTAGTTCATTTTGATGGTTTGGCATGAGGTGATAAGTAAAAGTTTAAAGGTAGCTTAAGTTAATTGATACTCGCTAATGATTTCGAATTGAAGCTTTGTTAAGTTGTGAAATGAGTGGCCGAGAGAGCTATAGACTATTGCCGGATGTATGTTCAGTTAATAGAGTCTCCAAATTGATTATATGTGTGTGTGCTATTAGAAATTCAAAGGATTTTCGACAGAATGTGGTTAGGGGTTAAGTCATGAGAACTTGGGGGTATTCATATTTGGACCTTAAGATTTTGTACACTATGGCTATGTGAGTTAGGTGTTAAATAACTTAATTATGTGTATGTATGACCAAGTATAATCGGCCACATGAGTAAAATGAGTTTGATATGTGATTGCCGAATGTGATTAACAAGTGAACCTTATTGGTAAAATATTTAATACTTCTACTTGTATATATATTAAGCTCAAGGGAAAGGGGGATCAAAGTTGGATCGGGGAAAAGAGAAAGCAATAGAGTAATCAACCAAAACCGTTCCAAGATACCGAGGTAAGTCTTTGAGTAATGGAACTTAGTTTATGATTTGATTATGTCATGACATATAAGCATAACAAATAAACGGTGATATAATGATCCTACTTGAATTGTATATCGGGGTAATTATTTATACTTATGCCTAGTAGCCGAATGTGCATAGAGATCATGTTATAAAGCCAATCAAAATCATGCTCTTTTTATGTGGCTATTGAGCCGAAAATGGTAAGGGTTGATAAGTGTCTTGTGTTTGAGTTTTAGTAATGAAAATGAAATATGGATGTGTCATGATTTATTGATATATGTGCATGATTATTCGGATGATAACCGGACTAAGATCCGAAGGCATTTGTGCTAGTGACTATATCCGGGCTAAGTCCCGAAGGCATTTGTGCGAGTTACTATATCCGGGCTAAGTCCCGAAGGCATTTGTGCGAGTTACTATATCCGGGCTAAGTCCCGAAGGCATTTGTGCGAATTGCTATATCCGGCTAAATCCCGAAGGTACTTGGGTTTGGAAATGAGCGATCTTGCTGTAATAACTTCAATTAATACGCTCATAAATCCAAACGATAAGGTATGTTTCGTATATGCACTGGAAAGGTCGATTCCTTTTTAAATAGTATTCGCTTAATTGATTAACAAGCTTCCGGCCTTTAGTTAGGTTCGATCCTGAGTGCATGAATATAATGGTTGAAGCGTGAAGTAACCATGATTGTGGGAATATGCATATATGCAATCATTCATTTAGTCTTACGAACGCTATACTTTAGTTGTAAATAATTTCATTACTTAAAACTTACTAAGCATCAAAATGCTTATTCTGTTGCTTTAATTCTCTGTTTTATAGATTTTGTTCGTCAGCTATCGGACTCGGGAGTGTCAAAGTCGAAGTCGTCCACACTATCTAAGCCCTTTTGGTACTCTTTTAGTTGAATTTTGATAATGGCATGTATAGGGCTGACCCTTGTTGTTAATTAAGTATCTTTTGGTAATGTATATTCGTATAGCCATGCGAAAATGGCTCGTATATTTTGAAGTATATCATTACGGTCTTATGATATGGTTATTAAGTGGTGTGGAAATGTTTGGTAAAGACTAGCCATTGGAATGGCCGATCACGGTCCTATTGGGGCTACGTACGCCATGGCTAATCGTGATTATACTTGAAAATAATGTATGTCAATTTACTAATGGATTCATGGAAAATTATGAAATAGGTAAAATTTACCTTAAAATAGATGCTGACAGCAGCAGTAATGTAAGTTTGAAAAATCACTAAAAATAGTAGGAATGGAATTAAATAGTTAATAAATTATGTAATCGAATCTTGATGAGTCTATTTTCATATGAAAGAAACAAAACGACCATATGAGCCATATTTTATGAGATGTTTAAGTTTTCGTGAAATAGGGCCAGAGCATTTTCTAGATCCCCTGTTCTGATTTTGAAAATTTACCATAAATTAACCAGAGACAATTAGAAGTCATTCTTTATATGTATGGATTCCTTTTTGAGTATAGTTTCATTAGAAACAAACGGCATAAGTATTGAAGCTCTGTACAGGGAGATATATAAGTCGAAATTCATGAAGGTCAGAGTAGTCGAACCCTGAAACAGGGGAGAATTTAACTAATAAACTGTACTAATTGGCCTGACCAAAATTCTAGAAAAAAATTTGTGGATGGACATATGAGTCTAGTTTCAGGAAATATTTACGGAATCGGTTTTGGAGTTTTGGGACTCGAGATATAATTTTTAAAGTAACTGTGATGCAGTTAGCCAGCTTGTCTAGAAATTTTAAAATGAACTGTGTAAGTAAATGAATTAAGTCTGTTAACACCTCGTGTTCGACTCCGGCAACGGTCTCGGGTACGGGGCGTTACATAATGACTCACCTCCTCTTCTCTGGAATCCTACCTGGTGCATAGTATTCGTTCATCTTAGCTCACGAGATTTGTTAACGGGCCAAGGTAAGTGAAAACAGTAATAAAAGATAAAATTACTAAAATGCCCTTAAGGGCAGAAATGACTGAAATACCCCTAGGTGTTGAATGTAAGTTTTATGGATGTGACATGCATATCTACTACATACATATGATATTCTGCTTAGGTTGCATATGAGTTGGGTATTATGGAACGGAGGAAGTATATGAGGATCGCATGGTTGCTTGACAATCGTGGATCCACCGACGGCTTTTAAGCCCAATGTGTAAATGAAGGTAGTTTCGCAACCGGGCTACCATGGATGTGTATCGGTTGGGTGGGTCGATATTTATATCCTCACATGAAGTGCGGGGGACGGAGCTGGTGTGTAGCAGATGGATTATTGGGATGGGATTCACTGCATTGCATTGCATGTATGATATTGTTGTGATATTATTGCGATGTGGGCTTCGGCCCAACCGAGGCTAATTTGGGCTAAGGCCCAGAGACCACTGTTATTGAATTGGGCTCTGGCCCAAAATGACTAACGACTGGTTTATACTCATTCAGGGTTGTACACACTGAGTTTTCGAAGCTCACCCCCTCCTTCTAAACTTTTCAGGTGATCCTTAGTAGGCGGTTTGAAGGATGGAGGGACTCGGAGGTGGCCAACTAGCATAAACAGTTTAGACTTAGTCTTTATGTAATTTTTAATATATTGACTTTAAATTATTGCTATTTGATTTGGGTTGTAACAAGGTCTTTCCTCTGGCTAATATTTCAAATTATGATTATTTTCATTTTTTTATGCTTTATATTTATTTGAAGTAGAACGTGGTTTTCTAAACCATAACTGTTTTTAAATACTACGTTTCCGCAACTCAATTTTTAAATGAAAAGTTTTCATAAAATCATATGTTCTAAATTAAGCTTATGCAACTGAAAAGAGATTTTACAAAGTAATTAAGGTTTTTCGTTTTAAGGAAGTGTTTCCAATGAAAACAAGGTTTTCACTAAAACACTTCAATGTGACGCGCCAGTTTTGGCCATAACATCTGGGTCGGTTTTGGGGTGTTACATTATGAAAACTCAGTGTGTAATATCATAGCAAATAACCAATCAATGAGCATACATAGTCTGGGCCTAAGCTCAATTCAGTAACGGTTCAGTTTCAACTAGGCCTTAGCCAATTATATCATCAGTATAAGTGTGGGCCTGTGCCCATCTCAGTGACAGTACAGTACAGATATGCAATCAAAAGATCCTACCCAACCAGCCTCTACACTCCATCTCCGTCCAATCCTACACTTCGTATGGGGATAAAATCAACCCACCCATCACTACACTCCAAGTAGTACCGGTTGCGGCACTAAACAGTATTTGCAGCAGAGCTGCCAGTACAATACACTTCCCCCAATCATAATAAAACCCATCCCCATGCAACATATCATGTCATGTCATAATATCATACGTGTATTCAATATATGTAAAGTGGCATGCTCAAATATAATCATACATCTCCTAAGGGCATAATAGTCATTTTACCACACAGGGGCAATACAGTCATTTTACAACAAAAGGGGTCTAGGTACACTTACCAACCCAGTAGTAGGTCCACAGTCGTCTTGGGTGACTCGTGCAACCTTAATAGTCAAACAGTTAAAATGGGCCCAAAGGCCATAATGCGGGCCCATGTGGGTCTACACGTCCATGTAGCCCACATAGTGTAATAGCCCAATTTAGACCCTAATCAGAACGATCATTTTGAGACCATGAATCTGAGTCAGAAAAATATTTTAAAATTATTTTCTGTGTTTATTTTGTGTGAATTTATGTTTGTGAAATTTTCATGATTTAATTTTGTCGTTTGAGTGTCCGATTTAATAAAAGGACTTAATCGCGTAAATAGAAAATTTTGGTAGTTTAATTTATAAAAGGTTGGTTTGTCATTGGCTTTATAAGTGGAAGCTTTTAAATGGTAAATAACCTATTGATTAAATATGGATGGCATTAGGCTTACAAAATATAGTTTTGATATAAGTTCATTAAGGATAAATTAGTAAACAAATAATAAAAGTTAACATATTATAAAATAAACATAAAAACATTAGTGCTCATATTTTCTTTCTACCAAAGCCGAAACTAAAACAAAGAAATGATAAAATAAAAACCTAGTTCGGCTATTCTCAAGCTCAATCAAGGTATGTGCTTAGCTTAGTTTTTGATAATTTCTATGTTTTTGAGATCGTTGCTTCGAGTACTACAAAACCCAAGCTTTAATTTTTTATTTTGATGAATATTTTGAGTTGTGTCATTGTTGATAGCTTGTAATTTTTGTTGTTTGATGATGAAAAATGAAAGATATGTTTAGATTAACATATTTTGTGTTGGAGTTTTTGATGATTTTAAGTAATTACGACTAAATTGCAAAAATAATAATTTGAGGGACTAAAATGTGAAATTAATGAAATATATGGGCTTGTATAAGTATGGGTACCATTCAGCCAAACATGAGTGTTTTGAAATTTTTCATATTTTGTGTTTTGTGCAATAGGGACTAAATTGTAAAAACTGTAAATGTCAGGGGTAAATTGGTAATTCACCCATTTATGTGTTTTTGGACTAAATTGAATGAAAATATTTTGAATGAGCTTAATTTGAATATGTTTAGATCAAGAACCAAAGAAATCAGATTTGGATTGGGGAAAAATGAAAGTTGTCGACTAGTAGCCCCGTCCTGTTTTACGACGTCCGAGGTAAGTTTATAAGCAAATAGACGTGTATAATTGTAGTTAAATGCTAGAGATACATGCTTTTATGAAATGTATAAATTTCTTATTATTAAGGCTGAATGTGAAAAAAGTTGGTTACTCCATTTCTGAATTCATTTCGATCGAGTTATGACGTTCGAAAGCCCCGTATGAACCTTAGGAATAGTTAGGATACATATGTCATGATATAGGCTTCCGATATATGTGTGCGAGTAAGACCATGGAATCGATATGTTATTCTGATATGTGTTACGAGTAAGACCCTATCTGGGACTGTGGCATCGACATGTGACTATATGTAAGACCATGTCTAGGACATTGGCATTGTACGGCTTGTATAATTATCTGAGTGTCCTATCCAATTCCAAATGGTTCATCGGGCAAAGATAAGCCGAGTTCAAGTATGTAAATCGAGGTAAATGGCTAGGTATGAGTTAGTTTGATGTTTACTAAAAACAAGGTAAGTGTGTTCGGCCTATTGCACATTATTGAATGAGTCTTAATTATATGTATGTGTGTTTATGTGTATTCGGCCAAACGACTAATACATGTACATGAAATTATATTATGATCTATGAGTTTATGTATTTATGAGTATGTGAGCTAGGTATATAATAAATATTAGGCCTTGAAGGTTAAATAATAATTTGTTAATTTTGGCTATATAAGCATTCGGTTAAAGTGATAATATAATTGAATATAAATATATATGATTATATATATGTGACATGAATACATCAGTGCCTGGATTTAAATGTCAAAAATGATATAATAATCTGGTTGTTTAGTTAATTTGATAATATCATTGAATTGTTTATATGCTTATGACTTACTTAGCTTTCATAGCTTACTCTGTGTGTTATGTTTACTCTGTTTTATAGATTTTGAAGTCAAGCTACAAGCTCTGGGATTGTCAGCCAAGTTCATCACACTATCTACTATTTGGTACCTTATTAGCTAAACCTAAATTATGGCATGTATAGGCTGGTTTATGTTTCGAAATGTTGGATTTATTTATTTTTTGTTGTGTATAATATGAGCCATGTGAAAATGGCTAAGTTTTCATGTTTGATTTCGGTATGTTTGCTTATGATCTAAATTCATTTCAGTTTTAATGTTACAGGCTATAAATGAATGATGGTTGGGATAGGTGTTATATATTTCGGAAATAGCATGATAATGGTTGGGTCTTTGGAGGTGGTTAATGAAATGATTATGGTTTGTATATCTTTCCTTAACATGCTTGGTTGATTCGGCTATTCCTAGGTATAGATAATATAAATATGGAATTAGTTGCTATGATAATATAAGCATTAAATTGTAAAATGGTATTAGATGTTGTATGGCTAAGTTCAAATGTGGTAAGAGTTTAATGAAATATGTCTTGTTTTGTGAATGTTTTACTAAATTGGTTTAGTGTTGAGTGACATTATTATGTTATGCATATGTGAACAGGTTAAGGATAATAATGTAATGAATTGGGGAAGTGGAAACAAGTTAAATTAGCTTTTTAATTTAGTAGTTATGTGGTATGTATGTTTCGGAAAATGTATTATTATTATTAGGTTGACATGTGTACATTTATAAGTTCATGGTAGAAAGGTGGTATTAATTATTTGTGGTTAAAAATAGGTTTATAAATCTAATTTTCAAATACGATATTTGTGCCATTTTAGTTGGAGCATACAATTAGAATGTTGGGCATGGTTCGTTAGTGTACATTAATTAATAAAGTTGGAAGTGAATAATTGTCAAAGCTTAGTTATTTAACATATTTATGTTTGGTTAAATGCATGGAAAAATGACTTATTTGATGTAAATGAAAGTTGTATAATGTATACATTAGTATTTTAATTATAATTATACAAATTTATTATACATGTTATAAAGTACAAGCATCGATTATAAGTTGATCAAATTGAGTAATTACATGTATATGTTTTGGTGGGTTCTATTAATGTATAATTTTAGTATACTTTTGTACATGGCATGGCAATGATATGTATAAGAGTATGACTTTTAGATATATATATGTATACAATATTCTTTGAACATATGTTTTAGTTTAAATTAAATATATGCTTGATTAAGTGGCTTGTTTATTAACCTAAATCAATAAGTTTGTATAAGTATATTTTAGCAATCGAATAAGTAAGAGATTAATGTGGTTTTTGTTAGATTCAAATAGTGCATTATTTGTAAATTTTGTTTGAATAGTTTAATTAGTTGATTTAATGATATACCTGTATGTATATGAATATGAACTGTGTCAACATGTGAATATTCGAAATTGTACTTATGTTCTGTAATGCCTCATTACCCTAGTCCATTGACGGATACGGGTTAGGGGAATTACACATAGCCTAGAAATGGCATTGGTCGTGTGGATTACAAAGCTTGGCCCAATATTCACCACACGTCTGAGTGGTTTACCCAAGTGGGCCACATACCTGTGGGGCCCACACGGCCCAGTTTGGCCCAATACGGCCTCTGCCCATGAAATCGCTCAAGGTCGTCCTCAACAATCATAAGCCCATGTTTAGGCTTATGGACTACCACACGAGCGAGCGCACACCCGTGTAGTGTCATCGGTCACTTATTCCGGCTTTTGCCGATTTACGATTAGGGCAATGTTCACAGTTTGTTCACAAAATTGTGCAAATAGCCCATGAGCACCAAAACCTACATTCAATCAAGACATTCTATTACTCATTTACCAATAGGGTTAACAACCCCTATTAATACTTATTCCAAAACAAGCACTAATACTTGCCTTGATTGAATGAGTGTGGCTTAGCCCACTTAAACCGCCGACAAAGATTGCTTTCAAGCTTCTTGACGAAAAACTACATACAATCGAATTCTATTAATAAGATTGTTCATAAACATCGCTTGGAACAAATGCAAACCACCTTATGAAAAACACAAAATCAGATATAGGGGAAATGAGGCAATCGTCCTACACCCTATAACACAAGCCAAAACACCAGAGTTGAATACGTGATACTAAAAAGCAAGTTACCTTAATCTAGTGTAGAGAGAGATTTGATTGCTTCAAAATCAGTGAATAACCCTTCACTTCTCGAAAAGTTCCAGAAACCAAAAGGAACTTAGAAACAACAAAAGAGATAGAAAGAGATTCGGCAACAAGAGAAGAGGTTATTCGTCTCTAGCAATGTAAGAGGGGAAACTTGATGAAAGCCAAAAGAGTAGAGAGAGAAGAGAAAAAAGGGTATTCGGCCAATGCACAAAAGGAAAAGGTGAACGATAAGAACTGACTGGGAGAGGGTAGAACATGATTTTGAAAAAGGTTATGGAGGGGAGAAAAGAAATAGAGATGAGCAGATTAGCAAAGACAACGAATCAGAAAGGACCAAACCAGTAGTACAATCACAGAAAATAAAGGGCTTGAGGAAAGAAAAGAGAAGAAGAAGGAAGAATTTAGAAAAGGTAGTAAAAAGATTCAGCAATTGGCATTAAGGGATTTTGGGAAGATGGGAAAAAAGTGAGACTGAAAATGTAACCCAGAATAAGCAAACAACAAAACTCCCTAGCACTATCGATTTCCAAAGAAAAGAAAGGCCTGACCACAACTGAAATGAAATGCTAAAACTCACCAAACCTGAAAGTCTTTTGTGCCACAATTCAATTTCGGCACACCACTACCTCTCACCACAACTTCCCATAATCTTCTCCTAAAATTCGGCCACATAATCCCCACACCCCTCAAAGACTTCAACCACCCACTAGAATCAGAATCCTATTGACATACAAACACTCACACGGCATCCAGAAAAATAAAATCCACCTTGCGCATAGCAAGACTCGAACTCAAGTCCTTCATTAACAATGCCACGCCACTTATCCCTTAGACTAGCAGGCCCTTTCTGTCATGAAATACCCACATTTATTTAAAAGCCTACTGACTAGAGTGAAGGTTTATTCATACTAAAAAAAAAATTTGAACAAGCCAAGGCTTGAACCCAAGACTTCTCAAACACTTCCCAGAACAATTAACCACTGAAGTAGATACACAATTGTGTCATAAACATACAAAAGCAATTACTAAGGATTTTGGGGCGTTACATTTCGGGACCATGAATCTGAGTCAGAAATTTTTTTAAAATTATTTTCTATGTTTATTATGTGTGAATTTATATCTGTGAAATTTTCGTGTTTTAATTTTGTTGTTTGAGTGCCGATTTGATAAAAAAGGGCTTAATCGCGTAAAATGAAATTTGATGGTTTAATGTGTAAGGGATGAATTGATTGTGTCTTTACAATTTGAAGTATTTATAATGCAATTTGTCCATGATAGCATGTGATGGACGATTATAACCATGAATTATAATGGTTTTATATTTTATTATAAAGGTTATATTTGTAAAATGATTAATAAGTTATAATAATATAAAACATAAAATTTAAAAGCCATTTGTTCATGTTTCTTCCTATGACCAAATAACAAAAAGAAAGAAAGTAAAAAATAAAGCTTTAAGGGTTCAGCCAAAGACTAGCTTGATTGAGGTATGTAACTGGCTCGATTTTTGATAAGTTTTATGTTTTTTGAGATCGTTGCAGTGTAATGTACAAAGCCCATGCTTGAATTTCTGATTTTGATGAATATTTTAAGTTACTCCATTAATGAATAATTGAGCTTTGTGATGTTAGTTGATGAATTGTGAAAGATATTTTTTGGATTAATATGTTTTGTATAGGAATTTTTGATGAATTTGAGTAATTAGGGCTAAATTGCAAAAAATAATAAATTGAGGGACTAAAATGTGAAATAAATGAAATGTATGGACTTTTATGAACATAAGGTACATTCGGCCTAAGCATAGTGTATTCAAATTTTGGATGTATTGTATTTGTGCAATTTGGACTAATTTGTAAAAAGTGTTAAATGTTAGGGGCAAAATGGTAATTTGCCCATTTTTGTGTTTTTGTACTAAATTGGATGAAATTATGTTTGAATGAGTTTAATTTGAATATGTTTAAATCAAGAACAAAAGAAATCGGATTTGGATCAGGGGAAAACCAAAGTTGTCAAATAATCGTCCTGTTCCGATTATTATTGTCTGAGGTAAGTTTATAAGCAAATGTATGTTATTTATTTGATTAAATATGAACTATATATGCTGAAATGAATAATGTGATAGTATATATGTAGAAGCCAAATATGTATAAGCTTGACAATCTATGTGTACGAGTTCGGTTCGATTGAGTTACGACGTCCGAAAGCCCTGTACGAACCTTAGGAATATCTAGGATACATATGTCATGACATAGGATTTATGATATGTGTTCTCGTGTAAGAACACATCTAGGACGTTGGCATCGATATGTGATTACGTGTAAGACCATGTCTGGGACATCAACATCATATTTGATTCGTATAAGACCCTGTCTGGGACAGTGGCATCGATATATGATTACATGTAAGACCACGTATATGCGTATATGAAAATCTATAATTGGCCAAATTTTAAGTATATGTGACCTTGTAATTGTAATTTATGCGCATTTATATATGAATGAATATATTCGGCCAAGGATATTGTGATCTTAGAAGTGAAAATTAATTACGTTATTAATTACATGTGTATTCAATCTATTTAAATTTGATGCATAGTTATATGTTTGATAAATGCATTTTTGGCAAGTTTGAAAATGTATATGAATATGATAGTATGATTCGATTTTGTCGTATTGAATTATAAATGTTATTGAGTTGTTAATTTGCTTATGACTTACTAAGTTAAGATAGCTTACTCTGTGTGTATGTTTGCCTCTGTTTTATAGATTTTGGAGTCAAGTTACGAGCTCGGGGATCGTCAGCAAAGTTTATCACACTATCAACTATTTTCGGTTCTTTATAAGTTGAATTTTGAACCTATGGCATGTATAGGCTAGATTATATTTGGATTTGTTGATTTTGGTATGTGTGTGTATATATATAAGCCATGAGAAAATTGCGTGTTTATTTTGTTAAGTTCGATCTCAAGGTTTGATCAAATTATGGTTATGTTTGATTGTGGTTTTGGTGATTCGGCTATTGTTTATACATAGAAAAATATATGTGAACTTTGTTGTTATATTTTGTTAAGGTGTTATTATGTGATTTGGTATTAAAGTATATTCGGTTATGCCATATAGGTGAAATTATTGTTGGATATATGGTTGAGTAGTAGGTCTAATGATTGGTTTTAGCTTGATCATGTTCAAAGGTAATGTGTATTTTAATGATATAAGATATGCGTGAGATATGTTCGATATCATGGATGGATGTTTTCAGCAATTAAGATTGAAAATGGATTATTTTGTGAAATGTGGTAATTGTTTATTGATTTGTCATAGATATGTGGTTAATTGAGTAGGTAAAAATGCAAAATGAGTTATTGATTATGGAATGGTCATTTAGGTTGGAAATGCAAGTATTTAAGTCGAATGAATGGTACATTATGAATTAAATATAAGTTTTGGCTATATATATATGTGCATAACCGAATTTGTATTCAATGAATTGGTCTTATGTATGACTTTTGATACATTGCAAGAAAGGTGATATTATCATGTTTAGATTCGGCTTTGATACTTTATAGCATTAGGCAAGTGTTTGATATGTGATATGTATATATACATATTTGTGATGTGTTTGATGTGAAACACAAATTATGATTGACATATTAGTTTGGTCATATGAAATGTTATATGCTTGTAAAGAAATAGGGTAAAATGAAATCAGACATTGAATAAAGCATATGTATTTAGCATGTTTTAATATTCGGTTATTGTATTGAAAATTGATCGTATGAATAGTATTCATGCTATAAGATAACAAAAATGGTTATATGCGAATCTAATAAAATTGTTTTGAGCTTTGATTCAAGAATTGTTAAACCGAAGTTATAAAAATATGCCTTCGAATATGATCCGAGTGATTATGTGAATGTATGGAAGTTGTATCTTTTTTGGTAATGCCTTGTAACCCTATTCTGGCGACGGATATAGGTTAAGGGTGTTACACATTTATTCATTAGGTCGTGTATACTTTGGATTCATTTTATTTTTGACAGTGTTGTTTTAGAAAAATCATTTGCTTGTCACTCTTCTTTAAAAAAAAACTCAAAGTTAAACTAATGCAGTGGAAAAACCATTTTTCAAGTCATTTTGGAAAATTAGTTGCCTTGTCGATTTGTTTTTCAAAAATAGTACCTTTGCAATGTAGTGGAAACTAGGGAGAAATATCAAATTTTTCTTAAGCCCAATATCATGCATTATCCGGTTATTATGCTTAAGTAATTTATTCATGCAAAAATCCCTAAAAGAAAAGTTACCAAGCCACAAATTAGAAATAACTGAAATTACAAGCGAAAACCAATAAATACTTAATAATACTTAATTAAAATAATAACAATTCGAGGTCCAAGTTGATTCTCTGAATGCTGAGTCCAGCCTTAATTTTGAGGTTTACTTGAAAAGTTAAACACTATTGGGGGTGAACTTATGAAAAGCTCAGTGTGAGTCGAATAGTTATTTAAACGGGAAAAAACATAAATATTGAATACATTGAAACATATTAACATTAACAGAAGAACACAAAACCATCATTAGAATTTCATATCATTACGTAGCCATTATCAATTTGATGTCAAACAGTGTATGAGCATGGGACATCATTCATTTGAGTAACAATCACCATTAAGTACAACAAAATACAATACGTACCATAAATCATTAACATTTGAATATGTCGTGAACATGATTCAAGGCAAAAAGGTTCCAATCCATACCATCCGTTACACACCACTAGTTCCCCAAAAACCGTCATTCGAACTCCAAAACATTATGGGCTTAAGCCCGTTGTGGTTAAAACCACTGATAACAATATGCAGAAAATTTTGCCAGTAAAAATGCAGAGGCTGCTAGTAAAAATGCGATAAATCACCATTCCTCTTAGTACTCCAAGTGCAGTGCATTGACAACGAATAATGCGAACTTAATATGCCGCCAATACTCCACGGAACTCCTTCGTCAACCACAAAATCCCAACCCAATGCATATGCAATATGTCACACAATCTCATAGATAATCATATCTCAATACTCTCCACATTTATTTGACATGCTCAGCATGTCATCAATAATCACATACTTTTAGTAAATGGAAACAGTGTTCCAATCTTTCAAATTACCATTGAGTTGGTATCAATCAACATCGTTCAATTTCACATACTTTACGAAATTTCATTGTGCATAAATAGCACCCTTTTCAGTACACAATATAACAAATATCTCATGCATTTAAATCATACATAATGTCACACCCCGCACCCAAGCCCTACGCCTGGACAGGATACGAGGCGTTACCACACTTAATCACATACATACAATCATTTTGATATCATCAAGACTTGGTCAAATTAAAAACTTTTTTGAACCTTGTCTAAACTCCTTAATATGGGCCTACGAGGCCCCAAACATCCATTGGAAACCATTCGGGACCAGCCCAGGTCCTTTAACTAACTTTAAAAAATAACTCTTGAAACAGGGCACACGCCCATGTGGAATTAAATTCTAAATTCGAATCTACAGGGGTTTTTACAAGGCCTGACATACGCCAATGGCTATGACCTGTGTCCCTCCCACGGCCATGACATGCCCGTGTCCTAGCCTGTGTCTAAAAACCTTGACATTCTATTTTTGACGTCAGCATCCAATAAGGGGCACACGACCAAGGCGTACACCAGTTGCCAGAGGCCGTGTCCTCCACACAGCTGAGACACACGGCCGTGTCTCTGTCCGTGTGTTTACTACTATGCATACCGACTTGAAAATTTTACGTGCAGGGGACACACGACCGGATAACACGCCCATAGGCCTGACCGTGTGTCACACACAGCCTAGACACACTCCCGTGTGTCTACCCGTGTGGCCAAAATAGGGCTATTTACCAAGCCTTTTTTCCACCCTTACTTACACTAACCTACATAACATCTAACATGATAAATCCAGAAAACAATACAAGGTCTAATCAGTCACACAAGGCATTATCTCATTTATGCAATTTACTCATCCATGAAAATATCATCAATTGCATATACCAATAACTAACATTAGCCATTATCGAAAGCTTTATACAAAATGAAGGGATTCATCCCAAGCCAACACAATTGGCCAAATTAACATTGACACAAAACTCAAAAGTCTAAGCCCTGTACATGCCATATTCAAAATAATAAAATCGACTATACCAAGTGCTTCAGTTGATAGTGTGATCGATGCCTCTGACGTCTGATGATCCTTGAGCTAATTAGGTGGTACTGTAAGAAAATGGAAAGGAGAGGGGGTAAGCATAAAGCTTAGTAAGTTGCATGCAATAAATATAACAACAAATTTACCATTCATCATCATGCTCATAATACAAAAGTAGGCATAAGCACAACTTACTCATCATTATCCACTACAATTCACATAGCATATATGGAGCTCACATCTCATATATTTCAAATAGGTACATGTACCAATCACAACATTGTTATACCTTCCTCGTTTAACTTAAACTATAACTCTCACTGTTGAACCATTTGGAATGCTATCGGATATTCACTAAGCCTCAAACATAGGGTATAATACCAATGCCATGTCCCAGACATGGTCTTACACTGGCTCATCCATCAAGTCGATGCTATGTCCCCAGAAATGGTCTTACACCAGCTCTCACATATCCATGCCGATGCCATGTCCCAGACATGGTCTTACACTGACACATCTCGTAGCCAATGCATGTCCCAAACATGTCTTACACTGGCTTACATCTCGAGGCTGATACATGTCCCAAAAATATCTTACACTAGCTCTCATCTCAATGCCGATGCGATGTCCCAGACATGGTCTTACACTTGCTCTCATAATGTGGCCGATGCATGTCCCAAACATGTCTTACACTAGCACACAAATAACCCGAATGTCATGGCATGAATATCCGATTTATTTCTTAAGGTTCAAACGGGAGTTCTACAATCTCAATATTCATCATACATAATCATTTCCACAAACAAGCAATTTATGCTATACCAATTCAAACACATATAACAACAATGTAGTTGTATTATTTACATACAACTTACCTCGGTATACAAAATGTAGGTGACTAGTTCAACTTAGTCCGCTAGCTTTGCTTTTCCCCGGTCTAGGCCCGAATTTTGTAATTCTTGATCTATAATAATAATAATTCACAAATTTAATCATTTTATTGATCTAGGTACTCAACAATTCATAATTGGGAAAAATAACTATTTTGCCTTTAAACTTTCACAAAATGACCATTTTACCCTTAGACCCGAAAATCGATTTTTATCACATTTTCTCATTAATCAAGCCTAGCCGAATACTTTTCATACTAGGAGCAGTCCACAGTTCTCATTATTTCACACATCTATCAACTATTTTACAACTTATGCAAAATGGTCCTTGGGTAGGGTTTCCATGAAAACTACTTCACAAAAGTTATTTATTTCACAACCATGATTCATTTTCTTCCATAAAATTCCAGAAAAAAACATGAACGCTCTCATGGTAAAACCCTAGACTTTCAATCATTTTGCAAAATACTCCCCCTATTTGAAAGCCCATGCTACAAGGGTTCTAAAAGTACAAAAATCACCAAGAAAAACCATTAAGATCACTTACTTGTAAGGGTTACAAGTTGCTGAAATTTCAAGCTCCAAAAAACCCCCATTTTTGCTGAAAATTTCGGTGGAAGAGAAGGAAGAAATGAAAAACATGATGGCTAGACACTAGGGTAATATTTTATTATACATTAAGTCACCTACCCATTTGACCATTTGAATTCCTTGTCCCCCATGACCGTCCATTAGCTTCTAAGGGGTCTATTTGCCCTTTAAACACCCTCAATATTGGTTCTCTATCCATTTGACACCCTTAGCTATCAAAATAGCACTTTTGCACTTTATGCGATTTAGTCCCTTTTCACAATTAAGGATAAAATTGCGAAAATTAATTCACCAAAAATTTCATACTTTTATATAATCATGCCACACACAAAAAATAATATTAAAAAAAATTCTCCAACCTCGAATTAGTGGTCCCGAAACCTGTAACACCCCTAACCCGTATCCGTCACTAGAATGGGGTTACGAGGCATTATCGATCATAAAACAATTCAGAACAGACTTTCTTTATAAAGTTAATCATCTAGTAATTTTTTTATATACATTTCATTTCACATATTTATCAAATATGTATACTTTAACTTTGATGACATTTAAATAATTCAAATATAAAATATTTTAATTATCAAACAAATGTTGTGCGCACACTTTATACAATCAAACATAAATTATTTCCTTTCATACAAGTGAAATATTCCATAGTAACATTTGTTTGCCTTATTACTACATTTTCATAACATGAAATAAATAATTATACAATTCACTTAGCATATGCTAAAAGATTTCATCAACTTAACTAACTAAACCACTCAAATAAATTATCCAAAATGTTCAAATAGTGTGCCACTTGAAAACGATACATAAACAAATTCATTTCATGTCTATTTAGCCACCAAGATCTACTAGTACACATTAATTGATTTTCAAAAAATTATCAGATCTAAATAGTCATACCTATCATATTTTATAACATAACCATACTCCAATGTATCACATATTCTTGACATACATTTTACTAATTAATGCATTATATATTATAACTCAAACACAAACATCACTTACTTTATAACCAAAACACCACCTTTTATCCTATTACATATATTCTTCGAGTTAATAAATGAGCCGTACCATTTCATCTCGTGCAAAAATATGTATACATATATACATATATAAATATATATATACCGGTACCGAATCACCAAGTTGACCTTAACCCTTCCATATATTTCCACTAACTAACCGTGTAACGCCCCCACGCCCGAAACCGTCGCCGGAGTCGAGCTTGAGGGGTTACCGAACATAATTTATCAAATTAAGAACTTCAAATCATTTGTTTCTACATTCACAGCTTTCTAGCTACCCGTGTCACAGTTACAAGAAAAACCATATCTCGAGTTACAAAACTCAAAATCAAGATCCGTAAATTTTCCCTAAATATAGACTCATATATATATTTACTAATTTTTTCTAGAATTTTTGGTTAGGCCAATTAGTACAGTCTATTAGTTAAAGTCTCCCCTATTTCAGGGTTTGACTGCTTTGACCTCTGTGTATTACGAATCAGATATCTCTCTATACAGAATTTCAATGACTACGAGGTTTGTTTCAATGACTTCTAATTATTTTTTTACAATTTATTATGAATTTTTAAAGTCAGAACAGAGGATCCAGAAATCACTCTGCCCCTGTTTCACAAGGTTTCAAATATCTCATAAAGTATAATTTATATGCCTGTTTTTTTTAATCCATATGAAAATAGACTCATTAAACTTCAATTTCATAACTTGCTCATCATTTAATTCCATTTATACTATTTTTAGTGATTTTTCAAATTCATATCATTGCTACAGCAATATTCTATTTTAAGGCAAATTTCATCTTTTCATGAGTTGTGATAACCTATTAAACTTCCATGATATCAAACATGATCTAAATTTAACCATCACCATGACTTATCAATATCAAACATTTTCTCAACCAATCATGGCCATATCATAAAAATTATTTACACAAAATAAGTATATTGCTATACATGCCATACTTAAGTTTTACAAGCCATTTACCCAGATGAAAGTCCTTTGGATAGTGTGATCGAACCTTCGACCCGTCCCGATTCCCGAGCTGGCTTGTTCAAAACTACAGTAAATAAAGAGGAGGGAGTAAGCATAAATGCTTAGTAAGTTCATATGTAAATAACAAGTAACATAACAATACAAATATACCAAACAACTTTAGCATGGTATCACCAAAACATATATCACATTTCTAAACATCATTCATCATCTTACCACCTTATCGTTGTTGTATCTATTTTCAACCCGAGGGTTAAGAACATACCTGTCCAAAGTGTCCATTTCACAACACTTACCAAAACGTCGCTTGCATCTTAAGTGTTCTTCCATTTCACTAGAAATTTCACCCGCTAAACACATTGGAATACAACTTGGATACACGGATAATTTGCACATAAGTGCCTCATATGTAATCAAGAAATCATGTAACCCGCCCCTAAGTGAACTCGGACTCAACTCAACGAGCTCGGGCGTTCGCATCCATAAATGAACTCGGACTCAACTCAACGAGTTCGGATGCCTAGTTACATTTCACGAATTCGGACTCAACGAGTTCGAACATTCGCATCCATAAGTGAACTCGGACTCAACTCAACGAGTTCGGATGCTCAACCATCCTAGTGACATGTAACTTGTATCCTAATCTATTACTAAGGTTCAAACGGGCTTTTTCCCTCGATCTCACATTTGCCGTCTTCCATGGAATATCGGAACCGATACTCGGTAGCAATTCATATTTATCAAGTAGTAAACATAATTTGTATATTACTCAATATTAACCACAAAGCATAATATTTCACGATTAAAAATCATCATATCATATAATTAACATTAATAACTTAAAAATAACATTTATGCTACATTATTTACACATGAACTTACCTTGGTACCAAAATATAAAGATTTTGCAATTTAGTCCACAATCTTTTCTTTTCCTTGATCGCGACTTGAATCTCGTTTCTCTTGATCTCTAATGCCAAATTAATCTTATTTAATACATACATTCATCAAAACAACATTTAATACGAAGTTTGGAAAAATTACACTTTTGCCCCTAAACTTTTGCATAATTACACTTTTGCCCCTAGGCTCGGGAATTAAACTTTGTTCCTTATTCTTATGTTTTATAACATGCTGATCATTTTTCCCTTCTATGGCAACATCAAATTCTTACTCTAACATATACTTGTGACTATTAGGTATTTTTGCCGATTAAGCCCTTTTACTCGTTTTCACTCAAAACCGAGTAGCATAAGTTGTCTAACATAATTTAAAACCCCATATTCTATCATAAAACATCAAAATACACAAATTTCACCTATGGGTATTTTTCGAAATATAAACCCTAGGTTGAATTATTGCTAACATAAGCTTAATCGAGCTACCGGGATTCCAAAAACATAAAGGACATTAAAAACGGGGCTTGGAATCACTTACTATGGAGCTTGGAAGCTAGAAACAAACCCTAACTATGGAGAACCCTTGAAATTTCGGCCTAATGAAGAAGATGGACAAAATTGGCTTTTAATTTTGTTTTTAATTCATTTTAATAACTAAATGACCAAAATGCCCTTACTACTAAACTTTCCAAAACTTCCATCCATGTCCAATTTTTGTCCATAGACTTAGAAATTGGTCAAATTGCTATGTAAGACCTCCTAATTAATATTTCAATGCAATTTCATACTAAAAACTTCTAGAATGCAAATTTTGCAACTTATTCGATTTAGTCCCTACTTTCAATTTAAGCACTTTAGGCATAGAATTTCATCACGAATTTTTCACACAATCATGCAATCATATCATATTCATCAAAATAATTATAAAATAATTATTTCTATCTCGAATTTGTGGTCACGAAACCACTATTCTGATTAAGCCCTAATTCAGGATATTACAACTCTCCCCCCGTTTAAGGATTTTCGTCCTCGAAAATCTTACCGGTAAATAGGTGTGGGTATTGGTTTTTCATAGCTTCTTCAAGTTCCCATGTAGTCTCTTCTACCCCATGCTTTTGCCACAACACTTTCACAAGTGCTACACTTTTATTTCTTAGTTGTTTGACTTCTCGAGCTAAAATCTTAATTGGTTCTTCATCATAAGTCATATCTGGTCGTAGTTCAACTTCTGTCGGTGAAATTATATGTGAAGGATCTGAACGATACCAACGTAACATAGATATGTGAAACACATCATGAATCTTCTCTAATTCAGGTGGTAGCGCTAGCCGATATGCTACCGGTCCAACTTTTTCAATTATTTCATACGGTCTAATAAAACGCAGACTTAACTTGCCCTTTCGTCCAAATCTAAGGATTTTCTTCCGTGGAGACACTTTGAAAAATACCTTATCACCAACTTGAAACTCCATTTCTTTTCGTTTCAAATCCGCATAAGATTTTTGTCTATCTAAAGCAGCTTTCAAACAATCTCGAATCACTTTCACCTTTTCTTCGGTTTCTTTTATTAAATCAACTCCATAAATCTGATTTTCCTTGAGTTCAGTCCAATACAATGGCGTCCGACATTTATGACCATATAATGCTTCATAAGGTGCCATCTTCAAACTCGTCTGATAACTATTATTATAAGCAAATTCTACCAATGGTAAGTACCTTTCCCAACTATCTTGAAATTCCAATACGCAACATCTGAGCATGTCTTCAAGAATCTGAATTACTCTCTCTGATTGTCCATCAGTTTATGGATGAAAGGCAGTGCTGAAATTTAACTTTGTACCTAATGCCTCTTGCAACTTTTGCCAAAACCGTGAGGTAAACCTCGGATGATAATCAATAACAAGCTCGTAATCTTTCAATAACTCTAACCATCTTCGCTGTCTCAAATTCAAGTCTTTTTGTGACATCAAGTATTTAAGACTTTTGTGATCGTATATACTCGGCACTTTTCACCATACAAATAATGTCGCCAAATCTTCAAAGCAAACACCACTGCAGCCAATTCCAAATCGTAAGTAGGATAATTCCTCTCATGAGGTTTTAACTACCTCGAAGCATAAGCCACCACTTTTCCTTCTTGCATGAGTACACACCCCAAACCATTTAGAGAAGCATCACTATACACCACAAATTCTTTACCTGATTCGGGTTGTATCAACACTGGTGCTTCAGTTAATAACTTTTTCAATTCTTCGAAACTCTGTTGACATTCTTTCGTCCATTCAAATTTAACATCCTTTCGAAGTAGTCTAGTCATAGGAGCAGCAATTATAGAAAATCCATTTACAAACCGCCGATAATACCCAGCTAGCACCAAGAAACTCCTAACTTCAGTTACATTTTTCGGTGGTTTCCAATCAACAATGGCTGAAATTTTACTAGGATCAACCCGTATACCATCACCTGAAACAATATAACCCAAAAATCCAACTTCCCGGAGCCAAAATTCACTTTTACTAAACTTAGCATACAGCTGCTTATCTCTCAAAGTCTGCAAAATTATCCTCAAATGCTCAACATGCTCTGTCTCATCTTTTGAATAAATTAAAATATCATCTATAAACACCACAACAAATCTATCCAGGTATGGCCGAAATATGCGATTCATTAAGTCCATAAACACAGCAGGAGCATTTGTCAACCCGAATGGCATAACTAAAAATTCATAATGACCATAGTACCTTGTTCTAAAAGCAGTTTTAGGCACATCTGACTCTTTCACTCGCAGCTGAAAATACCCAGATCTCAAGTCAATCTTTGAAAACCATGTCGCTCCTTTTACTTGATCAAACAAATCATCAATTCTTGGAAATGGATACTTGTTTTTGATTTTCACCTTGTTTAACTGCCGATAATCAACACATAATCTCATAGAACCATCCTTCTTTTTCACAAATAACACGGGAGCACCCCAAGGTGAAAAACTTGGTCTCACAAAGCCTTTATCAGTCAACTCTTGCAACTGCGACTTTAATTCTTTCAACTCTGTTGGTGCCATTCTATATGGAGCAATCGAGATCGGAGCTGTTCCCGGTATCAAATCTATACCAAATTCTACTTCCCTGACTGGAGGCAAACCCGGCAATTCTTCTGGAAATACATCCGCAAATTCACACACAACCGGCACTGATTCAACTTTCTTTTCAACTTCTTTTGTATTAATTACATACACCAAATAAGCTTCATAACCCTTTCTCAAATATCTCTGAGCCGACATCGAAGAAATCATACTAAATATTGCCTCTGATTTGTCTGGTTCAACCCGTAAGATTTCACCACTTTCACATTTTAATTCTATAACCTTTTCTTTGCAATTTACTATAGCATCATGCAATGTCAACCAATCCATACCCAAAATAACATCAAATTCATCAAACGGCAACAACATCAAGTCGGCCGGAAAGTAATGACCCCGAATCATTAAAGGGCATTTCTTGCATACTTTATCAACTATCACACATTTTCCTAGTGGATTCGACACTCTAATCATAAATTCTGTGTTCTCAACAGGTATATTCATACTAGACACCAGTTTCATGCATACATATGAATGAGTAGAACCGGGATCAATCAAAGCAATAACATTAGTATCATAAAGAGAAAATGTACTGGTAATCACATCAGGTGAGGAAGCATCTTCATGCGCTTTAATAGCATAAGTTCTAGCCGGAGCTCTTCCTTCAGATCTAACTGCTGCATCTCTGGCTACATTCTTACTGCTTGTTTCACTTCTAGCTTTTCTCGGATACCTTCCCCTCGAGTCTGCACCACTAGCTTTTACATTCTGAAATTTTTCTTTCTCAACTCTCTCTGGGCAGTCTCTAATAAAATGATCTGGAGAACCACATCGAATACATTCATTTGCTCTGCACGGACCAAAATGATTTCTACCACACTGCTGGCACTCGGGTTTAACAAATCTCGTATTTCCCACACTAGCCGCAGAAGTAGTTTGAGATTTAGGACCCACATTTTGCTTCTTAAAATTTCCATATGATTGCCCAGCTGAAACTTGGGAACGAGGATTCATATTTCTTGACTTTCGGGTTTGTTGTGAGGGTGCATTACTCATTGGTCTTTTCTTCCAATTTCGTGTTTCAGATTCTACCTTTTTATTTTCCTTCAGTAATTCTTCAGCCTTGGAAGCTCGATCGACAAGTACCATCATTTCTTTTATTTCAAGGATCCCAACAAATACCTTAATGTCTTCGTTAAGCCCGTCTTCAAATCGTCGGCACATCTTGGCTTCTGTAGGAACATATTCTCTGGCATACTTACTCAATTGAACAAACTCTCTTTCATATTCTGAGACTGTCATATTACCTTGCTTCAGCTCAAGAAACTCTTTACATTTCTGATCAATAAATCTTTCACTAATATATTTCTTCCGAAACTCTTCTTGAAAGAATTCCCAGGTTACCCTCTCTTCCGGTACCACCGAAATCAAAGTCTTCCACCAATTATAGGCTGAATCTCTCAACAAAGATGTAGCACATTTCAAACATTCTTCAGGTGTACAATATAATTCATCAAATACCCTGATAGAATTTTCAAGCCAGAACTCTGCTTTCTCTGCATCATCATCAATATTTGCTCTAAATTCTTCAGCCCCTTGTTTACGAATTCTGTCAAAGGGGTTTCTGTGAAATTTTATCATATCCACTCCTTGAGGCATCGGAGGCATAGGTTGAGGAATTGGGGGAGGTGGGGGAGGTCGTACATCCGGGTTCGTACGAACGAACTCAATGTACCATGCACTCATCATTTGGAGAAAGGCTTCCCGATCCCTTTCTCCTCCTCCCTGACCAACAGTAGGGGTGGGTTTTCAGTCGGCGCTGCCCCTTCAGCCGGAGCTAGCGCATTACTCTCTACTTCATCTGCCACAGCTGGATAAGGATCCATTTACTATATAAAAATCATTTAAAAAGGTCAGAAGTCGTCACACTATCACACTTCATACATATGGCATGTATAGAAAAATCCGTACATACAGCACGTAGTCCGAGAACCGACTAAACCTACTCTGATACCACCAAATGTAATGCCCCCACGCCCGAAACTGTCACCGGAGTCGAGCTTGAGGGGTTACTGAACATAATTTATCAAATTAAGAACTTCAAATCATTTGTTTTTACATTCACAGCTTTCTAGCTACCCGCATCACAGTTACAAGAAAACCATATCTCGAGTTACAAAAGTCGAAATCACGATCCGTAAAATTTCCCTAAATATAGACTCATATATATATTTACTAATTTTTTTCTAGAATTTTTGGTTGGGCCAATTAGTACAGTTTATTAGTTAAAGTCTCCCCTGTTTCAGGGTTTGACTGCTATGACCTCTATGTATTATGAATCAAATATCTCTCTATACAGAATTTCAATGACTACAAGATTTGTTTCTCCTAAAACTAGACTCAGGAAGGAATCTTTATAAAGAATGACTTCTAATTATTTTTTTACAATTTATTATGAATTTTTAAAGTCAGAACAGAGGATCCAGAAATCACTCTGGCCCTGTTTCACAAGGTTTCAAATATCTCATAAAGTATAATTTATATGCCTTTTTTTTAATCCATATGAAAATAGACTCATTAAACTTCAATTTCATAACCTACTCATCATTTAATTCCATTTATACTATTTTTAGTGATTTTTCAAATTCATGTCATTGCTGCAGCAATATTCTGTTTTAAGGAAAATTTCATCTTTTCATGAGTTGTTATGAACTAGATAACCTATTAAACTTCCATGATATCAAACATGATCTAAATTTAACCATCACCATGACTTATCAATATCAAACATCTTCTCAACCAATCATGGCCATATCATAAAAATTATTTACACAAAATAAGTATATTGCTATACATGCCATACTTAAGTTTTACAAGCCATTTACCCAGATGAAAGTCCTTTGGATAGTGTGATTGAACCTTCGACCCGTCTCGATTCCCGAGCTGGCTTGTTCAAAACTACAGTAAATAAAGAGGAGGGAGTAAGCATAAATGCTTAGTAAGTTCATATGTAAATAACAAGTAACATAACAATACAAATATACCAAACAACTTTAGCATGGTATCACCAAAACATATATCACATTTCTAAACATCATTCATCATCTTACCACCTTATCATTTTTGTATCTATTTTCAACCCGAGGGTTAAGAACATACCTGTCCAAAGTGTCCATTTCACAACACTTACCAAAACGTCGCTTGCATCTTAAGTTTTCTTCCATTTCACTAGAAATTTCACCCGTTGAACACATCGGAATACAACTCGGATACACGGATAATTTGCACATAAGTGCCTCATATGTAATCAAGAAATCATGTAACCCGCCCCTAAGTAAACTCAGACTCAACTCAACGAGCTCGGGCGTTCGCATCCATAAGTGAACTCGGACTCAACTCAATGAGTTCGGATGCTCAACCATCCTAGTGACATGTCACTTGTATCCTAATCTATTCCTAAGGTTCAAACGAGCTTTTTCCCTCGATCTCACATTTTCCGTCTTCCATGGAATATCGGAACCGATACTCGGTAGCAATACATATTTATCAAGTAGTAAACATAATTTGCATATTACTCAATATTAACCACAAAGCATAATATTTCACGATTAAAAATCAGCATATCATATAATTAACATTAATAACTTAAAAATAACATTTATGCTACATTATTTACACATGAACTTACCTTGGTACCAAAATATAAAGATTTTGCAATTTAGTCCACAATCTTTTCTGTTCCTCGATCGCGACTTGAATCTCGTTTCTCTTGATCTATAATGCCAAATTAATCTTATTTAATACATACATTCATCAAAATAGCATTTAATACGAACTTCAGAAAATTACACTTGTGCCCCTAAACTTTTGCATAATTACACTTTTGCCCCTAGGCTCGGGAATTAAACTTTATTCCTTATTCTTATGTTTTATAACATTCTGATCATTTTTCCCTTCTATGGCAACATCAAATTCTTACTCTAACATATACTTGTGACTATTAGGTATTTTTGCCAATTAAGCCCTTTTACTCGTTTTCACTCAAAACCGAGTAGCATAAGTTGTCTAACATAATTTAAAACCCCATATTCTATCATAAAACATCAAAATACACAAATTTCACCTATGGGTATTTCCAAATATAAACCCTAGGTTGAATTATTGCTAACATAATCTTAATCGAGCTACAGGGATTTCCAAAAACATAAAGAACATTAAAAACGGGGCTTGGAATCACTTACTATGGAGCTTGGAAGCTTGAAACAAACCCTAACTATGGAGAACCCTTGAAATTTCAGCCTAATGAAGAAGATGGACAAAAATTGGCTTTTAATTTTGTTTTTAATTCATTTTAATAACTAAATGACCAAAATGCCCTTACTACTAAACTTTCCAAAAATTCCATCCATGTCCAATTTTTGTCCATAGACTTAGAAATTGGTCAAATTTCTATTTAAGATCTCCTAATTAATATTTCAATGCAATTTCATACTAAAAACTTCTAGAATGCAAATTTTGCAACTTATTCGATTTAGTCCCTACTTTCAATTTAAGCACTTTAGGCATAGAATTTCATCACGAAATTTTCACACAATCATGCAATCATATCATATTCATCAAAATAATTATAAAATAATTATTTCTATCTCGAATTTGTTGTCACGAAACCACTATTCTGATTAAGCCCTAATTCAGGATATTACAAACCGAGTACACAAGTACATTACATCAGCTTCCAAGTCAATTCATGATACAATCTATACTTCACAAGAATAAATCAATAACCAAATATAAACATATATCCCATACACAAATCTTATCTACTACGTAATAAACATATCAAAATAAACCTTTTTCTATATTCGAACATAACCTATCATACTTTAATCCCAAATCATGATTAACTCCTTAACCAAATTAACAACCAAATTCACTCATACTTTTATCTATCCATATGTCAAAACAGAATCAACCAAATGCACATATCCAAAATTATTAACCAACTTCAATGCACAAAATAGATATCATGAATACCATTCATTCATGACATATAGCATAATGTCGAAGTGAACGTAAGCCATAATCAAACAAAACCGTAATAAAGCATTGAAGTTAGGCTATTTTCACATGTCTTAAATTATACAAAACCAAAATCCAACATTTCAAATTACAATCTAGCCTATACATGCCATAAGTTCGAAAATTCAGCTTATAAAATAATGAAGACAATCGATAGTGTGATAAGCTTCTCTGACGATTCCCGAGCTCGAAACTTGAATCCAAAATCTATAAAATAGAGGTAAACATGAACACACACGGAGGAAGCTTTCATAGTTTAGAAAGTTATAAGCAAATAAACAACTTAATTACATAATCAAATTATTTAAACTAAACCAAATTTTACTATAATAGTTACTTTAAGCCTTAAGCTTACAAATTCATGTATTTTATATGTACTTTCACATGTATAATATTCATCGCCGAATGAACATATATATATTTTAACAAACTATCATTCAATTCATAAGCCAAAATATCTTTATCATAACTAGTACATATAGTCTTATATCCATAAATTCATAGGTCAAGGATAATGATCACATACATATTTATATTATATAACCGAATACACATACATACATATATATATAAGCAAAATATCCTTCAATTTCAAAGCTAAATATCATCATGTGAACACATATACTTATACTCATGAATCAATTTATAGCTTCTTATGCATAAGCCTAGTAATGACCGAATGAACACTTATATATATAAAGATACTTTAACAAACTATCATTCAATGACCAAGCCAAAACATCTTTATCGTACTAAATACACATACACTTATGTGCTTACACCCATAAGTCAAAGTATAACAATTATGTACTTATTTATATCAATGGTCGAGTATACCACCAATTGCATATATTCAAAAATAGTTTCAATAATGTTCATATTATTTATTTACAAGGCCGAATACCTTTTTTCACATTTACATATGTACTTACTTTACTTCAAGCATGTCTTCAACAAATATTAAGTAACTTACTCACTTAGTTTCAAATAAGTAATAAATCAATTCATACCTGACCATTTTAGCTCACTTTTGCACATTTGATCTCAACTTATCGATGCCTGTTGAACCATTCGGAATTGGATAGGACACTCGGATAATCACACATATATCGTACAATGCCAATGTCCCAGACGTGGTCTTACATGTAACATGTAACACCCCAAACCCGGGCTGGACGTTAAGGTCGAATTCGGAGTGTCACATTGAAGTGTTTTAGCAAAAATCGTGTTTTCATTGAAAACCCTTCTTAAACAAAAGAAACCTTAATAAACACACCTTTTAGTTACGAAAGCCTTGTTTTAAGCATTTGATTTAAGAAAACTTATCATTTAGAAATTATGTTGCGAAAACGTAGAAAACATAATATAATTTAGGAAACCCATGTTCAACTTCTCGTAATTACAATGGAAATAATAATACTTCAAGTAATAATAGCATAATGAAAACATTATTACAATCTGGTCTAAAACATACTTAATAAAATAAAACTTATAAGCTTAGAAAAAAATCCAAATTTGTCTTGCTAGCTAGCCACCCGGAGTCCCTCCAAACATCGAACCGTCTACTGAGCATCACCTAAAAATAAAATAAAAGAGGGGGTGAGTTTTCGTAAACTTAGTGTGAACAACCTCGACGGAAAACAAGTATTCAAAAATCATCATACATCAAACATGCAATGCAATCCCATTCAAATTATGCATCCACTACACACTAGCTCCGTCCCCCATCACACCATGTAAGGATATAAATATCGACCCACCCAACCCACACACCAAGGGTAGCCTGGTTGCGAAACTACCTTCATTTACATATTGGGCTTTAAAAGCCTTCGGTGGATCCACGATTGTTAGGCAACCATGCGATCCTCATATACTTCCTCCGTACCATAATTCCCAACCCATATGTAACCTAAGCAGAATATCATATGTATGCATGTCACATCCACAAAACTTACATTCAACATCTAGGGGTATTTTGGTCATTTTCGCCATTAGAGGCATTTCAATAATTTTCCCTTAATTATTGTTTCCACTGACCTTGGCTCATTAACAAGTCTTGCGAGCTAAGATGAATGAATACTTTGCACCAGGTAGGAATCCAGAGAAGAGGAGGTGGGTCATTAAGACCGCTTAAGTACCAAGCTCTCCCTAGATCCAAACCTAGACATGCATACACCCGTTGCCATACCTTAACCCTATGACTTGTCCACAGTCTTAATTAATTAATTAAGTTTTATGTAGACATCACATACTAGGCCCAATACCCCTACATACATGCATATGGCCCACAAGGCCCAATCTCATTCATATGGCCCATCTGGCCCGTTTATATTCTTATGGCCCATTAGGCCCAATTCACATTTATATGGCCCATTAGGCCCAATCTCATTTATATGGCCCATCCAGCCCAAATCACATCATATTCATGCTCACATACAAATTTTCTATCATATAGCATCACTTATCAAATTTTGCCTATTATGGGCCCAACAGCCCATCTGGCCCATTTAGCCCGTTCTGGCCCATTTGACCTATTCACAACCCAAGTCCATGGAATCGCCCATGGGTCTCAGGCAACCTATCGGTTTCCCCCTTACGAGTGTTTGTGCACTCACAAGACTACCATAACCAAACTTTTGGCTTTTCGGCATTTCAGCATTTCGGCTTTTCAGCTTTTGTTGATCTACTTGTGTGTGCAGTGTATGTACACACCTGGTAAGCAAGCATGCTGCGATTCCCTTAGTCACCAACCTACAACGATATCACCCTTTAATTAATCACATGCCTAATACATATCTTTACTAAAATCGAAACCTCACCTTAACCTTACCTTGAACACCAATCCCTAATAGCTTTTCTTTGATCACGTACTCCTTAGATCAAAGTCTCTCACTTGAGGAGCAAATCGGTAGAGGTCCAAGGACTGAGATTTGTTACCTATTCCTACCCAAAACTGATTAGAAGAAGTGAGAGACTATATAGTCGATACTTAACAAAAATCGATTATGAGAACAAAGCACTTACACTAGGCTTGACCGATTAGAAAGGGTACCGACGACACCAAGAGTATTCGGCCAAGAAAGTTACTGCCCTTGAGATTTCTATTGAAAAAGAGATTTATTCGGCTTCAAGAAAGAAGAAGTCGGCTAGACTAAAAAAATGAATCAAAAACCTGAGTAGAAGAAGAATAGAAAATCAGCACAAGAAGAGAAAGAAAGAAGCAAAGGTTTTCGACTTTTTGGATCTTGAAAAGAAAAGGGTTTTCGGTAACAGGGTGACAAAGATTTTAGCATTAGCTTGGCAACCTTACATTCGGCACCTATTTATAGCCCCTATAGCCGAATTCCTCATGGCTAAATTCCCATTTCGGCTCCATCACTTCCCCCTTCTCATCTCCTCGTTTTCTCCCTAATAACTCCCCAATCTATTTCCTAAATTTTCTCTTCTGAACACTCCCCTTAGCGTCCATCTTCACACCACTTCCAACCTTCTAGAAGGCCCAAAATTAAACTCCTAAAAATACTAAGCTAGGATTCAAACCTTGGACCTCCTTGCTAGCTATTAACGCCACCTCCTTACACTCTAAGTGGCGTCACTTAGCCACTCCTCTACTAGGCTTTTTGATGCTATTTTCTCCTAACTTTATTTAAAAGCCCAACTACTTGCCAGCCCTGATTCTTTTAATAATTAAATTATAATTTCTTCTACCCCTTAATTCAAACTCAAACCTTAACTAAGACACCTGCTTACCGGCCTGCCGGAGAGGGTAGACCGCCCTTTGTTGAAAGGCTAGCTGTAGGCATCCACGGTGGTCTTCCTCTCTCTCTCGATGGTTTATATAGCTTTACTGACCTTTTTTATTTGAAAGTTGATCAAGAGCACTGGCAGTTGAAAAGAGGAAGATGAAGTCAAACTCATAGGATTAAGATCCTTGGTAAAGAAAAAATTGAACTATAGGTGGATAAGAATATTAAACACAATTTTTATCAAGACCAAAAACAAAGAAAGTTCGGGATTTTGGGATTTTTGGGTTTTGGGATTTTTGGGGCGTTACATAACAACATATCGATGCCACTATCCTAGACAGGGTCTTACTCGCACACATATATCGAAGTCACATATCGATGCCATGGTCTTACTCGCACATCATATACCAAAATCCTATGTCATGACATACGTATCCTAACTATTCCTAAGGTTCATATGGTGCTTTCGGACGTCGTAACTCGATCGAAACGAATGCTTAGACATGGTTACCAAGCTTATTCATATTTGGCATAAGCATATATAAATTCATATTTTTCATACCAGAATATATATTTAACATTTATCTACAATTAAACACATCTCTTTGCCTATAAACTTACCATGGACGATGTAAAACAGAACGGGACAACTAGTCGACAACTTTCATTTTTCCCCGATCCAAATCCGATTTCTTTAGTTCTTGATCTAAACATATTCAAATTAAGCTCATTCAAACATATTTTCATTCAATTTAGTCCAAAAACACATAAATGGGAAAATTACCATTTTACCCCTGACATTTACAATTTTTACAATTTAGTCCCTATTGCACAAAACACAAAATATAAAAATCTCAAAATACTCATGTTAGGCCGAATGTTCCTAGTGCTCATACAAGCCCATATAATTCATTTATTTCATATTTTAGTCCCTCAAATTTTTATTTTTGCAATTTAGTCCTAATTACTTAAAATCATCAAAAACTCCAATACAAAATATGTTAATCTAAAACATACCTTTCATATTTCATCATCAAATAAAAAAAATCACAAGCTATCAACAATGGTACAACTCAAAATATTCATCAAAATCAAAAATTAAATCACGAGTCTTGAAGATTTCTAAGCAACAATCTAAAAAATGTAAAAATTTTCAAAAACCGAACAAAAACGAACCTTGATTGAGCTTGAATATGTGCTAAACCCTAGCTTGGTTTTCTTTCTTTGTCTTTGTTTTAGTTTCGATTAAAAAGAATAGAATGAACATGGCTTATTATTTTATGATATATGTTATATTATATTAGTTTATTAAATTAACTTTAATGAAATAATATAAATATCAAATAACACATGTCTATTACCGTCCACTTTTTCTTTTAATGGGATAATTGCAACATAAAGGCTTCCACTAATAAAGCCAATAGCAATTAGGCCCTTTTTAGAAATAATCACCCAGTTTTCATTTTACGCGATTAAGTCCTTTTATTTAATCGGGTATCTAAACGACAAAATTAAATCATTCAAATTTCACAGATATAAATTCACACAAAATTCATACAAAAAAAATTTTAAATATTTTTCTGACTCGAATTCATGGTCCCGAAACCACCGTTCCGATTAGGGTCTAAATCAGGCTGTTACAACTCTCCCCCCTTAGGGATTTTCACCCTCGAAAATCTTACCGGTGAATAAGTTCAGATAGCGTTCTCTCATTGTATCCTTTGGGTCCCACGTTGCTTCCTCAACACCGTGTTTATGCTACAATAATTTAACTAACAGAATCATTTTATTTTGTAACTCTTTAATCTCACGAGCCAGAATATGAATCGGTTCTTTCTCGTATGTCATATCGGGCTTAATCTCAACCTCAGTCAGACTAATCACATGTGAAGGGTCAGGCCAATATCTACAGAGCATCAAAACATGAAATACATTGTGGATATTTTCTAACTCAGGTGGAAACAATAGTCTGTAAGCAACTGGCCCGATACGCTCTATTACTTCATACGACCCAATAAACCTTGGACCCAATTTACCTTTACGACCAAATCTGAGTATTTTCTTCCACGATGAGAATTTTAAGAAAACTTTATCTCTGGTCTGAAACTCTATATCTTTCCGTTTCAAGTCTGTATAAGATTTTTGATGATCTGGTGCTGCTTTCAGACTTTCACGAATTACCTTCACTTTCTATTCAGTTTCTCTGATCATGTCAACCCCGTGTATCTTATTTTCACTGAGTTCAGTCCAGTACAATGGTGTACGACATTTATGACCGTACAAAGCCTCATAAGGTGCCATTTTGATACTCGATTGAAAATTTTTATTATACGCAAATTAAATTAGAGGTAGGTATCGTTCCCACGTACCTTCAAACTCGAGAATGTAACATCTCAACCTATCCTCAAGTATCTGAATAATTCACTCAGATTGGCCATCTGTTTACAGATGGAAAGCAGTATTGAAATGTCATTTCGTACCTAGTGCATCGTGCAGTTTCTTCCAAAACCGCGATGTAAACCTTAGATCTCTATCCGAAACAATAGATATAGGCACACCATGTAATCTCACAATCTGAAAAACATACAATTTAGCCAGCTTATCTAGTGAGTAGTCGGTACGTATCAGAACAAAATGAGTCGATTTAGTCAATCTATCCACAACAACCCAGATTGCATCTTTCTTGCTCGGTGTCAACGGAAAACCGGATACAAAATCCATCATGACTCTATCCCATTTCCATTCAGGTATCATAATCTGTTGAAGCAATCCAGAAGGTACCTGATGCTCATCTTTTTACTTGTTGACAGATTAAGCATTTCGAAACAAAGTCAGAAATATCTCATTTCATACCATACCACCAGTAAAGTTGTTTCAGATCATTATACATCTTTGTACTACCTAGGTGAACAAACAATCAACTGTTGTGGGTTTCATTCAAAATCATCTGAATCAACATCTAAATTCCTCAGAACATATATTTGGTTTATGAACCTCAGACAACTTTTAGCATCAACTTCGAAGCTCTGAATCAACCTTCAAATCACCTTGGACCTGCTTTGCTAACAAATCATTATCAACTTTTTGAGTATCACAAATTTTGCTGAATAAATAATGGTCTTACTTTTAATTCAATTATTATTGAACCATCATCAGACATAGCCATATGCGCATTCATTGCACATTAAGCAAACAGTGATTTCCGGCTTACAACATCAGTAACAACATTAGTCTTTCTCGAAAGGTAGTCAATCACAAGCTCATAGTCTTTTAACAATTCTAACCATAAGGAATCACAGGATATCTCTGTGTACTCCATTATTATACTTCAACCCGTCCATTGACACATGACTGAAGTTCATAAAATCTTCATTCAATTTAGGCTAAATCAGAGCTGATATTTTAATGGATAATGTCTTCGTGCAAAAGAAAGCTTCAACAATTGAACTAACTTTAATTTAACACAACATTTCTCAAATAGAATTGTTCCAATAGACATAATTCTGTATCAAATCCTCAAAAATACAAGTTTAACTTCCATACTATCCTTCAGATCGCACATGTACATTTAAAGTTTATTTTCGATCCAGTGGATAGATTCAAATTCATATAACCCAGTTACATTTTCCATCAAATAGTTTCAGATCAGATTAAACCACAGAATCGGTCTTTTCGAAGAAATCTTTTCTTCTAGTTAGAAAGAATAATCCAGACATATCTTTATATATATACTACAGTTATCAAATAGAAATCATATTGTCATAATAGGATTTTCGTCTTACCCGTGACAATAGATAATATCCCAGCTATTAGCGAAGCATCTGAACCCAGAACAAAATCAAATATGATTTGAACAACAACCAATGCAGAAATGGACATCTCTTATAGATAATCACTTAGAGTCATGAGAAAACTAGAATAACTAAATTTTCAACATCTGAAGCTACGCTGAATATCACAAAATTACAACCCATATAGAATGATATCAATCCCGATGATATTCCAAAATGTCCAAAAAGAATAATATTACTCATAAATGCTGAAATCCACAGTAATAGAAGCAATATAATCTTCATATATTTTCAACAGAACAATAGCCAGCAAAAACAGAGTATTAGCATTATACAGATTTCACCATCGTTTTCCATATCCACACAAAGGAATAAATACCGAAGAAAGACATAGCAATGTCGAATACAACCCCAAACCAACTAACGATACTTTCGTCTATTAATATGTTTAGCCAATGTTTTTTTTATGATAAGAATTCCTTCTGAAATTAAACAGTCACATATACTTCTGAGAATAAATATACACATAGAATGCCCAAAAGGAATCGTAATAACTGCCCAGCTATAACCACTACACTTAGCCCTCAATGCAATTCAAACATTATTTCAACAGTCTAATAATGGCATCTGAAATTTTCACATTATCCCTTTCACTAACAGAAATCATTTCAGAAAAGTTTTTAGCTAATATTTTCCTTAGTTAACATACCTAAATAGGTCATTTGATCAGAGATAACTTCTTCTTTAACAGTGATGTCACATAATCTGAATAATCTGCAGAACTATCCAATATCTCTTTTAATATTGTCTTCATTTGCTGATTCAACCTCTTTTCTGGCCACATTATTAATCTTCCAAACACAGACTTCTGTAACTCCGCACTCTTGAGCTTATTCAACCTAGATCTTACAGACTTCACAATAACATTTCACTAATAAGGGGGGTGAGGTTAATAAAGCCTCAAATTTAACTTAGACATATATACTCATAACACACACTTTCACAAATAGTCAATTCATTAATAATTTCACATTGTCCAAACATTTAATAAACATTTCCTTTTAATCACCTTTATTCTTAGCACTTAATTCATATACCAACTCAAATCATTAATTTACAATCAAAACATTTCAGATAGCAATCACAACTCACATATCATAATCTATATGCTCATATGATTATAACATTTGTCAACATTAATATATCATACTTTTTGATCTATACCTTTATGAGTTTCAACTCATCATCAACACATTTCCATTCAAACATTCGTGTACTCAATCCGTATTATCAAAATTTAGCTCGGTTGAAAACTTATCTATCTCATCAAAGCAATTTTCATCAGAGTCAGGAGATGTCACACTATCGCATGTTAAATATGGCATGTATAGCTAGACACGTATACACTATGGTAGTCTTAGAATCGACTAAACTGTAACTCTGATACAAACAAAATGTAACACACCTAACCCGTATCCGTCACTAGAATGGGGTTACTACGCATTACCAATCATAAAACAATTCAGAATAGACTTTCTTTATAAAGCTAATCATCTAGTAATTTTTTATATACATTTCATTTCACATACTTATCAAATATGTATACTTTAACTTTGATGACATTTGAATAATTCAAATATAAAATATTTTAATTATCAAACAAATGTTATGCGTACACTTTATACAATCAAACATACATTATTTCCTTTCATAAAAGTGAAATATTACATAGTAACATTCGTTTTCCTTATTACTACATTTGCATAACATGAATAAATAATTATACAATTCACTTAGCATATGCTAAAATATATCATCAACTTAACTAATTAAACCACTCAAATAAATTGCCCAAAATGTTCAAATAGTGTGCCACTTGAAAACGATACATAAACATATTCATTTCATGTCTATTCGGCCACCAAGATCTACTAGTACACATTAATTGATTTTCAAATAATTATCAAATCTAAATAGTCATACCTATCATTATTTTATAACATAAGCATACTCTAATGTACCACATATTCTTAACATACATTTTACTAATTAATGCATTACATATTATAACTCAAACACAAACATCATTTACTTCATAACCGAAACACCACCTTTTATCCTATTACATATATACCTCGAGTTAATAAATGAGTCATACCATTTCATCTTGTGAAAAAATATGTATACATATATACATATATAAATATATATATACAGGTACCGAATCACCAAGTTGACCTTAACCCTTCCATATATTTCCACCAAATAACCGAGTACATAAGTACATTATATGAGCTTCCAAGTCAATTCATGATACAATCTATACTTCACAAGAATAAATCAATAACCAAATATAACCATATATCCCATATACAAATCTTATCTAGTACGTAATAAACATATCAAAATAAACTTTTTTCTATATTCGAACATAACCTATCATAATTTAATACCAAATCATGATTAACACCTTAACCAAATTAACAACCAAATTCACTCATACTTTTATCTATCCATATGTCAAACCGAATCAACCAAATGTACATATCCAAAATTACTAACCAACTTCAATGCACAAAATAGATATCATGAATACCATTCATTCATGACATATAGCATAATGTCCAAATGAATGTAAGCCATAATCAAATAAAATCGTAATAAAGCTTTGCAGTTAGGCCATTTTCACATGGCTTAAATTATACAAAACCAAAATCCAACATTTCAAATTACAATCTAGCCTATACATTCCATAAGTTTGAAAATTCAGCTTATAAAATACTAAAGATGGTCGATAGTGTGATAAGCTTCTCTGACGATTCCCGAGCTCGAAACTTGAATCCAAAATCTATAAATAGAGGTAAACATGAATACACACGGAGTAAGCTTTCATAGCTTAGTAAGTCATAAGCAAATAAACAACTTAACTACATAATCAAATTATTTAAACTAAACCAAATTATACTATAATAGTTACTTTAAGCCTTAAGCTTACAAATTTATGTATTTTATATGTCCTTTCACATTTATATTGTTCATGGCTGAATGAACATATATATATTTTAACAAACTATCATTCAATTCGCAAGACAAAATATCTTTATCATAACTAGTACATATACTCTTATATGCATAAATTCATAGGTCAAGGATAATGATCACATACATATTTATATTATATGACCGGATACACATATATATATAGATATATATAAGCAAAATATCCTTCAATTTCAAAGCTAAATATCATTATGTGAACACATATACTTATACTCATGAATCAATTTACAGCTTCTTATGCATAAGCATAGTAATGACCAAATGAACACTTTTATATATAAAGATACATTAACAAACTATCATTCAATGACCAAGCCAAAACATCTTTATCATAATAAATACAGATACACTTATGTGCATACACTCATAAGTCAAAGTATAACAATTATATACTTATTTATATCAATGGTCGAATATACCACCAATTGCATATATTCAAAAATAGTTTCAGTAATGTTCATATTATTTATTTACAAGGCCAAATACCTTTTTCACAATTACATATGTACTTACTTTACTTTAAGCATGTCTTGCAACAAATATTAAGTAACTTACTCTCTTAGTTTCAAATAGGTAATAAACCAATTCATGCCTGACCATTTTAGCTCACTTTTGCAAATTTGATCTCAACTTATCGATGCCCGTTGAACCATTGAGAATTGGATAGGACACTCGAATAATCACACATATATCGTACAATGCCAACGTCCCAGACGTGGTCTTACATGTAACCACATATCGATGCCACTGTCCCAGACAGGGTCTTACTCGCACACATATATCGGAGTCACATATCGATGCCATGGTATTATTCGCACATCACATATCGAAATCCTATGTCATGACATATGTATCCCAACTATTCCTAAGGTTCATACGGGGCTTTCGGACGTTGTAACTCGATCGAAACAAATGCTTAAACATGGTTACCAAACTTATTCATATTCGGCATAAGCATATATAAATTCATATTTTTCATACCAACATATATATTTAACATTTATCTAGAATTAAACACATCTATTTGCCTATAAACTTACCTCAGACGATGTAAAATGGAACGGGACGACTACTAGACAACTTTCGTTTTTCCCCGATCTAAATCCGATTTCTTTGGTTCTTAATCTAAACATATTCAAATTAAGCTCATTCAAACATGTCTTCATTCAATTTAGTCCAAAAACACATAAATGGGAAAATTACCATTTTACCCATGACATTTACAATTTTTACAATTTAGTCCCTATTGCACAAAACCCAAAATATGAAAAATCTCAAAATACCCATGTTAGGCCGAATGTTCCTAGTGCTCATACAAGCCCATATAATTCATTTATTTCACATTTTATTCTCTCAACTTTTTATTTTTGCAATTTAGTCCAAATTACTTAAAATCATAAAAAAACTCCAATACAAAATATGTTAATCTAAAACATATCTTTCATATTTCATCATCAAACAACAAAAATTACAAGCTATCAACAATGGTACAACTCAAAATATTCATCAAAATCAAAAATTAAGTCATGGGTCTTGAAGATTCCTAAGCAATGATCTCAAAAACGTAAAAATTATCAAAAACTGAACAAAAACGAACCTTGATTGAGCTTGAATATGTGTCGAACCCTAGCTTGGTTTTCTTTCTTTTTCTTTGTTTTAGTTTCGGTTAAAAAGAATAGAATGAACATGGCTTATTATTTTATGATACATGTTATATTATATTAGTTTATTAAATTAACTTTAATGAAATAATATAAAAATCATATAACACATGTCTATTACCATCCACTTTTTCTTTTAATGGGCTAAGGATTCCACTAATAAAGCCAATAGCAATTAGGCCCTTTTTAGAAATAACCACCCAGATTTCATTTTACGCGATTAAATCCTTTTATTTAATCGGGTATCTAAACGACAAAATTAAATCACGAAAATTTCACAGATATAAATTCACACAAAATAAACACAAAAAATAATTTTTAAATATTTTTTGACTCGGATTTGTGGTCCCAAAACCACTGTTTGGATTAGGGTCTAAATCGAGATGTCACAAAACCACTGTTCTGACTGGGCCCAAAATCGGGCCGTTACACCTAAGCTTAATATCTCAACACATTATATTATTCATTCAAACATTCTCATATCTCATAAATCAAATATGAAATTACAAACTGAATCAAACATTCATACTATCAAACTAACAATTTTGACAACATGTCAATCTTTTAAGGCTCGAAACATACCTGGTTCGACCACTCACAAAATCAATAATTTAGTTGATAATCCAATCCAATTAGCAATCTTGTTTATCAAATATAACATGATATTTAACATTTTCAAATAATTTTATAAATTTAGGACCTACACCTTATTTTTCGCTTCCTCGCAGCACACGAGCGAATCTTCCAATTTTCCTTAATAATTCCTTAAATGAACCTAAACCAAAATTCAGTATAAATTCAATCAATTTATAATTAAAACAGCCCCAAAACACCCACTTATGAGTTCAAACTAATCATTGAAATTATAACTCTTTTATGAATCCAAACTAGTTAGACTCCTTACACTGTATCGATGCAAACCGTACGTACAATCATTCTTTGCCTTTATGGATGATTTGGGGTGTTTGGGTCAGCACCTAATTCAATAATATACTAAAAAATAAGTAGCTAATTAATGAATTAATTCATTAATTTAATCAATTCATAACCTTTACCCAACAACTATGTCGAAATAACAAACTACTTACCTTTAATTGTACTTACGCTTCACGATTTGTCGGTTTTGAATGACCAACCAATGAAGAACATTTTTCCATAATTTAAATGGGTTTAAAATCTAATTATGAGGGTTAAAGTACTCAAATTAATGCTAGAAAAATATAGGCAAGAACCAAGAAACAAAGCATCCCCCTTTCTTGCACATTGGTTCACGTACCACCACCTATGGTGGCCAAAATTAAGGCTGAATTTTGAAATGGTTTGAGATCTCATTAAATTTTGGAAAATACCTTTGAAATCATTTAAAATCACCAATATTCCAGATATGGAAATTTAGGTTTTTAATGGACAAGATTAATTAAGAAATTGAAGAGAGAAGAGACCTTAACCAGGCTAGTCGAGAGAAACGGCAATAGCACTTTCTTGGCAATGTCCGAGATCTATCTTGGAGTTCAAGATTTCAGATTTGGGGCTGATCTTAATGAGGAAAAATGACAGAAATATGGTGGAGAATATGTTAACAAATCTTGTGGCAAAAGGAAAAAGGGGGAAAAAAAAGAAAGAGATCGTAAAACTAGGTGTAGGCGACGACAACAATGGAGGAAAGGAAAAAAATAAAATCAAAGAGAAAGAGAGGAGGAGACGAATGACTATGGCAATGAGGAGGAGTACTAAAGGCTGATTATTAGTAAAAAATTAATATTTATACCTAGGTTAACTAGGCTTGGATGGCCTACACATTAAAATAAAGGGTTTTTGTCAAAAAATTAAATTATTTGCATGGGAAGGGAATTGAAGTTAGGACCTCAAGAATAAATTCACTAATGTTTAAAAATCAAACCAATAACTCATTCTTGATATAATTTGAAATATTTATTTTAAAAAAAAGGGCATGTCACATATTAAGATTTAAGGCAAATTTTGCAAAATAATAAAAATGTTGCGAGAGAAGGGATTTCAACTTGGGTTTCAAGAAACATTGCACTAACACTTAACCAACAAACCAATACCTAATTTATTTTCTAAAAATGCATAGATAAGTTTCAAAAATTAAGGCATGACCACTTTCTCTCGATTCACAAACCCGATTCTACTAACCCCTAATTTTTGGGATGTTACAGTCATAGCTTCTAAAAACTTTTTTTTAATGTATTACAATGTTTAAAAAGATAAAGTTGAAGCCCCTATTTTTAAAGAAAACCTATAACCTAAAGTTATTCAAACAATCGCTACACCATCTATTTAACCAACTTCACAAGTTCTTGACGCTGATAGTACTGAAGGAGATGACTTTGTAATGGCTAGTCTTGTTTTGAAATTGGCTAAGTAGAAAGGAAAACAAGCTTCTCAAGTGTTTATTTCTTCCATCGATCCTTTTAAGGTATCTTCATTTTAAGCTTTTTCATCATTCAGGAGTTGGCTAATAAAGTGGTTTTCTTTTTCCTTTTCACAGAGAAATTTAGGCATTTTCATAATATCGATTGTTTCCATTGTTTTGAAATAAATTCTAGCAATAATAAATATGAGAGAAAATATATTTAGTCTTACTAATAACACTTGAAGATGTGAAAAATGTGATTTGATAATTGTAAGTTTTGTTTAATTTTTATTTTCTATATTAATGTGCATATTCAATTGGTGCATATGAAGATTTTAGGAGGTTGTGAGTTTAAGTGGACTTAGGCATGACATTTTTTCTCGTGAGAGTGATTAGTTAGGGGTTTGAGGTTATGGAAAACCTAGGAAATGTATAAAAGACATAAAATGAAAGTATTTAGTTAAAATAAAAGTATTAGTAATAATATCAAAGGAAAAAAAAATCTTGTTTTCAAGCTTAAGTATAAACTTAGGAATATCTACTTCTTCACAATTTGGTTAAAATAAAAATAGTATAGTAATACTAAACAAACAACAAAAAATCTTGTTTTCAAGATGATGTATAAACTTGGGAATCTCTACTTCTTGAGAATTTAGTTAGATAAAAATATTATGATAATGATATGATATAAGGACCAAGAAAGATCATATTGAAATTCTTCCACCCTTGATTAAGATCTTTGATAAGTTGAAATTCCTAAAGCATGTGGCTGATATAACTCGAGTAAGAGTAGGGGGAGTTTGAAGATGCTCTCCAATTCCCTATGATATAGATATTACTTTAGATCTTGTGATAGTTGCTCTTACACAGAACCTTGTTGTGGTACAAAATGCTAACAAAATGTGATAAGGAAATGCGTGGGATAGGACTGTAAGTTTATCTAAATCATGGATTTGGCTAAGGGATTTAGACAAATGAGGGAAAACTTAGAGTTTGACACAACCGAAAAGGAAAACAAATCCAAGTTAGATCTATGAATTAAAAAAACAACAATTAAAATAAGTAATTAAGATGAAAAAATAAGAAAAATTAAATAAATTAAATATTTGAACAATTAAACAAGAATAAGATAGAATAAAGAAAAAAAATAAAGAACATAGATAAAAAAGATGCAAATTGACATGTAGAAGTCCTAAGGAGCCTTGGAAACTAAATGAATTCATAACTCCCTTCAAACGGCTCTAATTTTCCCTTTAAAAAGGAAAACTTGGCAAGAAAAAGCTTAAAGATGGTCCCGCAATCTAAATAGATTGTTAAAACTCTTCTAAAATAAAATTCAAGAGAAATTCTTAAAAAAAAAAAACTCAAAGAGAATTTTATTAGCTTAAGTGAATAATGAATGAATTAATTGAAATATGTATAATGAAAAGGCCTTTATATAGACTAGCTATGTACATATAAATAAAACTCTCAAGAATACTAAAACTCTAGTTAAGCTAAACCACAAGTTGTTTTAAACTAAACTTTCTTATTGGCATAAAACTCCTAAATAACTTAAAATACTTAAAATTTATCCAAATTTTAGAATAAATAAATAATAAAGCTTAATAAATACAATATTGAGATAATATATAATAAAAAATTAAGCCTAGAACTCGAACCCTATATGATTTAAATTCGAATAAAAAAGTCCAAAACTCGTCATTTCTATAATAATCCCATTAAAAAATTCTATTTGCGCAGTCTTCAATAAAATGGTCATAAATTGAGTTACGAAACTCAAAATCGGGTGATTTAAAGTGTATTGTGAAGATAAAAGATAGATCTTTGATTTATAAGAAGACATATTGACCAAGAAAATCCTGGATTTCTTCAAAAAAAAATGCACCGCAAGTTAACTAATTATAACATGGCTAGACGAGTGCGATTGATTGGGGTCCTTGAAATGTAACACCTAAGCTTGTTAACATCTTCTACATGGGCTTGTCATCATGGATTGATATTTTAAGTCCACAAACAAAATTGGTCTCTTCTAATTCATCCTAGCTTTGTACTGAACTCCAAAGTCCATCATCTTGGATCTTCAACTTTCTTCTCGAAATTTCTTCATGGTAAAGTCTTGAATAAATAAGTTGAGTTTTTACTTTAACTACTTGGATTTGGATCTCGTGATCCAATCTTGAGGGAAACTAAACCTATCATGTCCATGGGACTAAAATTGAGCCTTGAGACTTGTATCACAATTTCTTACCCAGAGAATTAAATCTGTCATCAATGTAGAATTATAGAGGTTTTCTAAGCTTAAGAAGAAATTATTAGATTTCATTATTTATATGAAGCAAACATATGCTTGAGATCTTTTTTAGTTGGATTTTTAACAAAAAAAAAAAGAGAGAATGGAGTAAAAGGGATTGGAGTAAGGGGGATAAAGTGGTGGGCAGCTTCTAGTGTTTTTTTGTTATTACTAATTGTGATTATTAAAGTTGTTACAACTTGTGCTACTTTTTGCAAACTTGATTTTTAATGTTTAATTTATGAACTTGATTTTACTTTTGGTCCTATTACTACTATGTAAAACCTCAAACTTTATTTGCTACATATTCTTTACTGATAATCATATTTTCTAGTTTACTAAAAATTCCTTGATACATGTGATGTAACTTGATAGGGGTATGTTATCAAGTTTCCTTAATTTCTTTCTGTACTAATTTGTGATTTTATTTTGATATAAAGTTTTGTCAAAATGCTAATGGAGAGATTATTAAAACAAAAGCAATGTAGAATTGAATGTTACACAATGTTTCAAAAATTCGAACAATATTATGAGTAACGTTACAAGTGCCTTGTTTATGTTGCAATTTTTACTTGTACTTATAATTTTTTTTATTTATTTTTAATTTATTGGTATAAAATATATGTTTTTCTATAATAAAAAGTAGAGGAGTTTATGGGTCGAGCTAGGTTGGGTACGAGTAAGGCTTAAGTTTGATTTTAAACACTTTATGCTTAACCAAGCCCAACCCAACAAGAAATATTAGCGTAAAATTTTGCCCAAACCCGCCTATGTTTGTAAATGACTAACCCAATCTCATTTTTCATCAACCCATATTATTTTTATGATTTTTTAAAAAATATTTATGTTTTTTATTTAATATCTAATAATTTTATATAGTTTTCATTTTAAAAAGTTTTATATAGGCAATTTAACATTTTTCAATATGTTTACATTATATTATTATTTATTATTATAGATTTAATCTTTAGAAATTATTTAATATATATAAATAATATAATATAACATAATACTATAAAAACTTAGAAAACAAATCGAGTTGGGTTGGGCTCAAGCCTTGAATGCTTAAGCCTAAGCTCGACTCATATTTTAATTGAGCCTAATTTTGTTTTTCTGCCTAAACTCATTTTTTAGGCTTAATTTGTTCTTCCAAACCTTCTCAAATTTTTGGTTGGCCTTAATGCTTAAATGGGTATTTTGATCCTTAAATAGTGTAATAGAAACTGTATGTAACACCCTAAACCCGGCCTAGACGCTATGGCTGAATCTGGTGTGTCACATTTTAGTGTTTTGGCAAAAACCGTGCTTTCATTGAAAACCCTTCTTAAAATAAAAAAAAACTTAAAAAAACCTTTCAATTGCGAAAACCTTGTTTAAAACATTTGATTTAAGAAAACTTATCATTTAAAAATTTAATTGCGAAAACATAGAAAGCATACTATAATTTAGGAAACCCATGTTCAACTTCGTGTGATTACAATGAAAATAATAACAATAATTCAAGTAAACATAATGAGAACCTTATTACAATCTGATCTGAAACATGCTTAATGAAATAAAAACTTATATGCTTAAAAACAACAAGTCCAATTTATCTTGCTAGCGGGCCACCCAGAGTCCCTCTAGACATCGAACCTTCTACGGAGCATCACCTAAAAATAAAATAAAAGAGGGGGTGAGTTTTCGCCAACTCAGTGTGTACAACCCTTGACGGAAAACAAGATTAAAAAAAAACATCATTCATCAATATGCAATGCAATCCCATCCAAATTATCCATCTGCTACACACCAGCTCCGTCCCCCGTCACACCATGTGGGGATATAAATATCGACCCACCTAGCCCACACACCATGGTAGCCCGGTTGCGGAACTACCTTCATTTACATATTGGGCTTTAAAAACCGTCGGTGAATCCAAGATTGTCAAGCAACCATGTGATCCTCATATACTTCCTCCGTTCCATGATTCCTACCCATATGCAACCTAAGCAGAATATCATATGTATTTATGTCACATCCATAAAACTTACATTCTACACCTAGGGGTATTTTGGTCATTTTCGCCCTTAGGGGCATTTTGGTAATTTTCCCTTAATTATGATTTTCACTTACCTTGGCCTGTTAACGAGTCCCGTGAGCTAAGATGAACGAACACTATGCACCAGGTAGGATTCTAGAGAAGAGGAGGTGAGTCATTAAGATCGCTTAAGTACCGAGCTCTCCCTATATCCAATCCTAGACATGCATATACCCATTGCCACACCTTAACCCTTTGACTTGTCCACGGTCGCAATATATTAATTAAGTCTTATTTGGATATCATATACTAGGCCTAAAACCCCTTACAAAGCCCAAACAATTTCACATACCTGTATCTGGCCCATTAGGCCCAATCATATTCATATGGCCCATTAGGCCCAAATCACATTTATATGGCCCATTAGGCCCAGTCACATTCATATTCATGCTGACATACAAATTCCTATCACATAGCATCAACATTCAGTTTTTGCCTATTATGGGCCCAACAACCCATCGGGCCCATTTAGCCCATTCCGGTCCACATGGCCAAATCACAACCCAAGTCCACGGAATCGCCCGTGGGCCTCAGGCAACCTATCGATCTCCCCCTTACGAGTGTTCACGCACTCACAAGACTACCGTAGCCAAACTTTTGGCTTTTCGGCATTTCAGCTTTTCAGCTTTTTGGCATTTCGGCTTTTACCGATACATAATGTGTGTGCAGTGTATGTACACACCTGGTAAGCAAGCGTGATTCGATCTCCTTATCCCAAACCTACAATTGATATCACTCAAAGATTAATCTTACAAACTTATAGAATACTTTACCAAAAGCCAGAATCTCACATTAACCTTACCTTGCACGATAAGTATAACAACCCCTTCACTAACCACGATCAACTCCTAGATCTGCACCGATCGTAACTATTAAAACCAGAATAATAGGTGACTCGTATCCAACACAAGTCCCCTTACCTTACTATGGCTATTCGGCCAACCTTAGCCAATGGATGAGGAATACTTACCAAAACCGCAAACACCTAAAGAGCAATTTGGCAGAGAGCTAAGATCTGAGATCCGATACTAATTCCCTACCAAAGTTGATTGAAAGAGTGAGGGAAAATAATCGATGCCTAGAAAAGAAAATCGATTGGAAGAGCAACACTTACACTAAATTCGGTCAAAGAGTATTCAGCCCTTGGGAGATTTGACTTTTCGGCTTTTCAAACTTAGTTGGTAAATAAAGTTTATTTGGTATAGATTAAAGAAGAAGAGTAGAAGAAGAAATCAGCTAAGTGAAACAAAGAAAATTGTGTAGAGAAGAATAGAAATCGGATGGAAGAAAAGAAAGAAAAACAAAAGGGTTTTCGGCTTTTTGGATCTTGAAAAGAAAAGGGTTTTTGACTTTTGGAGAAAGGGGTTTCTGGCAACAAGGTGAAGAAGAATTTCGGCAGTAGCCTGGCAACCCTATATTCGACCCCTATTTATAGCCCTTATAGCTAAATTTTCCATGCTCAATTCCCAATTCGGCTCCATCACTTCTCCCTTCTCATCTCCTCGTTTTTCTCTCTAATAACCCCTTGATCTTTTCCTTAATTTTCTCTTCTGAACACTCCGCTTGGAGTCCATCTTCACGCCACTTCCATCCTTCTAGAAGCCCAAAATTAAACTTCTAAAAATACTAAGCTAGGATTCGAACCTTAGATCTCCTTGCTAGCTACTAACGCCACCTCCTTACTCCCTAAGTGGCGTCACTTAGCCACTCCTCCACAAGGCTTTTTGATGCTATTTTCCCCCTATTTTTATTTAAAAGCCCAACTACTTGCCAACCTTGATTCTTTTAATAATTAAACTATAATTTCATTTATTCTTAGGTTCTAACTCAAACCTTAATTAAGACCTGCTATAATTATCACATGGCTAGGAACATAAAACACAATTTTTATCAAAACTGAAAACAAAGAAAGTTCAAAATTTCGGGATTTTTGGGTTTCGGGATTTTTGGGGCGTTACACTGTAACCTACCAACTTGGCCTAGACATTATGGTCGAATCGGGAAGGCCACATTGGACACCTTAGTGTTGAACTTACCCTAATGATAGTTAAAAACCTTGAAGTACCTATTTTAATAAAACTGTGGTTTCTATTGTTAGCTTTGGAAAATGTTTTTTACTTAGTCCAACCATGTTTAGGTCAAATTAGCGAATTAGGTGAGTTTTTGTAAAACCTTACTAACGGCATTGCCTTTGAAAAATCATTTTGTTATCTTATTAGCAATAGAAATGTACCGTTACTAGTCAAATTATTAATTTAGTCATATATCATGCATAGTCCATTTCAACATATTTATAAAAACCATGTATCTATACCTAATATGTGTGTCATGCATGCATGAAAAACCCCAAAATCTCAAACAATCCCAAACCACAGTTTAAAGAAACTTTACAATCCAAAAAAAAATAATAATAATAAAATAACCTAAAAATATAATTAAGTTAAAATAATATGAAAAAGTAAAGTCCGAAGTCCGTCGTATGTCTGCTTGCCAATTCCGACCCTAAGTTCGATCATTACCTAAGAAGTTGAGATAATGGGATGAGCTTAACAAGCTCAGTGAGAGACTAAACGAGTATTAAGCATTCATACAGGCAATTTCATAGAGGTACCAATAGCATAATCAAACAGTAACAACAATAATTTTCAAATGCACATGATCATGAAAAATGAACATGTGAGTCCTACCCATACCATCCGCTACACACCACGAGTTCCTCAGAACTCGTCTGCCAAACTCCAATGTCTGTGAGCAATGCTCAATGTGGTAAAACCACTAATAATCAATAATGCAGTGAAACTGCCAAATAAATAATGCGATATAATTGTCAATCCCCTCTGTACTCCAAATGCAATGCACTAACTAAAAATATATGCGGACTTAAAATGCCGTCGACACTCCACGAAACTCCTTCGTCAACCACAAAATCTCATCCCAATGCACATACAATATGTCATAAAAATTTGTACATAATCAAATTTCAATACTTTTCACATTTATTTGACACGTTCAACATTCCCTCAATGATCACATACTTTCAGAGAAAGGAAGCACTGTTCCAATTTTCAAATTACCATTAAGATGGTATCTATCAATATAGTTTCATTCACATACTTTAAGAATTTCATTGTGCACCAAGAGCAACCTCACTTATATATATCATAGTAATTATTTCATGCATTTCAATCACGTACAAATGTAACACCCCTTACCCGTACCCGTGGCCAGGCTAAGGTACGAGGCGTTACCAGACAAACATACAAACATTAAACTAAAATACGAGCCATAAAATTTTATTCATATTTCAAAACGTTCATTCTCTTACACATAGTCCCTTATTTGAGTCTACAGAGTCCAAAACATACTTTAGAAAGGGTTCGGGACTAAACCGAGAACTTACGAAAATCTTAGAAATTTCATGCTTTAAGGCTCCACACGCCCGTGTCCCAAAGTCGTGTTCCATACACGGCTGAGACACATGGTCGTGTCTCTGCCTGTGTGGAATATACCTAGGCTATTTTCCAAGCTTTGGTCAACCTTGATCTCTTACACACTTATACAAAATCAAAAGCATATAACATGGTATTCATTTAATGATTAAACATCCTCAATTAAACCACAAACATAGCATTTGTATGTCATCATACATGTGTCTCTCATACTCATTTTACCTTGTTTATTATAGTACCACTTATACATTTATACCAAGATTATCATCTTACCAAATATCTTTAGCTTAATCATCAAGCATTCATATTTAAAGCTACATCATATCTTTATAAAATACCACGATTCAGATGCGCAGAATAACATGTTTGCCTGAAACATTTCAATTCAATTCCATACCCAACAAGCATTACATTGAGACTAGTCATATATATATACATGTCATGATACATAACATTCTCTTTTTGTTTTCTTATAAACACATATCATTTATCTCATTATATCAATATTTTATATACCATAGTTTCCATGTATTCCACATATATTTATTTTCCTCCTCCTCCTCTCCATTCCACATCCTTAATGTATATAGCATTCTTGTAAGTATGATTTCACAATTTACTAATAAATGTTCACATCAAACTGTCCACACGAGTCATAGTCACTTAATTATTTATAATTCAAGCTACAGAGCTCCAAATTAAGATCCGTAAATTTCCCCTGAAACTAGAATCACATATATTTCCACCATAAAATTTTCATAATTTTTGGTTTAGCCAATTAGTCCAGTTTATTCATTAAAATTTCCCCTGTTTCACTTTCTGACAGTTCTGACCTCTCTTCACTAAAAAATAATTATCTCATAGTACAGAACTCGGATAATGTTCTTGTTGATTTATCTTGAAAATATACTCATTATGTATTTTAAAAATATAATTTTGAGCCTCTAATTATTTTTGTCCAAATTTTTTTGATTTTCCAAAGTTAGAACAGGGGATCACATAATCAATCTGAATTAGTCTCACAAAAACATAAATATCTCAAAATATAGAACTCCTTTGCTTTATATTTTTATTTTATATGGAAGTAGACTCATTAATATTTAATTGGATATCTCATTCAGTCCCTGATTCAATTTCTACCATTTTTGGTGATTTTTCAAAATCACGTCACTACTACTGTCCAAAACAGTTTTATTGGTAATTCACTCTTTCACACTTTCTTTGTATTAACCTCATTTTAACATACATACCACAAATCATTTTCACCACATTTCACACATCACAATTATAGGCCCATGATCACAACGTCACCATAAAATCATCCTCATGTATAACTTACTTGTTTATAACCTTACCACATCCTGGTCACTTAATGAACCATCATTCACATAACCAAGTTCCTGCACTTATTCATCACAAAACTCACAAAGCAATACATAGAGAGTCTCCCGTTGAACACTTCGGATCAATCCTCGATACTTGGTGGTTTCAGCACATAGCTCCACCCATCATATAGTTCGGCTCTCTTGTACACATGGTGAACACTTAGTACCACCCATGTGACCTAGCTAGTTTATCTCGTAGCTCTCTTGTCTACATGGTGTCCTTCACTTGGAACCACGCATGCGACCTAACTACATATATCTCGTAGCTCTCTTGTCTACATGGTGTACACATAGTATCACCCATGCGACCTAGCTACATCATAATGTCTTGTAGCTCTCTTGTACACATGATGTCCACTCAGCACTATACATGTGACCAAGCTACATACCATCTGTATCATCCAATCTTTCCGAAGGTTCAACTGGGATTTCTCTCTCTTTTCCAACAATTTCACCAATCAAGTAATTATCCACAAACATATTTCCAATATTTTTATAAAATATCATAATACAAGTAATAGTGATGTATTACTTACATATAAACTTACATCTCATTTAATATCAACGCAATAACATTAAATTACACATTGTCTTATTAAAAATCATATGAACTTACAATTTCCCATAATATCCATAATCATAGAAATCACATTTATGTATGATAATTCAATGCACTTCATGTACCATAGACATATTTTTAAATCAATTCATAAACTTGGCACCATAATCATTTAATTTAACATAATTCAATTAATTCACTAAATTTAACTTTCAAATATAAATTACATAATTATTGTTGTGTTATTATCATACCAACTTACATACTTTCAACACCTCGAAAATCATAGTAAATATATCAATTTTACATTGAAACATGCATAAATTAATGTTTATTATACATATGAACTTACCTTGATATTAAAACGACCATTTTACCAACTTTCCCAATTTTCGATTTTTCTCTCATTCTAGGTTCAAATCTCGTTTTCCGAGATCTAAAACATCATATTTTACTTATTTAATTAATGTACTTTTTAAAACAGTCCTTAACTCAAACTTTGGAAAAATTATAATTTTGCCCCTAAACTTTTGCATATTTACACTTTTGCCCCTAGGCTCGGGAATTAAACTTCATTCCTTATTCTTATGTTTTATGACATCATGATCACTTTTCCCTTCTACGGCAACATCAAATTCTCACTCTAACATATACTTATGACTATTAGGTATTTTTACCGATTAAGCCATTTTGCTCGTTTTCACTTAAAACCGAGTAGCACAAGTTGTATAACATAATTTAAAACCTCATATTGTATCATAAAACACCAGAATACACAAATTTTACCTATGGGTATTTTTCCAAATATGAACCCTAGGTTGAATTATTGCTAGCATAAGCTAAATCAAGTTACCAGGACTCCAAAAACGTAAAGAACTTAAAAAATGGGGTTAGAACGGACTTACAATTGAGCTTGGGAAGCTTGAAAAGCCTAGCCATGGAGTCTCCCTTGGTATACACGTCCATGGAGAAGAATATGAGCAAAATTGGCTTTTAATTTTGTATTTTAATTCATTGTACCCCTAAATGACCAAAATACCCTTACTACTAAACTTTCCAAAAATTCCATCCATGTCCAATTTTTTTCCATAACTTAGAAATTGGTCAAATTGCTATTTAAGACCTCCTAATTAATATTTCAAATCAATTTCATACTAGAAACTTCTAGAATGCAAGTTTTGCAACTTTTTCAATTTAGTCCCTAACTTCGAATTAAGCACCTTATGCATAGAATTTCTTCACGAAATTTTCACTCAATCATGAAATCATATCATAGACCTCAAAATAATCATAAAATAATTATTTATATCTCAGATTTTGTGGTGCTGAAACCTTTGTTCCAACTAGACCCAATTTTGGGCTATTACAACTCTCCCCCCTTCAGAGATTTTCGTCCTCAAAAATCTTACCGGAGTGAGGTTTAGTATCTTTCTCATAATTTCCAGCATTACTAAGTAATTGTTTTCAAGACGATACTTTCAGAAACACTCTGTCATCAATTTGAATCCCCAGATAACTCAGTAAACTCTGATATTTCTCTAACTCTGTCCTTCACTTGTCAACCATTCTCAGACTCTGGTCATATCTATAATTATTTTATCACTGAACTCTTTGATTCCACACTTAGGAACTTAGTCAACATGATTCTCATGAATTTCCGTTATATACACCTCATCGGGGGGTGAGGTCGTACAGTCTCTAAGTCGATTCTGACATATATCTATATGACACAGTTTTTTCATTATCCACATATGTCATTATAATCATACTATCCACTTCAAACAATTTATTATTCATACCTGTCTTACATAAAATTCCCAATTATCTCATTTCAAACAAGTGCACTCACTCATACATTCTATGAATTTTGAATAACTTTAATCATCACATTTACTAATTAATTTAGTCAAGCATGCAACAACATATGAAGGCCAAACAAATATGAATAATTATATCACTATATAAACTTTCATCTCACATATTATCACATATACATATATCACGAATTCTTATTCATACCTTTCCGAGTTTAACACATCATAGCTACACTTTATTCAAATACTTCAATATCGTTATCAAATGGTCAGATGTAGCTCGGTTGGAGAATATTTCATTTTAAACAAAATAGTCCTTATTAGTATCGGGAGACATCACACTATCACATATTTGTGGCATGTATAACTAAACTCTTACACTTGCTATGTTAGTCCAAGAATCGACTAAACCTGCTCTGATACCACTAAATGTAACACCCCTTACCCGTATCCGAGGCTGGGCTAAGGTACGAGGCGTTACGAGACAAACATACAAACATTAAACTAAAATACGAGCCATAAAATTTTATTCATATTTCAAAGCATTCATTCTCTTACACATAGTCCTTTATTTGAGTCTACGGAGCCTAAAACATACTTTAGAAAGGGTTCGGGACTAAACCGAGAACTTACGAAAATCTTGGAAATTTCATGCTTCAGGCTCCACACGCCCGTGTCCCAAAGTCGTGTTCCATACACGGCTGAGACACATGGTCGTGTCTTTGCCTGTGTGGAATATACCTAGGCTAGTTTCCAAGCTTTGGTCAACCTTGATCTCTTACACACTTATACAAAATCAAAAGCATATAACATGGTATTCATTTAATGATTAAACATCCTCAATTAAACCACAAACATAGCATTTGTATGTCATCATACATGTGTCTCTCATACTCATTTTACCTTGTTTATTATAGTACCACTTATACATTTATACCAAGATTATCATCTTACCAAATATCTTTAGCTTAATCATCAAGCATTCATATTTAAAGCTACATCATATCTTTATAAAATACCACGATTCAGATGCGCAGAATAACATGTTTGCCTGAAACATTTCAATTCAATTCCATACCCAACAAGCATTACATTGAGACTAGTCATATATATATACATGTCATGATACATAACATTCTCTTTTTGTTTTCTTATAAACACATATCATTTATTTCATTATATCAATATTTTATATACCATAGTTTCCATGTATTCCACATATATTTATTTTCCTCCTCCTCCTCTCCATTCCACATCCTTACTGTATATAGCATTCTTGTAAGTACGATTTCACAATTTACTAATAAATGTTCACATCAAACTGTCCACACGAGTCATAGTCACTTAATTATTTATAATTCTAGCTACAGAGCTCCAAATTAAGATCCGTAAATTTCCCCTGAAACTAGACCTACATATATTTCCACCATAAAATTTTCATAAATTTTGGTTTAGCAAATTAGTATAGTTTATTCATTAAAATTTCCCCTATTTCACTTTCTGACAGTTCTGACCTCTCTTCACTAAAAAATAATTATCTCATAGTACAGAACTCAGATAATGTTCTTGTTGATTTATCTTGAAAATAGACTCATTATGTATTTTAAAAATATAATTTTGAGCCTCTAATTATTTGTTTCCAAATTTTTGTGATTTTCCAAAGTCATAATAGGGGATCACGTAATCATTCTGAACCAGTCTCACAAAAACATAAATATCTCAAAATATAGAACTCCTTTGCTTTCTATTTTTCTTTTATATGCCAATAGACTCATTAAGATTTAATTTTATATCTTATTCAGTCTCTTATTCAATTTCTACTATTTTTGGTGATTTTTCAAAATCATGTCACTGCTACTGTCCAAAACAGTTTTATTGCTAATTCACTCTTTCACACTTTCTTTGTATTAACCTTATTTTAACATACATATCACAAATCATTTTCACCACTTTTCATACATCACAAGTATAGGCCCATGATCACAAGGTCACCATAAAATCATCCTCATGTATAACTTACTTGTTTATAACCTTACCACATCCTGGTCACTTAACGAACACATCATTCACATAACCAAGTTCCTGCACTTATTCATCACAAAACTCACAAAGCAATACATAGAGAGTCTCCCGTTGAACACTTCGGATCAATCCTCGATACTTGGTGGTTTCAGCACATAGCTCCACCCATCATATAGTTCGGCTCTCTTGTACACATGGTGAACACTTAGTACCACCCATGTGACCTAGCCAGTTTATCTCGTAGCTCTCTTGTCTACATGGTGTCCTTCACTTGGAACCACGAATGCGGCCTAGCTACATATATCCTGTAGCTCTCTTGTCTACATGGTGTACACATAGTATCACCCATGCGACCTAGCTACATCATAATGTCTTGTAGCTCTCTTGTACACATGATGTGCACTCAGCACTATACATGTGACCTAGCTACATACCATCTGTATCATCCAATCTTTCCGAAGGTTCAATCGGGATTTCTCTCTCTTTTCCAACAATTTCACCAATCAAGTAATTATCCACAAACATATTTCCAATATTTTTATAAAATATCATAATACAAGTAATAGTGATGTATTACTTACATATAAACTTACATCTCATTTAATATCAACGCAATAACATTAAATTACACATTGTTTTATTAAAAATCATATGAACTTACAATTTCCCATAATATCCATAATCATAGAAATCACATTTATGTATGATAATTCAATGCACTTCATGTACCATAGACATATGTTTAAATCAATTCATAAACTTGGCACCATAATCATTTAATTTAACATAATTCAATTAATTCACTAAATTTAACTTTCAAATATAAATTACAGCATTATTGTTGTATTATTATCATACCAACTTACATACTTTCAACACCTCGGAAATCATAGTAAATATATCAATTTTACATTGAAACTTGCATAAATTAATGCTTATTATACATATGAACTTACCTTGATATTAAAACGGCCATTTTACCAACTTTCCCAATTTTCGATTTTTCTCTCATTCTAGGTTCAAATCTCATTTTCCGAGATCTAAAACATCATATTTTACTTATTTAATTAATGTACTATTCAAAACAGTCCTTAACTCAAACTTTGGAAAAATTACAATTTTACCCCTAAACTTTTGCATATTTACACTTTTTCCCCTAGGCTCGGGAATTAAACTTCATCCCTTATTCTTATGTTTTTTGACATGATGATCACTTTTCCCTTCTATGGCAACATCAAATTCTCACTCTAACATATACTTATGACTATTAGGTATTTTTACCGATTAACCCCTTTTGCTCGTTTTCACTTAAAACCAAGTAGCACAAGTTGTCTAACATAATTTAAAACATCATATTGTATCATAAAACACCATAATACACAAATTTTACCCATGGGTATTTTTCCAAATATGTACCCTAGGTTGAATTACTGCTAGCATAAGCTAAATCAAGTTTACGGGACTCCAAAAACGTACAGAACTTAAAAAACGGGGTTAGAATGGACTTACAATTGAGCTTGGGAAGCTTGAAAACCCTAGCCATGGAGTCTCCCTTGGTATACACGTCCATGGTGAAGAAGATGAGCAAAATTGGCTTTTAATTTTGTATTTTAATTCATTTTACCCCTGAATGACCAAAATACCCTTACTACTAAACTTTCCAAAAATTCCATCCATATCCAATTTTTGTCCATAACTTAGAAATTGGTCAAATTGCTATTTAAGACCTCTTAATTAATATTTCAAATCAATTTCATACTAGAAACTTCTAGAATGCAAGTTTTGCAACTTATTCAATTTAGTCCCTAACTTCGAATTAAGCACCTTATGCATAGAATTTCTTCACGAAATTTTCACTCAATCATGCAATCATATCATAGACTTCAAAATAATCATAAAATAATTATTTATATCTCAGATTTTGTGGTCCCGAAACCTCTGTTCCAACTAGACCCAATTTTGGGCAATTACAACAAACCTAATATCTCAACATTTCATACCATTCAATCAACTATTCTCACGTCACATAATATAATTATGCATAACAATCTCAATCACATATTCATATAGTAAAACTAGCAATTTTGCCAACATATCAGTCTTTTAAGGCTCGAAACGTACCTGGTTCAACCATTCACAAAACTAATATTTTGGCTACTATGAAAAACCAATCAGCAAACTAATTATCAAATATAACATAACATTTATCATTGTAAAACAAATTTTATAATTTTAGGACCCACACCTTATTTTTCGCTTTCACGCAACACCCTAGTGAATCATCCAATTTTCCTTAATAAACCTTTATATGATCCTAAACCAAAATTTAGTCTAAATTAAATAAATTTACCACCTAACAAACTCCTAGTTACCCACTTAAGGGTTCAAACCAATTTTTGAATTAATAATTAATTTACGAATTCAACTAGTTCAATTCCTTACCTTGTATCGATGCAAACCGTACGTACGATCGTTCTTTGGCTTTACGGTTGACTTGAGGCTTTTGGATCAGCACCTAATTCCATGATATACTGGAAAATTGGTAGCTAATAATTATTCAATTCTTTCATTTAATCAATCCATAACATTTACCCTACAACTATGTCAAAACAACAATTAATTTTACACTTAACTGCACTTACGCTTCCCGATTTGTGAGTTTCGAATGGCCAAACGATCAAGAACGTTTTTCCCTAATTGACATGGGTTTAATAGATGAATATAAGGGTTTAAGAACTCAAATTAAGGTTGGAATTAATTGGGCAAGATTCAAGAAACAAAACAGCCCCTTATTCTACACATATGCGCACGCACCACCGCCCATGGTGGCTGAAATTGAGGCTAAATTTTAAAATGATTTGAAACCTCAAAAAATCTGGAAAAATAAATTTAAAAACATTTAAAATCCCATAAATTCCAGATCTGGAAATTTAGGTTTTTAATGGACAAGATTAATTAAGAAATTGAAGAGAAAAGAGACCTTACACAAGCTAGTCGAGAGAAACGGCAATGGCACTTACTAAGCCATGTTTGGGATCGATCTTGGAGTTAAAAATTCCAGATTAAGGTTAATTTAATTGAGGGGAAATTGCAGCAATATAAAAAAGGATATGGTGCACAATCTTGATGCAAAAAGAAGAAGAAGAAGATGGTAAAATGGGAGGTGTAAGCAACGACAAAAAAACAAAAATAGAGATGAAGAGTGGGAGAGGAGGTTAGGGACGGCTAAGGTAGAAGAAAATGGGTTAAAAGGCTGATTATTGTGATAAAAAATTGTATTTATGCCTAGGTTTACTAAGTTTGGATGCCAACGCATAAAAAAACAAGGGAATTTGTAAAAAAATTAATTTATTTTGTAAGAGTTGAGAATTGAACTTGGGACATCCAACTAACTTTCAAGCTTTCACATTTAATGACTAGCCATTAAGTCAAATCCCTATTTTTTTTATATATTTCTAAATTTTATGGAGCTAAGTTTGGGATGCTACACCTTTACTCCCTTAAATAAATTCCGTCCTCGAAATTACCTGTTTCGAAGAGATGAGGATACTGAAGCGAAATTGAGTCCTCCAGCTCCCAAGTAGCCTATTCGATGCCATGATTTCTCCATAGTACTTTAACTAATAGAATTTTCTTTCATCTTAGCACTTTGGTCTCATGTTCTAATATTCGAATTGGTTCCTTTTCAAATGATAAATTTGGTCTAACCTCAATTTCCTCAACTGGAACAATATACGAGGGATCAGATCAATACCTTCCCAACATCGAGATATGAAGCACATCGTGAATACGATCTAACTCAGGTGGCAACTCCAGTTGGTAAGCCACAAAACCAACTCTTTGAAGCACTCGATAGGGACCAATGAATCTAGGGCTTAACTTCCCCTTTTGACCAAATTTCAAAACTTTCTTCCATGGAGAGACTTTAAGGAAAACGAAATCCCTCATATTGAACTCAATGTCTTTGCGCTTCAAATCAGCATATGACTTATTTCTATCAAAAACTGCCTTCAATTTTATACCTAGGTTTAATAAGCTTGGATACCAACAAAAAAAAAACAAAGGAATTTGCAGAAAATTAATTTATTTTGTAAGATTTGAGACTTGAACTTGGGACCTCCAACTAACTTTCAAGCTTTCATATTTAATGACTAACCATTTGGTCAAATCCCTATTTTTTGATATATTTCTAAATTTTATGGTGCTAAATTTGGGATGTTACAGAAACCTAGATATTATAAAGCCATAGGCTTTGCACTTTCCTAATATAGGGGATATTGATCAAGTTGATTAAGGCAGTTAAGGATGTAATGGAAGGGATTATTTGACGCAACTTGATCCCTATTATGGTGAGCATGATACTAGTGTCACAGGGCAAGAACTTTAGTCTCACAAACTGTGCGACCGTAGATGATTTCTTTGCTTGAAATCTGCCTAAGTTAGCCTAGCTCTTGAAAAGTGAGAATTCTTAATGGAAATGCTTCGAGGCAACAAAAATAAAGTAGAGGCAACTAAAAAAAACAAGAAGTAACATGAGAATAGAATAGCCACAAGAAAGCAAAACCACACTAAGTGTTTGAGAAAATGATCTCAAAGTATTTTATAACTCTAATCCAGATTATTATAAATGAGGGGGAAGACCTCTATTTATAGTTTAGCTCCCCCAGATCCAACGATACAATTTACTTTACATTGACAGTCGAGATTAAAACCTATCTACAATTGAGATTCTTAAGGAATTGACACAATCCTCTAATATTACAAAATCAAATCTCATCATATTAAAAATAGTCTAAAAGTAGTTTCCATATTTTCCATGGAAACCCTAGTTTTCTTGAAATGTTTCACTGGGCCACAAAGGCTTCAAGTAGATAGGCTTCTCTATATGTTCCATGAATTGGGCCAACTCAATTGGGTCAAATGAGTCTTATTTCATCAATTGACCATCATTGGATGCTCTTTGTGTATTAGTCACGAGTTTTAATCTGGGGCCTGTGAAATTCTCCTCCACCCATTCTCGTAAAACCTTGTCATGTCCTCAAAATGACATTGATTTGACTCGTCTTAGAAATATATTAGTACCTTGGCTGATTCCCAACTAGTATCTATGTTGGGTAGTTTCATCCCTCTAAACATTTGGCTTGGCTTTCATCGTTAGCTAACTTGAATTGTTCATCTCCTTGGTACATGTCATTCACAAAAGCCCACCACTCTTACTTGCCCCCACTGTGACTTGCCTCAATCGATATCCCTTTGATCCTCACAAATAAGCTTAGGCGTGCCTACATTATGTTGGATTTGGTGCCCTAAGTGTAGTATTTCCGTCTATGTACACTTGTATTTTTTGAGCATATTGGTTTAATATAATTATTCATGAATTACATTAATACCCTTTTTTATATTTTACTCAATGTTTTTTTCATGAATAGAAAAATTATTTTTAACTAATACTAAGCGATATTATGTGGTCAGATCGTAATATAGAAAGATAAATTATATAAGTAGATGAACCTAAACATGCCCTTATTCTAACTAGAACTAAGGAAAACGATTAAAAGACTAATATGTCGTCTATCAAGTCCAGTTGGGGAGAAGCTTTGTCTTAGGCATCAGAACAGATGACTCCCAGAAGATAAAGACATAGATGTTACTAACTGAATTGACAATACATAAGACATGAACCAAGGTGAATAGATCTTGAATCTATTTATGGCTTAATTCACTTATGAGGTTCATAGTGTGGCATACCTTAATCCTGAGTGGATAATGGACTATGTATGTGTGACTCGTATACTTTAATGTAAGTAAAAGCCTGAGTTTGAACAATTAAGGAGCTGAAAGCTGGTGTGTTAGGTATGCGACTTCTGTAGTATGTAGCATCATTCACAATAGTGGAATTCATAGCCCAAGACATAAGTAAATGGTATCCTCTCATTAGAAATACATGATAGATGAAAAGTAAACATGGCCATAGCTCGTTTGTTTTTGTGATTGAATGACTTAGTTACTATATGATAGCAATTGACCTTTCATGAACGAAGATGTAATGGTTACCATGAGATAAAATTGGATCATATTGGGAGAAAAGATTGATCCCAAAGAGATTGAGGATATATTATGAGGGTATGTAACACCCCTAACCTGTATCCGTCGTCGGAATAGGGTTTTAGAGCATTACCGAAACCTTCAGAACATTTTACAAATAATTTATGTAAATTACTATTCATTAATTGAGATTATTCGAAACGTCCCTTAATTGGACCCTCGAGGCCCAATACGAGCATTAGAATTGAGTCAGGACTTAATCGAGAACTCTAAGATTTTTTCACAAATTTTTAAAAATTTTCTAAGTTATAAGGTTCACACGCCCGTATGGTCTGAGGGACACACCCGTGTGACCCTAGAACATGCCTGTGCTATAGGCCATATTCGACCCCTTGTAACTCTTTAACTTGTGCACACGGCCATGCCACAAGCCGTGTGCTAGGCCATGTGGTTAATTAAATTCTTTCGAAATCAGGTGTAGGATTCACACGACAAAGACACACGCCCGGGTTCTAGGCCGTGTAGCACACATAGCTGAGACACATGCCCGTGTCTCTGCCCATGTTCTCAATTCTGAGCATTCTGTTTCTCAAAATTAAGGTGCAAGGGACAAACTGCCTAACCACACGCCAATGTACCAAGCCGTGTTTCATATACGGTCTAGACACATGCCCATGTGTCTTCCTGTGTGGACAAAATAAAGCCATTTCTAGCTTCATTTCTCACCTAAAATTACACCAATGACTTGCACTTAAACTCACATCCAAATACCAACTAATTCAAGCATTCAAATTAAACAAATTCCATCATTCAACAAGGCATATCATTGCATGCATACAGGTTTATAATCTTACCTTGATATATTCCATATGTTAGACATAATTTGATCAAGTATTTAACATATATTTGGCTACCATAGCATGACATTACAAGTATATCAAAACAACCATTACTAGCCATTCTAATGGCTAGATTACAAGCATCATTATCAAGCTACTAATGGTCAAGTTGTCCTATACATGCAATTATACCAAAATAATTTTTGTATGTATACCTAAAATAAGCTAGTTGATAGTGTGACGATGCTCCAATGATCTCCAACCTTCGCGAGCTTCCAAGCACTATAAAACAGGGGAAAAATAAAATGGAGTAAGCATTACATGCTTAGTAAGTTCGTAATGAAAACTAAACTTATCAATCCCATTTATTAAATCTAAGCATACAATATTATGTTTTCCATCCATTAGCAAAATTGCCTAAACACATGCATTCAATCAAACATGTTAGTCACCAAAATCTTCATATCAATCAAGTAAACATAGATGAGCTCATCATGAAATATTCTTTCAAGTCATTATCATTTCATCTCATAATTCTCATGCCATGTCAAGAGTTGTGTCTATTGAATTATTGAAATTTCCGATGGATGCTCAAGTAGTACACTCAAGGTGTACGATTCAATAACCCGTCAAGTCTTTTTCAAGAGTACCCATTAGGGCACTTAACCAAGGAACACACTCTCGAGCCACATATTGTATAAGAGGATTACCAATCCAGGCTAAATCCTTTATGTAACATATGCTCGGAAGAGATCAATTAGGATTACTAGTCCAGGCTAAAACCTAATTGTAACATATACTCGAGAGGTATTATATCAAGATTACCCATCCGGGCTAAATCCTCTTTATAATGAGGTCAATAGGATTACTCGTCCGAGCTAAATTCATTAGCAACAAATGCAAGACCTCATCTATTTCGGGAAAGCACATATATTCATCGGAATTCAATATTCAATCAGAACTTAACCCTTTTTCGACCATTACAAGCACATATTCAATTTTTCATTATAGCAATCAAATAATTTGCATCAATATAAGTCACATTACATACAAGCACAACATTCAATTAATCATATTTATATGTTTGATTGAGTTACACGAACTTACCTCGACACTTGTTCATGTAAGTAATCTACTAATCTGAAACCTCTTCTTTTCCTCGATCTAACCTCGAATTTGTGTTTTCTAGATCTATATAGATAGCTTTGATCATCAATTTCTCATATTTCATACTCATTTGGACTCAATTTAAGTTCTAGGAAAAATTACCATTTTGCCCTTAACTTTTCCATAAATTCCAATTTCATCCCTAGGCTCTGAAAATGAAACTTGTGCAATTTACTCCTTATTCCAAGCCTAACCAAAATCTCATTACAAAATTTACAGCACAGTATTCATAAAAATGCATAATTTTTCATCAAATTTCATAACTTTACATTTTAGTCCCTAAATCATGTTTTCATCAAAAATCACTTTGTAAAAGTTGTTTATCTATCAACAACCTTTCATTTTCTACAATAAATTTAAAATTTTCATCATATTCATCTAGGGCCCAAATTCCATACCTTGATAACTTTTCAAATTAATCCCCCAAATAGATAGGTTAGACTATCCTGATTCTAAAAATATAAAAGTTACTAAAAACGAGACTTGATTTCATACCTTTTTAAGCTTGGAAAGCTTTCTTCCTCTCTCCTAGGGTTTCCGTAGAAATTTTGGGGAAAAAGACATGAAAATAAGATGGTAATTTCTTTTTAATTAATTATCATCTTTTAATATTTGTGATTTTCAATTTAGTCCCTTCTCTTTTCTAATTTTTCCATGAATGAGTCACCTTAAAATCTACATACTTTTCTTTAATGGTCTAATTACCATATTAGGACCTCTAGTTTTGAATTCCATAGCTATTTAATACTTAGAGCTACTAGAATTCAACTTTTTCATTTTATGTGATTTAGTCCTTATCATAATTAAACACTTAATCGATAAAATTTTCGTATCAAAATTTTCACACGACATATCTATCATAGTGCGGACCATATAATAAAATAAAAATAAACCTTATTTTTGGATCAGATTTGTGGTATCGAAACCACTATTCCGATTTCACTGAAAAATGGGTTGTTACAACTCTCCCCCTTAAGGATTTTCATCCTCAAAAAGCTTACCAGTAAAAAGGTTCGGATATTGCTTTCTCATCAAATCCTCCAATTCCCAGGTAGCCTCTTCTATATCGTGTCATTTCCAAAGGATTTTTACTAATGCTATCTTCTTATTTCTTAAATCTTTTGTTTCCCGAGCTAAGATTTTGATTGGTTCTTCATTTTATGTCATATCAGGTTGAATCTCTACCTCTGTAGGAGAATAACGTGTGAAGGATCAGATTGGTATTGTCGTAGCATAGACACATGAAAAACATATCAGATTGGTACCGTAGTAGCATAGGCACATGAAAGACATTATGAATCCTATTAAGTTCTGGTGATAAAGCTAACCGATATGCAACCAATCTGATTTTTTTTGTAATCTCATATGGTCCAATGAACCATGGAATCAATTTTCCTTTACGTCCAAACCAGAGAACTTTCTTCCAAGGCGATACTTTCAAGAATACCTTGTCCCCGACTTGAAATTCTATTTCTTTTCGTTTAAGATCAGCATAGGACTTTTGATGATCAGAAGCTGCTTTCAAATTGTCCCAGATTACTTTCACTTTTTCCTCAGTTTCACAGACTAAGTCAACTCCGTGTAACTTCTTCTCACTGAGTTCTGTCCAATACAATGGAGTTCTACATTTGCGACCATACAAAGCTTCATACAGTGCCATTTTGATTCTGGACTGATAACTGTTATTGTATGCAAATTCAACTAAAGGCAAATACCTTTCCCAGTTACCTTCAAACTCAAGCATACAATATCGAAGCATATCTTCCAAGATTTGTATTACCCGTTCAGATTGACCATCTGTCTGGGGATGAAATGCTTCTTGCAATTTGCTTCAGAATCGAAATGTAAACTGAGGGTCCGTATTTGAAATAATGGAGACAAGCACTCCATGCATTCTGACAATCTCAGAAACATATAATTCAGCCTATTTATCTAAGGAAAAATCCATACATACTGGAATAAAATATGCAGACTTTTTCAACCAATCATCAATTACCCAAATGGCATCTTTTTTCTTTAGAGATAGGGGTAACCTCGATACAAAGTCCACAGTGATTCTTTCCCATTTCCATTCTGGTATCGTAACTGGCTGTAATAGTCTAGAAGGAAACTGATGTTTAGCTTTTACTTGCTAACATATCAAACATTTAGATACAAACTCAGAAATATCTTGTTTTATTCCCAGTCACTAGTACATCTTTTTCAGATCATTATACATTTTATTACTACCAGATGAATAGACATTTACCATTATGAGCTTTATTCAAAATCTTCTGTACTAGTTCTGAAGTTTTTGTACACAACTCTATCTCTGAATAACAGAAAATCATCGGCCTCGATCTACAATTCTGAGTTAGGAGTCAATTCACTTTGTATCCTTTTTGCTTGCAACTTACTATCATTTTTCTGAGCTTTAGAAATTTGTTGCAAAAATGTGGGTCTAGCTTTTAACTCAGCTATAATTGAACCATCATCAGATAATGACAATCGAGTATTCATAGCTCACAAGGAAAACAGGGATTTTTTGCTCAAAGCATCAGCAACCACATTGGCTTTTCTAGGACATCAAATATTTCAGACTTTTATGATTAGTGAATATGTGACATTTTTCACCAAACAAGTAATGCAGCCAGATTTTCAATGTAAGCACTATGACTGCCAATTCGAGATCATGTGTCGGGCAGTTTCTTTCATGTGGTTTTAACTGTCTTGAAGCATAGGCTACTACTTTACCTTCTTGCATCAAAACACAATCTAGGCCATTTAATGACACATCACTGTAAACTATAAATTCCTTACTTGATTCTGGCTAAACTAACTATAAATTCCTTACTCGATTCTGGCTAAACTAACACTGGAGCTTCTATCAATAAAGCTTTTAATTTGTCAAAACTCTGCTGGCATAAATCTCACATCTTTTTGTAATAGACGGGTCATGGAGAAGCTATCATTGAGAAACCTTTTACAAACCTCCAATAATAACCAGCTAGTCCCAGAAAACTTCAGACTTCAGACACATTCTTCAGTGACTTCCAGTTAACAATGGCTAAATTTTTATTCGGGTCTACTCTGACACCTTCAGTAGATACTATATGCTTGAGAAAACTAACTTACCATAGTCAAAATTCTTATTTATAGAATTTGGCATACAATTGTTTCTCTCGCAAGGTTTGCAACACTATTCTCAAATGATTTGCATGTTCATTTTCATCTCGGGAGAACCAAAGTATCATCTATAAATACCACCACAAATCTGTCTAAATATGGGCTAAAAATTTGTCCATCAGATCCATAAACACTGCAGGTGCATTTATCAAACCGAATGGCAACACAAGAAACTCGTAGTGTTCATACCTAGTTTTGAAAGCTGTTTTTGGCACATCTGAATCTTTTACCCATAGTTGATAGTAACCAAAATGGAGATCAATCTTTGAAAATACAGTGGCACATTTTAACTGGTAAAACAAGTCATCAATACGAGGCAATGGATACTTGTTCTTTATTGTAACTTTGTTGAGTTGTTTGTAATCAATGCACAGTCTCAACGATCCATCTTTCCTTTTTACAAACAAAATCGATGCACCCCAAGTTGAGAAACTAGGTCAAGCAAAACCTCTGTCAATCAATTCTTGCAATTGTGCTTTCAGCTTTTTCAATTCAGTAGCAGCCATCCTATAAGGTGCTATGGATATAGGTGTTGTACCCAAAACAAGATCTATAGAGAATTCCACTTCTCTATCTGGTGGTAAACCAGGTAATTCTTTATATTTCTATTTACAATTCACCACTCCATCATATTGGGTTAACCAATCCATTCCCAAAATCACATTAAATTTGTCAAATGGCAATAACATCAGGTCAGTCAAAAAACAATAACTTTTTACCATCAATAGACAGTTCTTTCAAACTTTATCCACTATAACACACTAGCCTAGAGGGTTTGAAACTTTAACCACAAATTCAGTTAATTCAACAGGTAAGTTTTTAATAGACACTAAGTTTTTTCATATGTATGAATGTGTGGAACCAGGACCAATCAAAGCAGTAATATCAGTATCAAGTAGAGAAAATGTACCAATAATGACGTATGATGTAGAGGCATCTTCTCTAGCACGAATAGCATATGTCCTTGCAAGTGCTTGTGCCTCAGATCTAGCTGTTGTATCCTTGGTAGTACCTTGACTACCACTAACATTACCAGGGTGACGGGGTGGTCTGCCCCTCGAAACAGAGTTACTCGGCTTTGGAGCTGGTTCTATTTCTTTTTCAACTCTTTCTAGACAATCTCTGAGAAAATGGTCAAGTGAACCACATCCAAAACAAGCTCCACTTCTAGACTGACATTCCCCATGATGATATTTGTTACAATGTTTACATTTCGGTTTGGGATTACCAATACTACCCACACTGGTCACAGATGGAGACGAAGACCTCAGGTTAGAATGTTGAGAGCCCCGCTCTCTTCCAGAATATCTTGTAGAGGTGGTAACATGATCATAATACTTCTTTAATTTCATAGAAGCAAATGATTGTGGCTTACTCATAGTCCTTTTTCCAGAAACTCGAGCCTCTCTTTCAGCTTATTTATTTTCCTTACTCAATTCCTTAGCTTTATGTGCTCGACCGGCTAACACCGCAAATACCCTTATTTCGAGAATTCCAATCAATAACTTGATATCTTTGTTTAAAACCTCTTTAAAGCATTTACACATGTCAGCCTAGATTAGAACCCATTCTCTGGCATATTTACTCAGCCGAATAAATTCTCGTTCATATTTGGATACAACCATACTTCCCTATTTAAGCTCTACAAATTCTTCCTTTTTCTGATCCATAAATCTCTGGCTAACATATTTCTTCCTGAATTCAGCTTGGAAGAATTCCCATGTAATGTTCTCTCTCAGTACAACTGAGGCTATGCTATTCCACCAATGATAAGCTATATCTTTCAGTCGTGATGTTGCACATTTCAGACATTCGACAGGCGTCCAAGATAGTTCATCATTCCAACCAAAATTCAGACCTTTCCGAATCATTATCTTTGGTGGCCTTAAATTCTTCCACCCCATGCTTACAGATTTTATCTACCAGAGGCTTACCTATTTTAGCGGGTTTAGCACCCTGTGGTACCTCAGGAACCGATTGAGGAGCAAGTGGGGGAGGTCATTGTACAGTATGATTTGTTCTTAAATACTCAGTAAACCATTCATTCATCAATTAAAAGAATGCCTATTTCGCCTCCTCACTTCGGCCCTTAGACATGACCCTTTCACTACCAGACATAGACACAACTCATTAAGCTAAAGCTGAAGCATTGCTCTCAGCTTCCTCGGATTCAGCTCTAGCTCGGTTGGATGACATTACTATATGAAAAACACATTTAAAATGATCAGGAGTCATCACACTATCACAAATTATATAATGGCATGTATAGCTAAACACGTGTTTGCAATGTTCAATCTAAGAATCGGCTAAACCGTATCTTTGATACTACTAAATGTAACACCCCTAACCCGTATTCATCGTCAGAATAGGGTTTCAAAGCATTACCAAAACTTTCAGAACATTTTACAAATAATTTATGTAAATTACTATTCATTAACTGAGATCATTCGAAATGTCCCTTAATTAGACCATCGAGACCCAATACAAGCATTAAAATCAAGTTGGGACTTAATCGGGAACTTTAAGAATTTTTTGCAAATTTTCAAAGTTGTAGGGCTCACACGCCCGTGCGGTCCGCGAGACACGCTCGTGCTACAAGCCATATTTGACTCTATATAACTCACTAACTTGTGTATACGGCCATGCTACACACCCATGTGCTTGGCTATGTGGTTAATTAAATTCTTTCAAAATTAGGGGCAGGTTTCACACAGCCAAGACACACGCCCGTGTTCTAGCCGTGTAGCACACACTATTGAGACACATGCCCGTGTCTCTGCCTATGTGCTCAATTTTGAGCATTCTGTTTCTTAAAATTAAGGTGTAGGTGACACACAACCTAACCATATGCCCATGTACTAGGCCGTGTGTCACACATGGTCTACACACATGCCCTTGTGTCTTCCCGTGTGGACAAAATAAAGCCATTTCTAGCTTCATTTCTCACCCAAAATCACACCAATGACCTACACTTAAACTCACATCCAAATACCAACCAATTCAAGCATTCAAATTAAACAAATTTCATCATTCAACAAGGCATATCATTTCATGTATACATGTTTATAATCTTACCTTGACTTATTCCATATGTTAGACATAATTTGATCAACTACTTAACATATATTTGGCTACCATAGCATGACATTACTGGTATATCAAAAAAACATTACTAGTCAGCCCAATGGCTGGATTACAAGCATCATTATCAAGCCACTAATGGTCAAGTTGTCCTATACATGCCATTATACCAAAATGATTTTTCTATGTATATCCAAAATAAGCTAGTTGATAGTGTGACGATGCTCCAATGATCTCCAACCTTCACGAGCTTCTGAGCACTACAAAATAGGGGGAAAATAAAACGAAGTAAGCATTACATGCTTCGTAAGGTCATATAATGAAAAGTAAACTTACCAATCCAGTTTATTAAATCTAAGTATACAATATCATGTTTTCCACCAATTAGCAAAATTTCCTAAACACATGCATTCATTCAAACATGTTAGTCACCAAAACCTTCATATCAATCAAGTAAACATAGAGGAGCTCATCATGAAATATTCTTTCAAGTCATTATCATTTCATCTCATAATTCTCATACCATGTCAAGAGTTGTGTCTATTGAATTATTGAAATTTCTGATGGATGCTCAAGTAGTACACTCGAGATGTACGATTCAATAACTCATCAATTCTTTCTCAAGAGTACCCATTAGGGCACTTAACCAAGGAACACACTCTCGAGCCACATATCGTATAACAGGATTACCAATCCAGGCTAAATTATGTAACATATGCTCGGAAGAGCTCAATTAGAATTACCAGTCAAGGCTAAACCCTAAACGTAACGTATACTTGAGAGGTATTATATCAGGATTACTCATCTGGGATAAATCCTTTCCATAATGAGCTCAATAGGATCACACATCTGAGCTAAATCCATCAGCAAAAAATGCAGGACTTCATTCTTTTTGGGAAAACACATATATTCATCGGAATTCAATATTCAATTGGAACTTAACCCTTTGTCCACCATTACAAGCACGTATTCAATTTTTTATTATAGCAGTCAAATAATTTACATCCATATAAGTCACATTACATACAAACATAACATTCAATTAATCATATTTACATTTTCGATTAAGTTACATGAACTTACCTCGACACTTGTTCACCTAAGTAATCTACTAATCCGAAACCTTTTCTTTTCCTTAATCTAACCTTGAATTTATGTTGTTCGGGTCTATATAGATAGCTTTAATAATCAATTTCTATTATTTCATACTCAGTTGGATTCAATTTACGTTCTAGGCAAAATTACCATTTTGCCCCTAACTTTTCCATACATTCTAATTTTGTCCCTAAGCTCGAAAAATGAAGCATGTGCAATTTACTCCCTATTCCAAGCCTAACTAAAATCTCATTACAAAATTTATAGCACACGTATTCATAAAAATGCATAATTTCTCATCAAATTTCACAACTTTACATTTTAGTCCCTAAATCATGTTTTCATCAAAAATCACTTTGTAAAAGTTGTTTATCTATCAACAACCTTTCATTTTCTACCATAAATTTCAAATTTTCAGCATATTCATCCATGACCCAATTTTCATACCTTGATAACTTTTCAAATTAATGCCCCAAATAGATAGATTAGACTATCCCGATTCCAAAAATATAAAAAGTTACTAAAAACAAGACTTGATTTTATACCTTTTTAAGCTTGGAAAGTTTTCTTCCTCTCTACTTAGGTTTCCATAGAAATTTTGGGGAAGAAGACATGAAAATAAGATGATAATTTCTTTTTAATTAATTATCATCTTTTATTTTTTGTGATTTCCAATTTAGTCCCTACTTTTTTCTAATGTTTCCATGGATGAGTCACCCAAAAATCTACATATTTTTCTTTAATGGTCTAATTACCATATAAGGACCTTTATTTTTGAATTCCATAACTATTTAATCCTTATAGCAACTAGAATTCAACTTTTGCATTTTATGTTATTTAGTCCTTCTCATAATTAAAAACTTAATCGATAAAATTTTCATATCAAAATTTTCACACGACATATCTATCATAATACGACCATATAATAAAATAAAAATAAACTTTATTTTTGGATTGGATTTGTGGTCCTAAAACCACTATTTCGATTTCACTGAAAATTGGCTGTTATAAGGTAACACACTTATGACAAAGTCATTGGACGAGCTCTGGTCAAGTAGCTTTCGTAATGACATGTTATTAGTGAGAGCTCAGTAACAATACTGTAGTGGAATGACTTTGTGACTAGATGAGTTTCTAATTAATAGGCAAAAAGCTGACACTTAATTATAAATCATTTGAGCCCTAATTACATAAGTCCGATAAGTTCCCCTGCTAGCTCATTGAAACCAAAAATGAATTGCATGTTGAATCAAATGAACATGAATTGATAGAAAAATGATGATGCTAAAGAAATAGGTTACATTCAAAATGAACATGGTTTCTCACTAAGTATGAAATTGACCTGAGAATTAATTTAAGTTCGAAAATGGAATTAAATTAATTGGTCATTGTGAATACGTTAATGTAGAAATTAAATATATTTTCTCATAGATTCTTTTATTATAAGGTTGTCATGGTTTTAATGGAATTAGAATTGGGTTTAGAAAAAACTTATTTGAAAAAATTAATTTATTTAATTAATTTAATAAATAATATTTTTGGGGGAAATAGAAAAACATTTATTAGATTAGATTAGATTAAATTAATATCTCAAAATTTTTGTTTTTAGCCCTACCAGTGCCATTTATTTAGTGCGATCTATTTATAAAGACAAGAAGTGAAATCCTTGTTGAATTAGTGGAACACAAATAATACTAAAAATACTCATCCCCTTGTTCAACGATGAGAGAAGGGTGGCTAATATTGTGTGCCTCCCCTTATATGTATTATGATGGGGATTTGGGCCTCTCCTGTATTGGGTCCAATTATATGTGCTTCCTGATATTTTATCCCAACACTTTATAATTTCATTTAATCTAATACATGTTTTTTCTATTTTCCCTAAAAATATTATTTAATAAATTAATTAAATAAATTACTTTTTCCAATTAAATTTTTTTCTAAACGTAATTCTAATTTCATTAAAATCATGAAAACTTTACCATAAAAGAATCTATAGGAAAATATATTTAATTTCTACATTCAACGGATTCACAATGATCAGTTAATTTAATTCCATTTTTGAACTTTAATTAATTAAATAATAATTTGAACTTTAATTAATTAAATAATTTTTACATTTAGTGGATTCACAAATATCAGGTCATTTCCATATTTAGTGAGAAACCACATTCACTTTCAAATGTAACTCATGTAACAACCCTTTTTTTCAATGAAATCGGAATAGTGGTTTCGGGACCACAAATCTGATCCGAAAGTAAGGTTTGTTTTTATTTCATTATATGGTTCATATTGTAATAGACATGACGTGTGAAAATGTTGATACAAAAATATTATCGATTAAGTGTTTAATTACGAGAATGACTAAATTGCATAAAATGCAAAGGTTGAATTCTAGTAGCTATAAGGATCAAATAGCTATGGAAATCAAACTAGAGGTCCTTATATGGTAATTAGACCATTAAGAAAAGAATGTAGATTTTTCTTGGTGACTCATCCATGGAAATATAGAAAAACGGAAAGGACTAAATTGGAAATAGCAAAATACTTAATTAATTAAAAGATGAAAAGAAAATATATCATCTTATTTTCATTATCTTCAACCTAAAAACACATGGAAACCTTAGGTGAGAGAAAAGAAAATTTCGAGGCCTAATTGGATCTAGACAACACTAATTCGAGGTTAGATCGAGGAAAAGAAAAGGTTTCGGATTAGTAGATTTCTAACGCGAACAAGTGTCGAGGTAAGTTCATGTAACTTAATCTGGCATGTAAATATGTTTAATTGAATGTTGTGTTGTATGGACTGTAACTCATATTTATATACATTACTTGAGTGCTATAATGAGAAAATTAATACATGATTGAAATGGTGAAAAAAGGGTTAAGTCCTGATTGAATATTGGATTCTGATGATTATATGCGCTTTCCCGAAACGGATAAGGTCCTGCATTTGTTCGGATGGGATTTAGCTTGGACGAGTAATCCTATTGACCTTCTTATAGAAAGGATTTAGCCCAGGAGGGTAATCCTAATATAATACCTTTTGAGTATGCGTTACGATTAGGGTTTAGCTTGGATTGGTAATCCTAATTGAGCTATTTTAAGCTTACGATATATAAAGGATTTAGCTTGGACTGGTAATCTTGTTATACGATATGTGGCTCGAGAGAGTGTTTCTTGGTTAAATGCCCTAATGGGTACCCTTGAATAAGAAATTGACGGATTATTGAATCGTACACTTCGAGTGTACTACTTGAGCCTTCATCGGAATTCAATGATTCAATGGACATATAACTTTAGACATAGCATGAGAATTATGAGATGAAATGATAATGTCTTGAAAGTGACTTGCATGATGAGCTCATCTATTCTTACTTGATGTATATGTAAATTTTGTGACTAACATGTTTGATTGGATGCATGTGTTTAGCAATTTAGCCAAATGGATGGAATACTTGTTATTGTATGCTTAGATTTAATAAACGGGATTGGTAAGTTTAGTTTCTATTATACGAAATGCTTACTCCATTTTATTTTTCCCTTGTTTTATAGTGCTCGGAGACTCACGAGGGTTGGAGATCATTAGAGCATCGTCAGACTATCAACTAGTCATTTTGGGTATACTTAGTAAAATCATTTTGGTATAATGGCATGTATAGGACAACTTAACCATTGGTAGCTTGATAATGATGTTTTGTAACCTAGCTATTGGAATGGTCAGTAATGGCTTATCTTGGTATGATTAAGTAGGTTATTTTGATATATATTTATATACACATGTGTTAAGTTGAGTATATGTTATCAAAGGTTGTTATTGCCTAAGTTAATCCAAGTTAAGTTTATAGCCACCTATTGTGATAACCCGATTTAAGGCCTAATCGAAATAGTGGTTTCGGGACCACAAAATCCAATATAAAATAATTATTTTTTTATTATTTTGAGGTCTTTGATATGATTGCATGATTGTGTGAAAATTTCGTGAAGAAATTCTATGCATAAAGTGCTTAATTTGAAGTTAAGGACTAAATTGAATAAGTTGCAAAACTTGCATTCTAGAAGTTTCTAGTATGAAATTGTTTTGAAATATTAATTAGGAGGTCTTAAATAGCAATTTGACCAATTTCTAAGTTTATGGACAAAACTTGGACATGGATGGAATTTTTGAAAGTTTAGCAAGAAATGGCATTTTAGTCATTTGGATATTAAATGAAATAAAATGGGAAAAATAACACAAAAATAATCATTTTGTCCATAAGTTGCTGCAAAATTTTTCTCTCCACCATATCTAGGGTTTCAACACTTTTAAGCCTTGATTGTAAGTGATTTCTATGCCCGTTTTTGATGTTCTTTACAATTTTGAAATCCTCGTAACTCGGTTTACCTATTTCTACCAATATTTTGAGCTAGGGTTTATATTTAAAATTTTACCCATGGATGATATGTTTGAATTTTGATGTTTTATAGTAGAATATGAAGTTTGAGATTGTGTTAAACAACTTTTGCTAAGTGATTTTTCGTAAAAACGAGTAAAATGACATAATCGGTAAAAATACCTAATATTCATAAGTACATGTTAGAGTGTGAATTTGATGTTGCTATAGAGGGGAAAAATTATCATCATGTCATAAAACATAAGAAAATAGGATGAGGTTTAATTTACAAGCCTTGGGGCAAAAGTGTAAATATGTAAAAGTTTAGGGGCAAAATAGTAATTTTGCTAAAGTTCGTACTGAGGGCTGTTTTGATGAATCTGTGTATTAAATAAATGAATTTGGTATTATAGATCAAGAGAAAAGAGATTCGAGTTGAGATCGGGGGAAAAATAAAGTTTACGAGGAATAGGCTCGACTATTCTCATTTTGTATCGAGGTAAGTTCATATGTAAATATTGTAATATAATTGTTATTTTAAATCATTTAATCCTATTTATACGATATTATGATTGTTAGCATGCAATTCTATGCTTTTTGGTCATTGTTGGACAACATGCAAAAATTTTATGAATTATGTGAAAAGTGTAAAAGACTACTAAAGTATCGTCATTGGTATTCCTAGGAGAATGGTAAAGGAGTACGAACGAGGAAAGTCCCATTGAACCTTTGGAATAAACTAGGATATTTGGGCATCCGAGCTCGTTGAGTTGAGTCCAAGTTCGCTTATGGGCGGGTTACATGGTAGCTTGGCTACATATGTGGCACTTATGTGCAAACTTTCCATGTATCCGAGTTATATTCCGATGTGTTCAACGGGTAAAATTCTAGTGAAATGGAATAATACTTAAGATGCAAGTGACGTATTGGTAAGTGTTGTGGAATGGGCACTTTGGACAGGTATGTACTTAGCCCTCGGGTTGAGACTTGATGCGACAACAATAATATGGTAAGACGATGAATGATGTATAGAAATGTGATATATGTTTTGGTGATATTATGCTAATGTTGGTTGGTATAATTGCTTTGTTAAGTTATTTGTTATTTGCATGTGGACTTACTAAGCATCTATGCTTACTCCCTCCTTTTCATTCTTTGTAGTTTTGAGTAGAATTGTAACACCCCGAATTTGGACCTAGAAGTATTGGGCCTTGAGTGTGGGTTTGTAAGGAGGTTTTATATAGGTATTTAATTATGCAATGAAATGACACAATTAAATGTCAACTTTGGTGATTAATGGCCCTGAGAAGTGTTAGAGAAATCTTGGGTTCAAACTTGGGCTTTAGCAAAAATTTTGGTATTAAGTGAAAAAAAACCTGGATGCTTGGATGAGGGTTTTTAAATTATTGTGTTAAATAAATGACACAAGGAAGCTTGTAGTCTAGTGGTTGTGGCGTCATTAAGGTTGTATGGGAGCCTGGGTTCAAGCCTTGGCTCTTGCAATTTATTTTGGGTTTTTAAAGGGAACCTGGACTTTGGCCTTTAGACCTTATAATTAATTGGGGATAAAATATGACACAAAAAGCCTTGTGGCTTAGTGGCAAGTAGCATGTGGAGCATTTAAGGAGAGGCATAGGTTCGAATCCCATGGCAAGCAAGGAGCATTTATTTTGCTAACAGGGGGCGGCAAGAGTTGGTGTTGAATTTAAACTCTAATGTTGGAGGGATCCCACATCGGGAAGCTAACATAAGAGTGGATGCGAAGCTGGCTTTAAATAGAGAGAACCATGAGGAGAGTAGAGGTACCTTTCTTGGCTGATCCCTTTCGCTGTATGGCGTGCTCGTTTGGGTTGGGCGTCGGCTAAGAGTGCTCGAAGTGTGGATTAACTCCAGTCTCCTATCAGGTGTGTATTTCTTACTACTCTAGCTTTAGGATGGCTACTTCGGGCCGCGATGGGTCTAAAGGGGTCATGTGGGCCTAATGGGCCTACAGGCCCAATTAGATAAGTTGTTTGATTGTGTAGTAAATATTGGGCTAGACTAGGTGAATCTAATATTTGTGGCTAGATTTAGGCTTAGACCTAACAGGCTGTCATTGTTTTGGGCTCTGAAAGGGGCTTGTTGCACACTGAGTTTCCAAACTCACCCCCTTTCCTTAACCTTGTAGGTGAGCCTTGATGTGGGGACTTGGAGCCGAAGGGGATTCAGAGTAGCCACGGTGATCGTCTTTTGGCTTTTAAACAAGCGTTGGTTTTCATTAAATTTCCTTTAATTATTATTTATTTTTGGGTTGTAATAAGGCCATTTTAACTTTTCTTTTATTTCTTCTCTGGATTATTTTACTTTTAATAACTTCAAACCTGGTTGATAATTGTTCAAATTGGCTAGACTTAGGACGTGTTTTCAAAGCGATACTTGTTTTCAAAATATCTCAACACTACGATTAATCGATTTATCAAAGACGTCCACTTAAACAAATTTAAACTCGATATAACAAAGTGTGGCTATGGTTGTGGGCATGTCTAGGATTGGATCCAATCAAAGAGCTTGGTACTTAAGCAGCCCTCATGGCTCACCTCCTCTGTCTCGGATACCTACCTGGTGCCCAGCTTCCATACACTTTGTTAACTCAACAAAATATATGGTTTTAAAACACTAAAACGGAACGTGGGTTTTCAACTCCAATGTGGCACGTCAGATTCGGCCATAACGTCTGGGCCGGGTTTGGGGTGTTGCATTTAGTGGTATCAGAGCTAAGTTGCAACATCTCGGCTGTGGATCCGGTCCAAAAATTTTTTGAAAATTTAGGCTTAAGAAGGGTATTTTTGGAAATAGTTTTTGGAAAGTTCATTTTAAAAATGTTTTACAGAGTATACATGTTAAAATGGTTTAAATTTTTCTGGGTTTCTGAAATTTGGTAACCGAAGAAGTGGCACACTAAATCTTCGGCACCAAGTCTGTAAGTATTTCTGTTCCTCATATTACACTGTATTAAGATATTACTGTAGATAGAACTGAGACCATATCATGACATTATAACTAGGGCAACTCTAAAAACTCTAGAATACCGAGACTGTAGCTAGGCTATGATTCTGTGAAAATAGAAACTTTAAAATACCATCTCTGCATAAGAAATGTGAATAAATAGTAAAATTTTTGAGATCTTTGTAGTTAATTGATATGTGTACTGGTAATGTAGAGTATTGATATGAATTCTGAGGGTAAGCAAAGTCTACCAACTTCGGGTAGCGGTAACTCGGAGCTTGGTACTGAGGCACTGGCCGAGTTAGTAAGGAAAGTGGTAGAGAAAGTATTGGATACCAAAATTAAGGAAATTAGGGAAACGCTTCAAGCAGGGTGCTTGGAGAGTAAGAAAAGGAAGGATTCTAGTTCTCAGAAAACCAAGCCTCGTTCTGTGAAACATGTTAAGGCACGACCAAACTATCCAATCTGCAAAGACTGCAACGGACGTCATCCGGGTGAATGCCATAGGAAGACAGGAGCATGTCTTAGATGTGGGTCCAAGGAGCATCGAGCTCGGGATCGCCAAGTTTATTTTATTTAAATATGTGTTACGAATTGTATGCGTGCTTGATAAATGTTTCTTTACTTTGGTAATTAGATGTTCTGGGTCGTGCTAAGAATTATTTTTAATTAGAATGCGTAGCGGAAGCATAGAGGTTTGACTTGAGTAATACGATTAGTTGATAGTTGGAAATTTCGAGGACGAAATTTCTTTAAGGGGAGTAGAATTGTAACACCCCGAACTTGGACCTAGAAGTATTGGGCCTTGAGTGTGGGTTTGTAAGGAGGTTTTATATAGGTATTTAATTGTGCAATGAAATGACACAATTAAATGTCCGCTTTGGTGATTAATGGCCATGAGAAGTGTTAGAGAAATCTTGGGTTCAAACTTGGGCTTTAGCAAAAATTTTGGTATTAAGTGAAAAAAAACCTGGATGCTTGGATGAGGGTTTTTAAATTATTGTGTTAAATAAATGACACAAGGAAGCTTGTAGTCTAGTGGTTGTGGCGTCATTAAGGTTGTATGGGAGCCTGGGTTCAAGCCTTGGCTCTTGCAATTTATTTTGGGTTTTTAAAGGGAACCTGGACTTTGGCCTTTAGACCTTATAATAAATTGGGGATAAAATATGACACAAAAAGCCTTGTGGCTTAGTGGCAAGTAGCGTGTGGAGCATTTAAGGGGAGGCATAGGTTCGAATCCCATGGCAAGCAAGGAGCATTTATTTTGCTAACAGGGGGCGGCAAGAGTTGGTGTTGAATTTAAACTCTAATGTTGGAGGGATCCCACATCGGGAAGCTAACATAAGAGTGGATGCGAAGCTGGCTTTAAATAGAGAGAACCATGAGGAGAGTAGAGGTACCTTTCTTGGCTGATCCCTTTCGCTGTATGGCATGCTCGTTTGGGTTGGGCGTCGGCTAAGAGTGCTCGGAGTGTGGATTAACTCCAGTCTCCTATCAGGTGTGTATTTCTTACTACTCTAGCTGTAGGATGGCTACTTCAACCGCGATGGGTCGAAAGGGGTCATGTGGGCCTAATGGGCCTACAGGCCCAATTAGATAAGTTGTTTGATTGTGTAGTAAATATTGGGCTAGGCTAGGTGAATCTAATATTTGTGGCTAGATTTGGGCTTAGACCTAACAGGCTGTCATTGTTTTGGGCTCTGAAAGGGCTTGTTGCACACTGAGTTTCCAAACTCACCCCCTTTCCTTAACCTTGTAGGTGAGCCTTGATGTGGGGACTTGGAGCCGAAGGGGATTCAGAGTAGCCACGGTGATCGTCTTTTGGCTTTTAAACAAGCGTTGGTTTTCATTAAATTTCCTTTAATTATTATTTATTTTTGGGTTGTAATAAGGCCATTTTAACTTTTCTTTTATTTCTTCACTGGATTATTTTACTTTTAATAGCTTCAAACCTGGTTGATAATTGTTCAAATTGGCTAGACTTAGGACGTGTTTTCAAAGCGATACTTGTTTTCAAAATATCTCAACACTACGATTAATCGATTTATCAAAGACGTCCGCTTAAACAAATTTAAACTCGATATAACAAAGTGTGGCTATGGTTGTGGGCATGTCTAGGATTGGATCCAATCAAAGAGCTTGGTACTTAAGCAGCCCTTATGGCTAACCTCCTCTGTCTCGGATACCTACCTGGTGCCCAGCTTCCATACACTTTGTTAACTCAACAAAATATATGGTTTTAAAACACTAAAACGGAACGTGGGTTTTCAACTCCAATGTGGCACGACAGATTCGGCCATAACGTCTGGGCCGGGTTTGGGGTGTTACAAGAAGTATATTTGGAGATTGGGACGGTCGGAGGCACGCTCACACTATCACTGGACAATCACGGTATAATGAATTGTAATTTTTGGAAATATGGCATGTATAGCATTCCAATCATTTTGTGTGTATAATTTTATGATATGGCACATGGATGGAATAGAAATGTTTGAGAATGATTAGCTATTGGAATGGCTAATCAAGTTTATATATGATAACATGTATGCTGTATGTCTTAACTAAACCATGAAAATCCTTGGAAAGGTAAAATTGGCCACAAAACAGAATCAGACAGTAGTAGTAATGTGAATTTGAAAAAATCACTAAAAATAGTAGAAATGGAATTAAATGATGAATAAGTTATGGAATCGAATACTGACGAGTCTATTTTCACATGGAAGAAACAAAACAGGTAAATGAGTTATATTTTATGAGATATTTAAGTTTTAGTGGAACAGGATTAGAGAGATCTCTGAATCCCCTGTTCTGACATTAAAAATTTACCATAAATTGTACAAAAACAATTAGGAGTTTTACATTACATATATGAAATTATTATTGAGTATAGTTTTATGAGAAAGAAACAGCATAGTCATTGAAACTCTTTACAGGGAGAAATCTGATTCATAGTACACAGGGGTCAAAGTAGCTGTACCATGAAATAGTGGAGACTTTAACTAATAAACTGTAGTAATTGACCTGACAAAAAATTCTAGAAAAATATTTGTAAGTATATATATAAGTCTAGTTTTAGGAAAAATTCACAGAATTGGATTTCAAGTTTTGTAACTCGAGATATGGATTTTTTAGTGACTGTGACACAGTTAGCCAGCTTGTTTGGAAATTCTAAAATAAATTGTTTGAGCTGTTTAATTAATGAATTAAGTCCATTAACACCTCGTGCTCGACTCCGGCAATGGTATCGGGTACGGGGGCATTACATTTGGTGGTATCAGATCAGGTTAAGTCAGTTCTTAGACTAACATGGTGTAAGTACGGATTTTGCTAAACATGTCATATTTATATATTGTGATAGTGTGACGACTCCTGACCTTTTTAAATGATTTTTTTTGTAAATGGATCCCGATCCAATTGTGGCTGATGATGTAGAGAGCAATGCGCCAGCTCCTACTGAAGAGGCAGTGCTGACTGAAAATTGATCTCCTACTGTTGGCCAAGGAATAGGAGAAAGGGCTCGGGAAGCCTTTCTCCAAATGATGAATGCTTGGTATACAGAGTTCGTTCGTACGAACCCGACTGCTCAACAACCTCCCCCACCACCCTTGATTTCTCAACCTATACCCTAGATGCCTTCAGGTATGGATCTGATGAAATTCCATAGATCTCCAGTTGACCGAATCCGCAAGCAAGGGGCCGAAGAATCCAGGGCAAATGTTGATGATGACGTTGAAAAAGCAGAATTTTGGCTCGAAAATTCTATTTGGGTATTTGATGAGTTATGTTGTACACCTAAAGAGTGCTTGAAGTGTGCTATATCATTGCTGAGGGATTCGGCTTATCATTGGTGGAAGACATTAATTTCAGTGGTGCCAAAAGAGAAGGTGACTTGGGAATTCTTTCAAGAAGAATTTCGGAAGAAATATATCAGCGAAAGATTTGTAGACCAGAAGCGTAAAGAGTTTCTCGAGTTGAAGCAAGGCAACATGACAGTTACCGAGTATGAAAGAGAGTTCGTTATATTGAGCAAGATGCTCAAGAATATATCCCTTCAGAGGTTAAAATGTGCAGACGATTTGAAGATGGACTTAATAAAGACATCAAGGTATTTGTGGGTATTCTTGAGTTGAAATAATTTGTGGTACTTGTTGATCAGGCTTGCAAGGCTGAAGAACTAATTAAAGAGAAGAAAAAGACAGAGGTTGAGACAAGAAATTGGAAGAAAAGACCGATGAGCAGTACACTCCCACTGCAGTCTAGAAAGTCCAGAGATATGTATTCTCGTTCTCAGGCATCAGCGGGACATTCATATGGGGATCATAAGAAGAAAAATGTGGGTTCCAGATCTCGGACTACTTCGGTGGCTAGTGTGGGAAATTCGAGAATTGCTAGACCTGAGTGCCAACGATGTGGTAGAAGTCACTTTGGTCCTTGTAGAACTAATGAATGTTACTAGTGTAGGTCTTCGGATCATTTTATTAGAGATTGCCCAGAGAGGATCGAGAAAGAAAAATTTCAGAGTGCAAAGCCAAGTGGTACTGTTTCGAGAGGAAGATCATCGAGAAATGCTGGGAACGAAGCAAGCAGCAAGAATGTAGTCAGAGAATCAGTGCCGAAATCTAAAGCTAGAGCTCTGGCTAGAGCTTATTCCATAAGGGCGCGTGAAGATGCTTCGTCTCCCGACGTAATTACCAGTACTTTCTCTCTTTATGATATTAATGTTATTGCTTTGATCGACCCTGGTTCTACTCATTCGTATGTGTGCATAAAATTGGTGTCTAATATGAACATACCTGTTGAGTCTACGGAATTTATGGTTAAAGTATCGAACCCGTTAGGCAAATGTGTCATAGTTGATAAAGTATGCAAGAAATGTCCTTTGATGATTAGGGGTCATTACTTTCCAGTCGACTTGATGTTGTTGCCTTTGATGAATTTGATGTTATTTTGGGTATGGATTGGTTGACATTGCATGATGCTATAGTGAATTGTAAACAAAAGGTTATTGAATTGAAATGTGAAAATGGTGAAATTCTGCGGGTTGAATCAGACAAATCAGAAGCATTGTTTAGTTTGATTACTTCGATGTTGGCTCAGAGATATTTGAGAAAAGGTTATGAAGCTTATTTGGCATATGTATTGAATACAAAAGAATCTGAGAAGAAAGTTGAATCAGTACTGATTGTGTGTGAATTTGCGGATGTATTTCCAGAAGAGTTGCCTGGTTTGCCTCCTGTCAGAGAAGTAGAATTTGGTATTGAGCTGATACAGGGAACGACTCCGATCTTGATTACTCCGTATAGAATGGCACCAACAAAGTTGAAAGAATTAAAGACACAGTTGCAAGAATTGACAGATAAAGGCTTTGTCAGACCGAGTTTCTCGCCTTGGGGTGCTCCCGTATTATTTGTGAAAAAGAAGGATGGTTCTATGAGATTATGTGTGGATTATCGGTAATTGAATAAGGTGACAGTCAAGAACAAGTATCCATTGCCAAGAATTGACGACTTGTTCGATTAGTTGAAAGGAGCGACATGGTTTTCAAAGATCGATTTGAGGTCTGGGTACTACCAGTTGTGGGTGAAAGAATCAGATGTGCCTAAAACTACTTTTAGAACAAGGTATGGCCATTATGAATTCTTAGTTATGCCATTCGGGTTGACAAATACTCCTACTGTGTTTATGGATTTGATGAATCGAATATTTTGACCATATTTGGACAAGTTTGTTGTGGTATTTATTGACGATATCTTGATTTATTCGAAGAATGAGGCAAAACATGCTGAGCACTTGAGGATAGTCTTGGAAATTTTGAGAGATAAATAGTTGTATGCCAAGTTCAGTAAAAGTGAGTTTTGGCTTCGAGAAGTTGGATTCTTTGGTCATATTGTTTCAGGTGATGGTATACAGGTTGATCCCAGTAAGATTTCAGCTATTGTTGAGTGGAAGCCGCCGAAGAACGTGATTGAGGTCAGAAGTTTCTTGGGTTTGGCTGGTTATTCTTGACGATTTGTAAATGAATTCTCTATGATTGCTACTCTTATGACCAGACTACTTCGAAAGGATGTTAAATTTGAGTGGACAGAAGAATGCCAACAGAGTTTTGAGAAATTAAAGAAGTTACTAACTGAAGCACCGGTGTTGGTACAACCCGAGCCAGGTAAAGAGTTTGTAGTGTATAGTGATGCCTCTCTAAATGGCTTGGGATGTGTACTTATGCAAGAGGGAAAGGTTGTGGCTTATGCTTTGAGGCAGTTAAAATCTCACGAAAAGAACTATCCAACTCATGATTTGGAGCTAGTTGTTGTAGTATTTGCTTTGAAGATTTGGCGACATTATCTGTACGGAGAAAAATGCCAAGTGTATACAAATCATAAAAGTCTCAAGTACTTGATGACACAAAAAGACTTGAATTTGAGACAGCGGAGATGGTTAGAATTATTGAAAGATTACGAGCTTGTGACTGACTATCATCCGGGGAAAGCGAATGTGGTTGCCGATGCCTTGAGTAGAAAGTTGTTATTTGCTTTGAGAGCTATGAATACTCGGTTGATGGTATCTAATGATGGTTCGATTCTAGCAGAGTTGAAGGCAAGACTGGTGTTTTGGGGCCTAAGCCCTTTCAGTTTTATTTAGGGCCTTAGCCCATTCCAGTAACAGTATCAGTAGGGCCTAAGCCCATATCAGTAACAATGGCAATATCAGTTTGGGTTTTAGCCCATCTCAATACAGAAGCATCCATATACTCGGGCCTTGGCCTATTACAGTAATAGTAATTAGTGCAGTAGCAGTAATAGTATGCAGGTCCTACCCATCCAGCCTCTACACATCATCTCCGTACCAACCCTACACACCATGTGGGGATAAAATTAACCTACCTATCCCTACACACTAGAATTAGCATCGGTTGCGACACTAAACAGTATTAGTAGCAGAGCTACCAGTATAATAGGCTTAGAGCCATCAGTGATTTGCAGTAAAGCTGCCAGTATAATACACTTCCTCCAATCATATATAAGTCCATCCCCAGGCAATGCATCATGCAACATGTCATGTCATATTATAATATTAAACATGTATTCTGTACAGTATACAAATAGCATGCTAAAATATACACATACATCACGTAGGGCAAAACAGTCATCCTACCACCTAAGGGCAAATTAGTCATTCTACCACATAAGGGAAAAATAGTATTTTACCACGAGGGCAAAATAGTTAGTTTATCATAAAAGGGAAAAATATTCATTTCACCTTATAGGGGTATTACAATCATTTTCTCCTACTGAGGTGTTTCTGCCATTTTACCTTATGAGGGTATTTCGGTCATTTTACCCTATGGGGTTATTTCGGTCATTTTTAAGTAAATAAGGGTCCAGGTACTCTTACCGACCCAACAGTAGGTCCACAGTTGTCTTGGCGACTCGTGCAACCTTAACAGTCAAACGGTGATAATGGGCCCACAGCTATATTGCGAGCCCATGTGGGCCCACACGCTCGTATGGCCCATATAACCCAAGATGGCCTTAGTAGTGTGATTCACATAGCCATCCCAATATTAAATACACTCTTGTTTGATTCTTTCCGTGTGGGGGCCACAAGCCCATTGGGCCTACGTGGTCCAATTCGGCTTAGAATGGCCCAAAACGGCCTAAGCCCATCAAAAAGCTCATGGTGGCCTCTACAATCAAACGCCCACGTTTTACGCATTCGGATTACCGCACGAGCGAGCGCATGGTTTGCAACCCTTTTCTCATGCATATCAATCAACCTATATAGTACCATTTCAAGACATTTATAAACAACCAAAAACCAACTAATATGTGTACATATCATGTCATTTATACATAACCATCTCAATTACTCAATTCCATAACCAAAACATGTCATTTCAATATAATAAAATCATCTAGTTTGCATAACTTCTAAATGCATTTCATCGTCATCTAAACGCCTATTATAAGCCATAAAACTTACCATTTCAACATTCCATAATCAAACCATCACATAAGCTTTATATACATCATATAAGTTACTTATCAAACACATTATTTAGGCTAACTTAAAAGGCCATACATACCAATATTTACAAGCCAAATCTCATGGCTATAATCACAATTCAAAACATACTGAGATGACACTAGCCTATACATGCCATATACCATATATACAAAGCTTCAAAAGTACCAACAAGTTGATCGATAGTGTGATGACGCTTCTTGACGATCCCCGAGTCCAAACTAGCTTCGATAATCTATAAAACATAGACAACTAACATACAGTAAGCTTCATATCTTAGTAAGTTCGTACCAAAAATACTCAACAGTTCATATTATCTAAATCATCAACTAATAAACACTTAATAGTTCCCATCTCTTCATTCAATTCTAATCCATAACATTTTATCATGTATATACCATTTCATCAGGCTTCATACACGTAGTATCAATTACCACATAGGTATTGTACGTACCTGTACTTTCCCGTATTTATTTATTTCATCCTCACCTCTTTGTTCAATACGTTAAATCATTCGGAAATCTTTCAATGCTTTAAGAACTCGCACACTGAGTGCATAAATGTTTAGTCAAAGCCATAATGATATCACACAATTAGTGCCATCACATTGAACCGAAGCTATCTCGATAACCGAAGCTATTTCAATTTGCACACTGAGTGCTGTATATAGCCGAAGCTATCTCGAAACGCACACTAAGTGTCAATCATCATATGCTTATCATCGTACACAGTCGCAGTTACAAATATACAACTTATGCATTATTAAAGCATTAAAAACATAATTGAAACTTCATTTATCACGTACGAACTTAGCTCGTACTCAGAATGGATGAATTGGATCGATTACTCTGTAACCTTTGATTTTCCTCGATCTAAATCTGAATTCTTCCTTTCTTGATCTATATGTACTCAAAATTAACACATTTAATCACCAACACATTCAATTTCATCCACAATCACATATTTGGGCATTTTTGCACTTTAGCCCCTAAAGTTACACATGTATTCAATTTAGTCCCTATTTCACAAATACACAAAATTCACCAAATTCAGTTTAACCCATGCTTGGTCGAATTACCATAGTGCCACTAGTAGCCCATATTTTTCATTTATTCACATATGTAACCCCACATTTTCACATTTTCACATTTTCACAAATTAACCCCTAATTGACATTTTTGTCAAAAATCACTTTATAAAACATGAATATCTATCACCAAGCTTTCATATATCACCATTTAACATAAAAAAACTCATGAATTCATTAATGGAATCTCATCAAATCATCAACAATTTCATAAATTTAAGCATTGGCTAGCTAGAACACATAACAACGATCACAAAAACATAGAAATCATCAAAAATAGAGCAAAATACATACCTCAATCAAGCCAAGTGCGTGACGAATATCAAAATACCTAAATGGCTATTTGCTTCTTCTTACATTCGGCTAGGATGAACTAAAATGATGATAATTTCATTTATTTTATCTAATATATCATTAATAATCTAATTACCATTTTAACCTTTATTAATACATTTAAAATCCACTCATATATCCATCCATGTCCATTTACTAAAGTTATGGTCTAATTACAACATAAGGACTTCACATTTAATAAGCCATAAAAAATTGGCACATTTAACATATAGCATGCCACTTTTTATTTTACGCGATTAAATCCTTTCAAACAATAAAATTAATTCACAAAATTTTCACACATATCAATTCACATACTATAAGCATGAAAATTAATATTAGAATATTTTTTTGACTTGGATTTGTGGTCCCGAAACCACTGTTCCGACTAGGGTCTAAACAGGGTTGTTGCAAAATGTCACAAGTGGATAAATCAATAAATGAATTCAGAATCTATTCTACTTGGGTCTTGTCCAATGTATTGTCAGTCTACTATCTTCTAGAAGTCTTCTGCTTTGATAACCAAGAGAAAGCATCCCCCCAGTTTTTAATCAGTTTTCTCATATTAGTTTTTCAATTAGTTTTCTCATTTCTGATGAGACTAAAGACATGTTTAGGTTCATTTACAAATATAAGTTGTTTTCACGTATTATGATCTGACCACATAATGCAACTTAATATTAGTTAAATATTAGATAACTAATATGTTAATATTTGCTTCTATTTTTCTTTGCATGCAAAAATCATTGAAGACAATATATAGAAGGTATTAATGTAATTGATGAATAATTTTTTTAAACCAATCTATTCAAAAAAAGACAAGTTCATAGATGAAAATACTCACTTAGGGCACCAAATCCAACAATAAGCCCCTGAGCTTACCCACTTGAGATCTCTAAAAGGGCTCATTCTTCTTTACAAAGACAATGATAATTTAAAATAAAAAGCACTAAAAATGTTTTTAAGATGTTTCTCACTCATTGCATTTACTCATTCTGCTTGCCGAGTTTGCATCATTAGTTTTCCCCCAAAGTTTGATGCACAACCCATCTCTCTTATAAGTGGTAGCCCCACTAATAGCTCAACAAGCTTCACATTAGTTTGCCACACTTCTAACATTTCCAAGAGGGTATTCATCGTACTCTAACCTACCAACTGGATGTTCTTACCATGACGAACATCATTGGATAGTTGGATTGCTGATAGTACCTTAGTCCACCTTTCTCATCATGACTCACTAGCACCATGCATTTTCATCGACGAGTATCCAAGATACATATGCAATCGAAAAAAAGAACCAAAAGATAATTAATTATGTTTAAGAAATTCAATCCAAGCATAAAGTCATAATCATCTAAATGAATTACCACGACGTCTTTCTTGCCTTTCCACTTGTCTATTTGTAGCTTAACTACTTGTGCTATTAACCATCACTGGACGTGCAAATATCTAGACTAGAAATACTACTACAAAATAGATAATAAATAAAACAATGGTGTTTGCAAGTATATGAGTCAAATTGTAATATAGTAAAGAATGTTACAACAAAACACTCTAAGAAGTACTCCGAGGACCGTACCCAAAGGAGGATCATACCCAAAGGAGGATCGTACTCAGAGTGATTAAACAAAATAACATAAATTATCTAAAATTAAGGCAACCAAAAAACAATCGAAATTAATTACAATTCAACAGGAAAAAGATTAACTCACTTCGATGCTCCTAATTAACTTCAAAACTTGGGTTTTATCGAGTTAGGGATTAATTAACCAGTTATTACCTCTCAACCTCTAACTAATGAACTAATCAACAATACACACTTATCTCTCAACCTCACTTTCCTGACTGAGTTAAATTATGATTTACCCTATAAACTTACTTCTTGATCTCATTTATCCTAAATTACTTCCTAAGGTCATCACGTAACAACTTATTTTTACTCAAATCAGAATAGTGGTTTTGAGACCACAAATTCAAAGTTAAAATTATTATTTTATTATTATTTTAATGTCAACAGGATGATAATATGTTTGTGTGAAAATTTCATTAAGAAAATTTATCATTTGATTAGTTAAGTTGATAAAAAGGACTAAATCGTGTAAAGTGAAAAATTTGAATTCTATAAGATAAAAGGGTTTATTAACTACGAAATTAAATAGTTAAGGTCCTTAAAGGGTTTATTAGCTTGAATGGACAAATATGGACAAGTATTAAATGATTTTAAGTTATATAACTAAGGTTAAATTAGTAATTTAGTAAATTAAATAAGTAAAATAACAAAACCACAAAAGCTATCATCTTTTAATATATCATCTACAACCGAAATTAAAAGAAGAAAAGAAGCCATTGTTGAGCTAGGTTTGGCCAACCCTATTTTGCCAATTGTAAGTCCCTTTTTGTCTCCATTTTAATGATTTTTATGTTTTTGATATCGTTGTAACTAGGTCTAGCTAGCCCAAGGACTATTTTGCAAAATTGTTGAAGATTTTAAATGTTAGTATTGATGAATAGATGAGTATTTTGATGTTTAATGATAGGTTATGAATGTTTGATGATAGTTATGCAAGTTTTGTTAAGTGATTTTTAGTGAAAATGCAAAATAGGGATTAAATTGTAAAATGTGGAAACTTTGTGGTTAAAATGTGACACAAATGAAAAATATGGGCTAATATGTATACTAGGAGAATTCGGCTAGCATGGGTTAGTATTGAAATTTATGAATTTGTGATTTTGTGAAATAAGGACTAAATTGTAAAAGTTGTGAAATAATTGGGGCAAAAGTGTAATTGTGCTTTAATAAGTGTTTTAGATTAAATTAAATAGTGAGGTAATTAAATAAGCTAAATTTTATTACATATAGATCAAGAAAAGCGAAACTTGGATCTTAATCAAGGGAAAAATAAAGTATCGAACTAGTCGGTTCATTTCATCGTTTTTGTGAATCAAGGTAAGTTCGTATGTAATAAGTTTCATTATAAATGTATTTTAAATGCTTTGATATTGCATAAAATATGATTACGAGACTACGGACATGTACAGCAATGATTCGATGACAATTCGGTATTTGAAATCCCGGTTGAACCTTAGGAATATATTTGGATAATAGTTACATGTGATTAGAGGATTATTGTGATTATGTGATCCAGGTGCTGGGCCTGTATGTCTTACCGGTGGATGAGTATACTAGCATGTGTTGCAGTTACTTGATAGCTAGTGTGAGTAGCACTCTGTAGCTACGTCTTGACACACATCTTGTGGGAGTAGGCCCATTGATAGCTCTAGTGTGAGCAGTATATGTGGCATGAGATTGAGATAGCTTTGGATATATATGTGGCACTTCGGGTGCAAGTTTCCCATGTATCCGATAGTATTCCGAATGGTTCAACGGGTAAATGAAAGACGTTGTTATGCATGAGATTGATACGAGATGGTACAAGCATGTACATGAATTGTATAGGCTTAAATCGAAGAAGTTGTAAAGTTCATACATAAGATTATGATTGAAAATTTGAAAGGTTTATTAGTTAAATGAACTACATGTTGATATGTTCAAATTGATGATTTGTATATTTATGTTGAAATTTAGTTTATGTAACACCCCGTACCCGAGACCGTTGCCGGAGTCGGACACGAGGGGTTAACGGGCTTAATCCACTTATTTTCACAGTCCATTTGAAAATTTTCCAGATAAGCTGGTTACTACGTCACTGTCGCCTTAAAAATCATATCTTGAGTTTAAAAACTCGAAAACCAGTTTCGTAAATTTTTCCTGAAACTAAACTCATATGTTCATCTACAAATATTTTCCTAGAATTTTTGGTCAAGCCAATTAGTACAGTTTATTAGTTAAAGTCTCCCCTGTTTCAGGGTTCGACTACACTGACCTTTGCGCATTACGACTTGGATATCTCCCTGTACAGAGTTTCAATACTGATGCCGTTTGTGTCTATAGAAACTAGACTCGAAAATAAATCTATACATATATGACATGACTTCTAATTATCTCTGGTTAATTTATAATGAATTTCCAAAGTCGAAACAGGGAATCCAGAAACCGTTCTGGCCCTGTCTCACGAAATCTTAAATATCTCATAATATACTGTTCATATGATCGTTTCGTTACTTTCCTATGAAAATAGATCCATCAAGGTTCGATTAAATAATTTATTCACTATTTAATTCCATTCCTACTAGTTTTAGTGATTTTTCACATCCACATCACTGCTGCTGCCAGCATCAGCCTTTAGGGTAAACTTTACCTATTACATAGTTTCCATGATTCAACTAGCCCTTTAGCATATATAGCACAAAATATGATCATGATTAACCATTCCAATGGCTAATCATTCCCAAACATTTCCATACCTCTTAATGAACATCATACAAGACGATTATAATATTAAGCTCAAAGTGTATATAAGCCATTTTTGCATGGCTATCCAAATTTATACAAAACCAAAGGGTCCATGACCAACAACAAAAAGGGTAGTCCTATACATGCCATTTCAAAGTTCAACCAAAAGTGTACCAAAAGGGGCTTTGATAGTGTGGGCGACTTCGACTTCGACACTCCCGAGTCCGATAGCTGACGAACCAAAATCTATAAAACAGAGATTCAAAGAAACGGAGTAAGCATTCAATGCTTAGTAAGTTTTTAGCAATCGAATTAGGCTCAACTGAAGTATAGCATTCATATAACTAAACGGATAATTTCATATACACATATATTCTCAAAATCAGTCCTACTTCACATTTCCAACCCTTATATTCATACATAAGGGATCAACTTAACCAAAAACCGGAAGCTCCTTAATCGACTGAGCGAATGCTATTTAAGAGGAATCAATTAATCCAATGCATGTACAACACATACCTCGTTGTTGAGATTTTACGAGCGTATTAATTGAAATTATTACAGCAGATCGCTCATTCCCAAACTCAAGTAATCTTCAGGATTTAGCCGGATATAACTACTTGCACAAGGCCTTCGGGTCTTAGCCCGGATGTGGTCACTAGCATAAATGCCTTCGGGACTTAGCCCGGATATAATCGCTAGCACAAATGCCTTCGAGTTTTAGCCCGGATATAATCGCTAGCACAAATGCCTTCGGGTCTTAGCCCGGATATAGCAACTCACACGAATGCCTCGGATCTTAGTCCGGTTATAGTCACCTAGCACAAAAGCCTTCGGGACTTAGCCCGGATATCTTTCGAATAACCATGCACATATATCAATAAATCATGACACATCCATATTTCATTTTCATTACCAAAGCTCAAACACAAAACACTTATCACACTTACAAATTTCGGCTCAATAGCCACATACAAAGAGCATGATTTTGATTTACTTAAGACATAATCTAATCGAATCATAATCTAAGCTCCATTACTCGAAAACTTACCTCGGATGTTGTCGAACGATTTCGGCTGCTATTCGATCACTTTTTCCTTTCCCTTATCCAACTTTGGTCCTCTAAGCTCTTGACCTAATTCAAAGAAATTTAACTTATTAAAGTCTCATTATGCTAGCTTATGGCCGAACATGACAATGAATTTGATGGGTCATATGGCCACCTTTAGCTCAAATACAAAATGGTCATACGCATTTTTAATCACATTAAGCAATTTAATACAATTCATTCGAACATCAAAAGAGAAGCTCAAGGTACTTAGCCCATATATACATTAGACATTAGAGTCACATATGTACGAAATCACGAATCGAATTCAACATATTAGCTAATATTCCCCTTAGCCGAATTTTCTAAGTCAAGATAAAGCCATCAATATGCTTACCTGTGGCCGAACATACACATCAACTTATGTACTCATTCATGTGGCCGAACATGCATGTCTATGTTGACGCCGATTGCAACACTTAATACATTCTACAAGTATGGTCACTTGTATTGACTAAACACCATTTTGTTTCAAGTTCAAAACTTGGCCAATACACATATATACACTAGTAAATCAAACACTAACATTTGCACTTCACCTTACTACCATTTCTCATCCAAATAACGTGAACAATAACCATATTTCTCTTCTACTTCCTACCATGGCCGAATGCATCACAACACCATACCATTTCAATTTTGGTCATGGTTAAACAAAGAACTTAATGTCTCACTCAAAATTGCTAAAAAGAAGATTCAAGAATCATCAATCCACCATCACATGCATCATTACAAAGCTTCACTTTTAGCATGCAAATGACATCAACACAAATCCACCTTAGCCGAATATCATCTCCATGACATAGTAAATATTTGAACCATGGGCTAGTTAGAACGCAAGCTAACTACTAAAATATACATGAATCTCATGGCGCAACATCAAACATACCTTAGCCTAGTTACATGCATGGCCGAACCTCTCCAACCTTTCTTCTTCCTTTCTCCTTAAAGTTTTCGGCCAAAGATGTTCAAGGATGAACACTTTTTTTTTTGTTTTCTTTCCTTCAACTCACGGCAATGGGGGGGGGAAACAATCACACACATTCTTTCTTTCTTTTTCATCCTACTAACACTAATACTTTATTGCCCATGCTCTTTATTTTATTATTCCTTACATGAAGCATTAACCTAACATGTTTATGACATGTTTTAGCCATAACATTTTGTCCACCCTCATGCTCATGGCCGGCCACTACTAATTAGGGGGGAAAATTGACATGCAAGTCCTCCATTTTGATTACATGCACTATTAGATCCTTATAGATTAGCCTATCACATTTCAAAAGTGTCACACAAGTCCTATGTACTACATTCACATGCAATTAACTAAATCGAAGCTTAAAATTTTCACACATTCATATTCACATATTTTAGACCATAAATATCACATTCAAATAATTTGGTGACTCGGTTTAGCGGTCCCGAAACCGCTTTCCGACTAGTGTCACTTTAGGCCTGTCACAGTTTATTTTATACGAGCTTACTAAGCTATAAAGCTTACTTTATTTATTTTACTGTGTTTTATAGTGATATCAAAGCTAGCTCGGATTTGGGGATCGTCGGAGACTTCATCACACTGTCCAACTATCAATTTGGTACTTTTGAGCTTGTGTTTTGGTTATATGGCATGTATGAGAATTTTGGTCATTTTGATATGTATTTTGATAGTGAATTTTGCCATTTAAGTTGGCTTGTGAATTGCTATGTTTTGGTTTGTATATATAGACATGAGAGTTGGCTTGATTTGGTTGATTTGGTTATATATATATTCATATATGGTTTGTATTATGAGTTCATGGATGCATATATGATGCTTGTGAATTATGAAGATTATGGAGATTAAATGGTTGATATTAGAGTAGTTATATACTTGTAATTTTGATGCATAATGATGCATGTTTGGAAGTGTATAAATAGTTGAATTATAAATGTGGATTTAGTATAAATGGTATGATATGTTTTGTGATTAGTGTGTATACAGAATGGAAGAATTGAATGTGCATGAATTATGTAGAATTAGTTGATCTAATATCCCTATATGTGCCATGTTTTGTGGCAATTTGGTTTATTGTAGGTTTATGCAAGTTGGGTGACAAAATGGCTTTGTAAATAGCCTATTTTTGTCCACATGGGTAGAGACACGGGCGTGTGTCTCAGTAGTGTGTGACACACGATTATGTTACACAGCCGTGTGTCCCCTAGTGTTGAAATTAAAATTAAGTCAGTATGCTCCACACGGCCTCACACACGAGCGTGTGACTTGGCCGTGCGGTATAAGTCAATATACCCTATAGGTTTGGCACGGCCTAGCACACAGCCTAGCACACGGGCATGTATGGCCATTTTTAGGGCAGACAGGCATGTGTGTTGGTCGTGTGACCCAGCAGAGAGTTACACGGGGTAGGACACGGACTGGGACATGGCCATGTGATCCCATTTCGGATGCCCACACGGGCGTGTCTGTTGGCCATATGAGAGACACGGTCGGGCCACATGGGCGTGTGTCCCTTGTTTTTGAGAAAATTTCCTATCTACTTCAAATTTTTTTTTCAAGTTATCGGCTTAGTCTCGGACCACTCCCAAAGCATGTTTAGGGCCTTGTAGGCTCGTATTAGGGACAAAATGTTTTATTGTGAGTGGAATGTATATGATTTGATTAATTGTATGTGAAATATATGTATAAAATGTGGTTAAAGTCCGGTAATGCTCCGTAACCCTATTCCAGCATTGAATACGAGTGAGGGGTGTTACACATCACTTTCTAAGGTATAATCACACATAATTTAAGCCAACTAACTCGGTTTTAAACCCTAATTCATCTGTTAATTAGTCACACATCTATTTCTTAATCTCCCTAAGAAATTTTCTACTCATGGTTCTAGATGCAATTATCCCTAATTCCATATTTAACATAAAAAATAAATTAAATAAGAAAAGGGAATTAAGAAAATAAATCCATTTTGATGTCAATTTGTGCACAAAAGTCAGATTTCCTTTAACAATTGCGAAGATAACTCTGATTGCGATTGGAAACCAAAAAGAAAGAAAAAAACTAATTAATTGAAAACTTGGATCAAAATTGAATCCAAGTTAAACAAGAAAAAAAACTATTTAGGACTAAATTGAAATAAAATAAAAAAATAAAAATAAAAACCCTAGAACTATCTAGGTGGCTCACTTGGCGAAGCCTCCCAAAATGAGGCTAAACACTATTATTTATAGTCAAATTTTTTTGATGTAATTAGGTTAAATTAATAGCTTTAATATGATAAATATACATTGTGCAGACCAATTTTCCCTTGATTAATTTTGGCCTATTCTTCACCCGTGTCACGACTCTACATTTCGAGGCTAAATTCTTTGGCTTCAAAGTCAAGTGTTGTGACACCACGGCCTTGTGTCGTAACACTGTCATCATCCTTCACATTCTAAGCCCGCAATCAGTGTTTTGCCAACTCAAATAGCTTATTAGTTCATCCTTTGGCCCGTATATGCCCATGAGGAAATCTAATGGCTAAAAAATGTGTAAAAAGCCGCTTATTTTTCATGAATCAAACATATAGTAAAAATAAGAAAAACAAAGTAAAGACATATAAAAGCACTAGAAAACAAGTTTGTTATGTATCGAAAAGACCGAATTTTCCTCAATGGATTATGGAAGATTATCTACTCCCATAGTTGGGACCTCTTCGAAATTTACTGTCTTAATACTCTTAGTCAATATTCTAACTGGGAGACCAAGTTTACCCATAGCTTTCTCTGATATAAACAAATCAAATGTCGTTGTATCAACAAGAGCACTCCTCTTTCGACCTGCGATGTTAATGTTCACAAACATCAACCCTTTCTTCTTACGATCCCTTTCACTTTAGCAAATTAAGTATTATTGATCCAAACTTCAATACCCTTTCCTCTTCGAGCTGCACTTTCTCTTCTTTACTGATTGTAGACAACATGGATCGTTGTGGGCAGTCCCTCACCCTATGCTAACCACTACACAAAAAGTACTATATTAGCTTTTTTTCATTCTCTTTGTCCATCGGATGGTTGTTGGGTTTTCTCGTCCCATTATATGGTTTTTGATTACCATCTTTGCCTTTCCTATCATGTTCTTTCTCACTATCTTCCCCACTATTACTTGTCTCTTTGGGCTTGGAAGACTCAAGCTTATTTTTCCTTAGACCAAGATCAACAAAAGTTTTTACTTGGACCATTACTTTGGTAAGCTCTTTGACCCCTAGTCGACACAAATCTTACTTCGCCTAAGGCTACAACCAATAGAACACCTCATTCTCACTCAAATCAAGGATTCCCGAATAGTGCCTTGTTACGTTAGCTGAGGCAACTTAGCTCGAGCCCCCTCTTAGGTATATTGTGGATAAAACTCCTTCCTAAATTCATCTTGGAACTCCACCCAAGTCCCAATTACTATCCCACCTTGTTTCTCATCTGTAGACCTAGACATCACCATAAGAAACAGACATAAGTAAAATAAATGGAAGAAATATTTACAATAGTAGCAACTGTAATAGCCCAATTTTGGTGAAATCAGAACAGTGGTTTGGGACACAAAACCGAGCAAAAAATAAAATTTATTTTTATTCTATTCAATGGTCTATAATATGATACAAATTTCATGTGAAAATTTTGATAAGAAAATTTTACCGATTATATGATTAATTACGAGGACCAAATCGTATAAAATGTAAAAGTTGGATTCTAGTAGCTAGAAGGATCAAATAGCTATGGAATTCAAAACTTAAGGTCCTTATATGGTAATTAAACCATTAAAAAAAGTATGTAGATATTTTGGTATGACTCATCCATGGAAAAATTAAAAAAGGATAAGGACTAAATTGGAAAGACGATAAGTTATTAAATGACAATGATAGGTTATTAAATGAAAATTTAATTAAATGAAAAAGAAAACAATTTCATACCATCTTCCCCAAATATTTCTATGGAAACCCTAGGAGAGAGGAAGAAGACTTAGCAGGCTTATTTGGGTAAGTAATCAAGCCCTGTTTTTAGTAATTTTTATATTTTTGAAATCGTGATAGTCTAATTTGTCTATTTGGGGGATTAATTTGAAAAGTTATCAAAGTATGAAATTTGGGTCATGGATGAATATGCTGGAAATATGAAATTTATGGTAGAAAGTGAAAGGTTGTTGATAGATAAACAACTTTTACAAACCAATTTTTTATGGATACTTGATTTAGGGATTAAATGAAAAAGTGATAAAACCCATGGAAAATTCTGAAATTTGTGAAATGTATGTGCTGTAAATGTAGTAAATAAATTTCAGTTAGGGTTTGAATAGGGAGTAAATTGCATAAATTCCATTTTCCGAGCCTAGGGACGAAATGGGAATTTATGGAAAAGTTAGGGACAAAATGGCAATTTTGCCTAGGATAAAAATTAAGTCCACTTGAATATAAAATATGATAAATTGATGTCAAATTTACTCATATAAATTTGGATATACCAAATTCGGAGCTAGAATGAGGAAAAGAGGAAAAAGTCAGATTAGTAGATTTTTCGTACACGAACAATTGTCGAGGTAAGTTCGTGAAACTAAATTTTATATGTTTTTATGGTTGTATTAAGTGTTGTGTTTTTGAATTGTATTATGTATATGACGTTGAAAATATACCTAACAAAGCTCGATTAACAAAAATGCCCGATAGAGGATAAACGAGAAAAATGTTACTTTTATGCTTGTAAGGAATGTGGAATGTGATCATTTAAATTATATGAATGCTACAGCTGTATGAAATAATTACACGTCGGGAAATGCTTGAAAATGTTAAATCTCGTTGAATAAATGAATATCGATAGATATGTGATTTATCGAAATGAATGAGGTCCTACATTTGTTACTGACGGGATTTAGCTTGGACGAGTAATCATATTGACCTCATTTATGAAAGGATTTAGCCCGAATGGGTAATCCTGATATAAATCCTCTCGAGCATATGTTATGAATTGAATTTAGCCCAGATGAGTAATTTAAATCAAGCCCTTTAGAGCATGTCATAAAAAGGATTTAGCCTGAACTGGTAATCCTCTCGTATACATGTGTGGCTCGAGAGTGTACTCTCTGATACAGTACCCTAAGGGTACCATTGGACATGAATTGACGGATTTTGATTCTACACCTCGAGTGTACTACCTGTGTAACCATAGATATTTCAAAGAAATTCGAAGGGTAAAAATCTTGATATGAAAAGATATGGATAAGAAATGAGTTATTACACGTATCCAGCTGAAATACAAGTAAATGATGATACATGACATATAATATATGAAAACATGAGATGGTGATATTCGTACATGGACTTTATTCGATAAATATATGTTCATTCTTGCTTATAGACTTGTACACCTTGAGTGTACTAATTGTGACCTTGATGTTTTGAGTAATATGAGTAAAGTTCTGATGTGAAATGATCTAAACTTGAAATGAACTATTATGAAATTATACTTGAAATAATGAGATGAACTATGCATGTTGAATGAATACATGTTGTGGAAAGCATGTGTGCTTGGAAACTTGATTGTTGTTGAGCCCATATATGTTTTAATGTTAATGTGGAATATATGACTAACAAGGGCAATAAAAATGTGTGCAGGGCTTGAGATTAAGTTGATTAATTATGCCTTACATAGTTACCTCAAAATATAATGAATGGTAAGTTAAGTACCATGTTATACGAACTTACTAAGCATTTTATACTTACTTAGTTTTATCTCCCTATTTTAGAGTAAATCAGAAGCTCGTTGGATTGGAAGCTCAGCGGAGATCACTTACACTATCCATTTGCCCATGTCGGTACCATATGGTAAATCAATATTGGTTGTGTTGTCATGTATAGGTTATATTGGCCATATTGGCATGTAAATGTAAGTGATGCTTGTAATCTAGCCACTGGAATGGCTAATAATGGTTTGTTTAAATATACTTGTAATGTCAAACTATGGTAGCTACATGTATGTTATGTAGTTGATCAAATTATGTCTAACTTGAGGGCTTAACTAAGGTAAGATTATAGACATGTATGCATGTAATGGTATGCCATGATGAATGATGGAATTTATTTAATTTGAATGGTTAAATTGGTTGGTTTATGGATGTGAATTTAAGTGCAGGTCATTGGTATGAATTTGGGTGAGAAATGAAGCTAGAAATGGCTTTATTTTGTCCACACGGGACACGCGGCTGAGTACATGGACGTGTAGTTAGGCCGTGTGTCATTTGAAACTTAAATTCGAGAAATAGAATGTTGAGAATTGAGCACACGGGTAGAGACACGGGTGTGTGTCTCAGCCGTGTGTGCTACACGGCCTAGAACACGGGCGTGTGTTGTGGTCGTGTGAAACCTGTACCTAAAATCAAAATGAATGAATTAACCACACGACCTAGCGCACTTACGTGTGGCATGGTCATGTGCACAACTCAGAGAGTTACACGGGGTCGAACACGACCTTTGGCACGGGCGTGTCCTTGGGTCACACGAGTGTGTCCCTTGGACCACACGGGCGTGTGAGCCCTGCACCTTGGAAAAATTTTGAAATGTCGCAAAAAATTCTTAGAGGTTCTGATTAAGTCCCGACTCGATTCTAATGCTCGTATTGGACCTCTAGGGTCTATTTAAGGGACGTTATGAATGATTTTGGATTTTGAATAGTAACTTGTATGAGTTATTTATAAATGTTTTTGAAAGTTTTGGTAATGCTCTGAAAACCTTATTCCAACGATGGATACGGGTTAGGGGTGTATCAGCAACATTCTTGATACCTATAAAGCAGAAGTATTGTTCCAATTATCCACATCTGTTGCAGACCTAGTCCTCTTAAACTCTTTCAACTTGGGGACATCTATCTCGTGCTACATAGAAACCAAAGCTAGCATTCCATTACCTAAAACAACCTTGTAGATCGTGAGTTGTCCCTTGAGCTCCAAAATTTATTCCTTCAAAGTTGTTATTGTGGCTTTGAGAGCATCATTCTTCTTTATCTAATCAACCATGGCAGCGTTGAGAGCCTCTTTCATCACATCCATATTAGAAGTGAGAGCCTCCACCCCATAGTCCTTGTGTTGCTCTCTCATTTAGTCCAAGTCATCAATGTGTCCTTCAATTACCTTTAGTGTTTCCTTCACAGCACGCATGGATTCCTCTAGATTAACCACTCGACTTTCTAAAGCTAGCGCAATATCTCTCGATCTGTTATTTTTCTTAGTCCTTTCACGGGTATCCATTAGGAGATTATGCTCGTCTACTCTTTTTGTCACCTCAACCAGCACCTTCGAACATTGGCTCTAAAACCAACTGTCACAGGGCTAAAACGTTAATCTCACAAACCATGTGGCTTTAGGCGATTTCTTTGCTTAAAATCTGCCTAAGTTAGCTTAGCTATCGAAAAGTGAGAATTCTCAATGGAAATTCTCTAAGGCACTAAAAATAAAGCGAAAGCAACTCAAAGATATGGAACCAACAAGAGAACAAAAAAGCCACAAGAAAGAAATAACACACAAAGTGTTTGTGTATTACCCCAAACCCTCCCCGGACGTTATCGCTGAATCTGGCGATGTCACATTGAAGTGTTTTTCGTAAAGCATGATATCGTTTGAAAAGCCCAATGTTTATTTAGCCTCTTTGTGTGATCTACAAAATAATTTTAAACCTTGCATCACTATCAAAAGCATTTATAATTTCAAAATCTCGTTTATCACAGAAGCTTTTGAAACAGGTTGCGTAAGCGTGACAGTTGAAAATCATTTATCTTTTGAAAACCCACGTCCTACTACTACCACATATAAATCAAAGTAAATAAAACCCCAAAAATAAAAAATTATAGAGGCCTTATTACATAAAAATACCCAAATAAAACTACTTATAAATTAAAATCCAATGTGGCAGCAAGAGCAGTTGTGTGGCCACCTTTGAGTCCCTCGCAGCACCGATCAGCCTAAGACTGAGGATTACCTATACAGTTAAAATAGATGGGTGAGTTTACGAAAACTCAGTGTGTAATCCTATATAAGTAATCAATCAGACAACAAACACAGTTCGGGCCTATGCCCCTTTTAGTAACAGTAACGAGATCAGTTTGGGCTTTACCCCATCTCAATATAGAAACAGTCATGTGTTTGGGCCTTGGCCCATTGCAGTAACAGTAAACAGTGCAGTAAGAATAAGCAGTATGCAAGTCCTACCCATCCAACTTCTACACTCCATCTCCTTCCAACCCTACACTCCATGTGGGGATATAATCAACCCATCCATCCCTACACTCCAGAATTAGAAGCGGTTGCGGCACTAAACAGTATTTGCAACAGAGCTGCCAGTATAATAGGCTTAGAGCAATCAGTGATTTGCAGCAGAGCTGCTAGTGCAGTACACTTCCTCCAGTTATATATAAGCCTATCCCCATGCAACATGTCATGTCATATCATAATATTAAACATGTACTCAATATAGTTACACATAGTATGCTAAAATATAAACATACATCACATTAGGGAAAAATCGTCATTTTATCACACAAGGGCAAAATCTTCATTTTATCGCACAAGGGAAAAATCATCATTTTAACACATAAGGGCAAAACTGTCAATTTAACACATAAGGGCAAAACCGTAAATTTAACACATAAGGGTAAAATAGTCATTTTGCCACATAAGGGCAAAACAGTTATTTTACCCTACAGGGGTATTTCGGTCATTTTATCTTATGGAGGTATTTCGATCATCTTACCCTACAGCGGTATTTCAATCATCTTACCCTATTGGGGGTATTTTGGTCATTTTATCTTATGGGGGTATTTGGGTCATTTTACCCTATGGAAGTATTTCGGTCATTTTACCCTTTGGGGGTATTTTGGTCATTTTACCCTATGGGGATATTTCAGTCATCTTACCCTATGGGGGTATTTCGGTCACCATTTCTGCCCAACATGTCCCAAAATGACCTAAACCCATGAGATCACCTTTGGTGGCCTCTCGTAATCCAGTACCTACGTTTATGCGTTTGGGGTTACCACACGAGCGATCGCACGCCCATGTGGCATCAACGGTCCTATTTTTGGCTTTTTTCGATTTACGGTTAAGACAGTGATTACACACCTGACGTGCTTTGAAGTTAACCGTGCTCCAAAAACTCCTATACCAAAGGCCAATCGAAATCGCACCCTTGGTTCCTAAGTGGCGCACCAATCAACTTGCTCCATCAAATAATGACAGTATAGAGTATTACTCGGTGATGCAGTGAACTAAGACCGAAGAGGAGAACCGAACAATGTTCGGCCAAGGAAAAATTGATAGAGGGAGGAGGAACAGAGAAGAACCACGTGTACCCACCAAATGGTCAAAGATCAACTGTCAAAATCGAAACAAAATAGAAAGAGGAAGAGAGACGAGGTATTCAGTCAGAGAAAATGATTAAGAGGGAGGGAGAGAGAAGGAAAATTCGACCAAAGTAAAAAGGTAAAAAGGGGTGTCTAATAAAAGCCGATTGAGAGAGAAAAAAGTGTAGCGCAATTTCGTACCCTGTTCCGGCATTGAATACGGGTTGTATTGTAAGTCCGGTAATGCCTCATACCTTATTCCGGCGTTGAATATGGGTAAGGGGTGTTACACCATATGTATTGTAACACCCCTCACCTGTATTCAATGCCGAAATAGGGTTACGGAGCATTACTGAACATAATAAACAACTTTACATACATTTCACATACTTTAATTAATTTCATTCAAATATCAATTAACAACATTCGAATCGTCCCTAATACGACGAGGCCCAAATTAGGCATTCAGGGTGGTTCGAGCTTAAATCGATAACTTTGCAAAATTTTAGAATAATTAGAAATTTTTTCTCAAAACAGAGGACACACACCCGTGTGGCCCGGCCATGTCCCTCACATGGCCAAAGATAGCCCGTATCATAGGCCGTATGGACATTCAAAATGGAAGCACATGGCCGTGACCAACCCTGTGTAACTCTCTAACTTGGGTCAAATGGCCAACACACATGTCCGTGTGGCTAGCCCGTATCCCTTAAAAATGGCCATAGACGCCCGTGTACCAGGCTGTGTGCTAGGTCGTGCCAAACCTGTAGGGTATATTGACTTATGCCACACGGCCAAGTCACACGCCCGTGTGCGAGTCCATGTGGAGCATACTAACTTGATTTCTAATTCAACACCAGGGGACACAAGGCTGTGTAATCTGACAGTGCGTCGCACACGGCTAAGACACACGCTCGTGCCTCTATCCGTGTGGACAAAAATAGGCTTTTTACCAAGCCATTTTGCCACCCAAACTTATGCTCACCTACTTCAAACTCAAAGGCACCAAATCATACCATTAATAGGCATTCTTCTAAACTCATCTAAACATAAATCATACCATTTTATTACCAAGCACAACAAGGCACACGTAATCTACATTATGCCAAACAATTTCGTACCAATACCCAAAATCTCAAACCATTAATATGGATACATTCAAACATACATTATTTCACCTAATATCACAAACGTATCATTCCTCAAACACAGACTATTTCATACTCCAAATACTAATTCAAAAACTACCCATCACAATTAGCATTTATAGGACAATTACCAAACTCAATACAAAGGTCATTTGCACACTTATAGAAATCATCAAAATCACTAATATAAGCCAACTCAAATGGCTACATATGTAATCCAAAACATAAACATTTACAAGCCAATTCAAATGGTCAAAAATCATTATCAACTCAACCAAAATGACCATAATCCTATACATGCCATATATTCAAAACATAAGCTTAAAAGTATTTAGTGTGATGTAGTCTCCGAAAATCCCCAAATCCGAGCTAGCTTAGAAATCACTATAAAACATGAAAAAATAAACAATGTAAGCTTTATAGCTTAATAAGCTCGTATGTAAATAAAAAATAAATATCACCATTCATTTACATCTCAAAGTGAACAATATAAATTGCATTTAAACATTAATTACCAAGTTAACCTAGAATTTTACCACATAATTAATTATAAGTTACCAACATCCTTTATCTCATTGCTCAAATAGTTTTCTGTACAAACCTGTACTGATACGTATCTATTTTTCACCAATTCACATCTTCAATATACCCTTTGAACCATTCGTAATAGAAGTCGGATACTCAGGAGTCTCGTACACTAAGTGCCAATATCATAGCCCATAGCCAAATCAGTGAAGCTTGCACCCGAAGTGTCGATATCATAGCCCGAAGCCAAATCAAAGTAACTCACACCCGTAGTGCCGATTTCATGGCCCGAAGCCAAATCAATATATCCCCTAATGACATGTCAGTAGTATCCTAATCTATTCCTAAGGTTCAACTAGGATTTCAAATGCTGAATTATCATCGAATCACTATCGAACATATTCATAGTCTCGTGTTCATAGTTTATGCAATACCAAATCATATAAAATACATTTTTAATGAAACTTATAGCATACGAACTTACCTCGGATGTAAAACGCCGAATCAAGTCGATTAGTTGATAATTTTGTTTTTCCCTCAATGTAAATTCGATTCTCGCTTTTCTTGATCTATATGTAATCAAAATTAACTTATTTAATCATCTCTCTATTCAATTTAGTTCAAAATTCACTTTAAATCATCTTTACACATTTGCCCCTAATATTTCACATCTTTTACAGTTTAGTCCTTATTTCATAAAAAAACAAAAATACATTCAATTTCATCACAACCCAAGCCTAGCCAAATATTTATCATGCTTGTAATAGCCCAAAATTTTCATTTATTTTACATTTTAACAACAAAGTTTTCATATTTCACAATTTAGCCCCTAATTTGCATTTTCACTAAAAATCACTTAACAAAACTTGTATATCTAGCAACAAGCATTCATAATCTATCAAGAAACTTCAAAATACATGCTTATTCATCAATGGAAACGTTCAAAATCTTTAACAATTCTGCAAATTAGTCCCTGGGCTAGCTAGACCTAGTTACAATATCTCCAAAACATAGAAATCATTAAAAACTAAGTCAAAATCACTTACCAATTAAGCAATGCAATGATCGAACCCTAAAATGGCTTCCATGTATGTTTCCTTCTTGTTAATTTCGACTAGGGAAGATGATAAAAACAATTATTTTGTTTTGTTTTATTTATTTTACCTTATTAACTAAATTACCTATTTATCCTTATTTATAAACCATTAAAATCATATAAACCATGTACATAAATGTCCATTAACATTAAAATGGGTCTAATTACAACATAAGGACTTCCACTTTAATATTATATAGCTATTAAACACCTTTAACTAATAACATACAAGTTTTACACCTTACGCGATTTAATCCTTTTTATCGAATTAAGCACTCAAATGATAAAATTTCTATATGAAACTTTCACACAATCATTCAATCATGTTGTAAACATTAAAATAATGACAAAATAATTATTTTGACATCAGATTTGTGATTCTGAAACCACCATTTTGATTTAACTAAAAAACGGGCTGTTACATGTATTTATTGTACTATCCCAACGATTTTCTTCTTTTGACTTAGCCCTTACTTGGACCTTTCCATAAAGGACTCTTTCTCATATCCTTGTTCATTACCTTGAACATGATAATTGGCAGATTGAATAAATTGTTAGAGTATGCCCAAAGACCAATGATGAGATGATTGTAATCACATACTCATTTTACCTTATTTATTAATATAAGGCATTGTCATTATTATTTCAGTTTCTTTTTCTATGTATATAAATAAACTGAACTATACTATAGTCCTAACAAAATATAATTATTCTTAAAAAGTTCCTTAGTCAAGTATTATTTTGGGCTTCGACAATAATAATGCATTGAGACTAATGTGTAGTTAATTAATGATAAAGAATTGTCACTAACATAGGGATGTCAAAATAAATACATGAATGTGTGCTAGAGAACAACATATTGGACTGATACGCTATGTAATATCTCGAATTAGGGTCTAATTGGAACACTGGTTTTGAGTCCACAAATTTAAAATAGAATTAATTATTTTATGATTATTTGATGATCCATATATGATTGAATGTTTGTGTGAAATTTTTATGAAGAAATTCTATGCCTAAAGTGTCCAATTTGACTTTAGGGACTAAATTAAATAAGTTCTAAAACTTGTTTTCTAGAAGCTTCAAGCGTGAAATTACATTAGATTATTAATTAGAGGTCCTTAAATAGTTATTTGACCGAGTTTTAAAATTTTGGACAAAAATGTGAATAGGAAAATTTTGAAAGAAAGGCCTTAAGGGCATTTTGGTCATTTGGTTAATAAAAAGATAAAAAGGGAAAATGAGTAAAAAAAGTGCTCATCTTCTCTAAGTGCTAGTCAAAATTTTCAAGAGCCATAGCTAGAGTTTTGTTCATCTTTTCAAGTTTGATTCTAAGTACTCCCAAGCCCCGTTTTTAGTGTTATTTACATTTTTGAGATCCTTGAAGCATGATCTATCCATTTCTAGCCATATTTTGAAGTAGCGTTCATGTATGAAACTTGAACCATGTATGACATGGTTGTATTTTGATGTTTAATAGAGGAATATGAAAGTTTGATGTATGATAAACATCATTTACTAAGTGATTTTTAGTGAAAATACCTAAAAGGACTTATTTGTAAAAGATGAAGAAATGGGTAGTAGAAATGTAGTTTAATGTGAAATATGGGCTAATATGAGTTAGAAAATGAACCAGCTAGGCTTGGGTAACAAAGAACGAGCCTAGGGACTAAAGTGTAAATAAGTTAAAAGGTAGGGGTAAAAAGGTAATTTTACCAAAGTTTGTGTTATGGGTCGATATGAATAATGTGTATATTGAACAAGTTACATTTGGAATTATAGATCAAGAAAAATGTGATTCGGGTCTGGATCGGGGAAAAATAAGGTTTATGAGGATTAGGCTCATTTTTATCATTTTGTACCAAGGTAAGTTCATTTGCAAATAATGCAACATGTACCATACTTTAAATGCTTTAATATTGCATGTATGGCATGTACATACATATTTAATGTGTTGTTGTATCATGTGTTTATTGCCTAAATTTTATATCATGAATTATACTTTGATTATTCCATGAATACGTGATTGGTGCTATGAGTATTGAAATCGACGTTACGAGTAAGTTTAACAGAAATGTGGTATCAAAGAATCCCATTTGAACCTTAGGAATAGTTTAGGATACAAGTGACATGTCACTAGGAACTATGTGATCTAAACTCATGAGTTGTGGTCTGAGTTCATGATTGATACGTGATATTCGTGACAGGTTTTAAATATTTATAATGAATCATTCTTGAAACTAACTATTATCACGATGAAGGTAAATGTATCTATCGAATAGTAGTATCGCTTTAGCAAGACCGGATTGTCAAACCCAAAGGAACTAAAAGTACTAGTAATGACTGTCTTTTTATTATCTAACCTAAGAAATAAAAGGGTTTTGTTTATCTAACTAATTAACTAAACTAAGAAATCACAGAAAATAGAATTGGGGAATTACTTTTGGAAAAACTATTGAATTAAAATAATACCTGAGGAAAAATCCACCTAGACTTCACTTGTTACTTGACTCTGAATCGGACGATTTATTCATTTGACTTGATCCGTAAAAATCCCTAAGTTATATTATTATCCCTCTCGAGACTAACAACGTCTAACCCTAGGATGAATAATTGAAATCTCTTTCTAATTAACTCCCTAGGGTTGCATTAACTCCATCTATGGATTCCCTTATTAGGTTTCACCCTAATCCGGCAAAATCTTGTCACCCTATCTCTAGGCACTCAATCAACTCCGCTTAATTATGACAAATGTACTCTTAGGCAGGGTCTATTCATCCTCTGAATAAGAGCTTAACTTGAATCAATAACCTGGAATATCAAGACAAGAATTAAGAACACAAAATTAAGAACAAGTCAAAAATTTATCATACAATTCAGATAATAATAACAAGATTTGTCTTAGGTTTCATTCCCCTAAGGTATTTAGGGGTTTTAGTTCATAACTAAAAAGGTAAACATCTCAGAAGAATAATGAATACAAAACATAAAAAAAACCCAAAACTCTTGAAGGGAAATTGAGTGGAGATCTTCAGTCTTGATGATGAATCCGACTTCTGAGATGGATCAATCGGCTTCCTTGAGCAGTTCCTTGCTTTCTTATCTGTGTCTCCTCTTTTTCTCCTCCTCTAGGGTGTATTTATAGGCTTTAGAATGCCTAAGAACCCTCAAAATTGGCCTTTTCTAATTGGACTCAATTTGGGCTCGACAGGGACATGCCCGTGTGACACGTCCGTGTGCGATTACTTCAGGCCGTGGACAAGCCTGTTAAATAGGCATGAGCGTGTGGTCCACCCGTGTGAGTCATGCTTCGATTCTGCCAAATTGACACGACTTTGTGGTCTGCCCGTGTGAGGAGGTCTATGCCATGTTGATTTCGTACGATGGCCCATTTTCTCTATTTTTGGTCCGTTTCTCGTTCCTTTCATCTCTTATGCTCACCTAAGTATAAAATATGAAATTAACACATTAGGAGCATCGAATTCACCAATTTTAAGGAAAAATCATCCATAAAATGTGCTAAGCATGGGATAGAAATATGTATAAATTACGGTTTATCAATGATATATATGACATCTGAACTCATGAGTTGTAGTCTGAGTTCACGATATATGTGACACATGTTCTGGCATTCTAGGTGCTGGTTTTATATATATTACCGATGGCGAGGTAGTCTGCATGTGTTGCTGATACCTGACAGCCTGTGTGAGCAGACCCGTGAGTAGCTCAAAAGTGAGCAACATGTGATATAAGATATGAGGTAGTGTTGGCTACATATGAGGCACTAAGGTGCCAGATTTAGATGTATCCGATGGTATTCCAAGTGTTCAACGGGTAGTTCTAAGAGAAGTTAATGGGAATCTTGATGAATAAATCAAAGACAAGAAAGTAAGTTATTATGTGCAAGTGGCACAGGTATGTACATCGAACTCATGAGAATGACATGAGATATGATGAACTTGTGGTAAGAATATGTATATATATATGAAGAATAAGTTTAAGAGATTTGATAAAATGCAAGATTATGTTCATTATGTTAAATTTATGATTAATACTTTTTTAAGTTTCATTTTATTTGCATGTGAACTTACTAAGCTTTAAAGCTTACCCCTTTCCTTTCCATCTCTTATAGTGTCGCCAAGCTAGCTCGGAGATCAGAGGATGTCAAAGTTTTCGATCACACTATCAATTGAATATTTGGGTATAGTTGGTCTCATCATTTTGAGTATGGCATGTATAGGACTTGGCCATTTTATTATGTGTCATATTGATTAGCCAAATGTGTTGCCTCATTAATGAATTGTGATTATTTTATATATGGTCATGAGAGGTGGCTCATATTTATTATTTGGGTTGTAACCCTAATTATTGGTGCATGCATGCAAATGTGTTTATGCTTTAATATGGTTATGGTTGCTTATGGTTAATGAGTGTGATGGATGGCATGTATGTTTGGTGTATGAAATATGATTAATGTGTATGACAATAAAGGTGATGCAAGTCTGTAACTTGAAAGTAGGTTAGTAAAGATGATAGACAAATATGAAATTGGTGTGGAATGCCATATGGAAGCATGGTAGTTTGAATAGGTGATATGTTGACATTACCAAGTCATAATTTAACCATGAATATGATTGCTTGAGTAATCAAATGTGCTATGTTGCATGCCATGAAGTGAGTGTAAGTATGTGAATGCTTAAGGGTGGCAAATGGCTTGGAAAATAGCCTAGAAATTTTCCACATGGTTAAACACACGGGTATGTGATCTGGCCGTGTGTCCCCTGCACCCTAATTATGCAAAATAGAATGCCCAATAGTAAACACACAGGCAGAGACACGGCCGTGTATCTCAGCCATGTGAAGGACATAGGCGTGTGTCCAGGCCATGTGAAGTCTGCACTTAATTTTTGGAATTTAATTCACCACACAGCCTAAGCACACAGGTGTGTGACTTGGCTGTGTGACCTTATTTTATTGATGACGTCATAAACAGAGAGTTACATGGGCTGAGGTCATGGGCGTGTGCGACCACACAGTTTACCCACACGGGTGTGTGACTTTCCAAATCAAGAAAATTTTTTAAGTCTTCCTATTATTTTCAAAGTTCTCGGTTTAGTACCAAACCACCCTCGATGTATGTTTTGGGCCTTATAGGCTCATATAAGGGACGCTAAGCTGGTAAATGAAAAGTTTTAAATTTGGATAAAAATTCATGTCTTAGTTTTGTATGTTTGAGTGAGTTTAAGTCCGGTAATGCCTCGAATCCTATTACGACATTGGATACGGGTAAGGGGTGTTGCATTTAGTGGTATCAGAGCTACGAATTGTCAGTTCTCGAACTATGTAGCATGTGTTTGAGTCTTGCTATATAGGCCATACATAAATTGTCATAGTGTGACGACTCTTGACGATTTTAAACTGTGTTTTTCATATAGTATTGGATCCAGACAGAGCAGTGGCGAATGATGTTGAAAGTAACGTGCCTGCTCCCACTGAAGGAACAATACAGTCTGATAGTAGACCTACAACTGTTTGTGGAGGAGAAGGAGGTAGAGAAGCCTTTCTCCATATGATGGTGGCCTGGTACACAGAGTTTGTTCGAACGAACCCGAACGCTCAACCTCTTCCACCCCCTCCAAATCCCCAACCTATACCCCCAAGTGCCCCAAGGTATGGATTTTATGAAATTTCATAGAACCCCAGTTGATGAAATTTAAAAGCAATGAGCCGAGTAATTTAGGGCCAATGTTGATGATGACCCTAGGAAAGTAGAATTTTGGCTTGAGAATTCTATTCGAGTATTCAATGAACTGTCGTGCACACTTGAAGAATGTTTGAAGTGTGCTATTTCCTTGTTGAGAGACCCGACATATCATTGGTAGAAGACGCTAATTTCGGTCGTTTTGAAAGAAAGGGTCACATGGGAATATTTTCAAGAGGAGTTCCGAAAGAAATACATCAGTGAGCGATTCATCCATCAAAAGCATAAGGAATTTCTTAATTTGAAACAAGGCCGCATGTCAGTCACTGAGTACGAAAGAGAGTTTTTACAGCTCAGTAAATATGCTCGAGAGTGCGTATCCTCCGATGCTAAAATGTGTAGAAGGTTTGAAAACAGACATAATGAGGACATTAGAGTGTTAGTGGGTATTTTTGAGCTGAAGGAATTTGTTGTGCTTATTGATCGGGCTTGTAAAGCTGAGGAATTGGCAAAGGAAAAGAGAAAATCTAAGGTTAAGGCTAGAGATATAAGGAAGAGGCTGACAACCAAGTCACTTCCATCCCAATCTAAGAAATCTAGAAATATGTATTTTCGTTCTTATGTTTCGGCTGGGCATTCGTACATAAATCGTAAGAAGCAAAATTTGGGTTTTAAATCTCAGGCTACATTTGTCGCTAGTGTGGGTAATGATAGAGCTTCCCAACCCAAGTGCCAACAATGTGGTAGAGGTCATTTTGGTAAGTGTAGGGTAAATGATGGATCTTGTTTTCGATGTGGTTCTCAAGATCATTATATCAAAGACTGTCTTGAGATGGTCGAGAAAGAAAAATTTCAGCGTAGAAGGCTGGGTAGTACGGCTACAAAGGGGAGACCCTTGATAAATATCGGTAATAGGGCTGGTAGTAAAAATGTAACAAGGGATACAACATTTAGGTTCGAAACTAGAGCTCTAACTAGAGCCTATGCCATACGTGTGCATGAGGACACATCTTCTACCAACGTGATTACGGGTACTTTTTCTCTCTATGACACTTCTATTATTGCCTTTATTGACCCTGGTTCTACTTATTCATATTGTGCATGAAATTGGTGTCTAGCATGAATATGCCTATTGAGTCTATGAAATTTATGATTAGTGTCAAACCCGTTAGGCAAGCATGTTTTAGTTGATAAAGTATGTAAGAAATATTTTTTGATGATTAGAGATCATTGTTTTCCAGCTGACTTGATGTTATTGTCGTTCGATGAATTTGATGTTATATTAGGTATGGATTGGTTGACACTTATGATGCTATAGTAAATTGTAGACAAAAAGTTATTGAATTGAAATGTGACAATAGTGAAATTCTCCGAGTTGAATCAGATGAGTCATTGCCAATTGTGATTTCTTCGATGTCTACTAAGAAATGTATGAGAAAAGGATGTGAAGCTATTTGGCTTATGTGTTGAATACAAAAGAATTTTAAATGAAGGTTGAATCAGTGCCTGTTGTATGTAAGTATCAAGATGTGTTCCCGGAAGAGCTGCCTGGATTACCTCCTATTAGGGAAGTTGAGCTTAGTATTGAGTTAGTCCATGGTACATCACCTATCTTAATTGCTCCTTCTAGAATGGCCTCAACTGAATAGAAAGGACTGAAGTCACAGTTGCAAGAATTGACCGACAAGGGTTTTGTGAGATCGAGCTTTTCGCCGTGGGGTGCTTCGGTATTATTCGTGAAAAAGAAAGACGGATCTATGAGGTTATGTATAGATTATCGACAGCTCAATAAGGTAAAATTTAAGAATAAGTATCCTTTTCCAAGGATTGGTGACTTGTTTGATCAGTTGAAAGGAGCGACATGGTTTTCTAAAATTAACTTGAGGTCCAGTTACTACCAGTTGAGAGTGAAAGACTCGGATGTGCCAAAAACTACTTTTCGGACGAGGTATGGTCACTATGAATTTCTTGTCATGCCTTTTGGTTTAACGAATGCTTGTACAACATTTATGGATTGATGAACCGTATTTTCTGACCATATTTGGATAAATTTGTTGTTGTTTTTATTGATGACATAATGATTTATTCTTGTGATGAATCCGAGCATACCGAACACTTGAGAACTATTTTGCAAACCTTGATAGACAAGTAGTTGTATGCTAAGTTTAGTAAAAGCGAGTTTTGGCTTAGAGAAGTTGGATTCTTGGGTCACATTGTTTCAGGTGATGGTATTAGAGTTGACCCGAGTAAGATCTCGACTATTGTTGAATGGAAACCGCCGAAGAATGTAACTGAGGTTAAAAGCTTTCTAGGCTTGGCTGGTTATTACGGACTATTTGTTAAAGGATTCTCCATGATTGCTACTCCGATGAAAAAATTGTTATAGAAAGATGTCAAATTCGAATGGATAGAAAAATGCCAATAGAGTTTTGAGAATTTAAAGGCATTATTGACCGAGGCTCCAGTTTTGGTACAACACGAGTCAGGTAAAGAATTTGTGATTTATAGTGATGCTTCCTTAAATGGTTTGGGGTGTGTGCTTATGCAAGAGGGTAAAGTCATAGCTTACGCTTCAAGACAGTTGACGCCTCGCGAGAAGAACTATCCGACACATGGCGCCATAGTGTTTGCTTTAAAGATTTGGCGACATTATTTATTTAGTGAGAAATGCCATGTCTATACCGATTACAAAAGTCTTAAGTACTTGATTACTCAAAAGGATTTGAACTTGCGGCAACGAAGATGGTTGGAACTGTTAAAAGATTATGAGATTGTGATTGATTACCATTTGGGTAAAGCGAATGTGGTCGTCGATGCTTTAAGTAGGAAGTCGTTATTTGCCTTAAGGGCTATGAGCACATGGCTCACTTGGTCCGATGATGGTTTGATTCTAGCTGAGTTGAGGGCTAGACTGACTTTTCTTCAACAAATTTGTGATGCTCAGAAAATTGATAAAGAGTTGCAAGCTGAGAGAATTCAGTGTGAGTCCAGCAGTGAACTGGATTTTCTGAGTTACTCCGATGGTTGTTTGAGATTTCGTGGTAGGATTTGTGTTCCGAAGGATACTGAGTTGATTCAGAATATTTTACATGAGGCACACAATGGTTGTTTGTAAGTTCACCCAAGCAGCACAAAAATGTATAATGACTTGAAGAAAATGTATTGGTGGATTGGTATGAAAAGAGATATCTCAGAATTTGTATCAAAATGCTTAGTTTGTCAGCAAGTAAAGGCTGAACACCAAGTACCTTCAGGTTTACTTCAGCCTATCATGGTTCCTGAGTGGAAATAGGACCGGATTACTATGGATTTTGTGATAGGTTTTCCTTTAACTCTGAGAAAGAAAGATGCCATATGGGTTATTGATAAACCATAAATGTAACATATTTTAATCCCATTCTTAATGCGTTTGTGGATGATTAATTTTGATGCTCCTAATCCCTTAAATTCATGTTTCTATACTTAGGAGAGCATTTGAGAGCAAAAAGAGTGAAAAGAGGGCCAAAATCAGAGTTTTTAGGATCCACACGGGTAGGCCACACGCCCATGTGATCCATACGGGCAGCCCATACACCCATGTGCCAGCCTATGTCGATATCGCTCCCTGTTTCCAAAACACGCATGAAAAGCCAATTTTTTAGGGTTTCTAAGCATTCAAAAGTCATATATTAGAAGAAGACCTAAGGAGGTACGTAGAGCAAAAAGTAGAAATTACTCAAAGGAAGCCGTTGGAATCATCTCGAAAGTAGATCCACTTCAAGATTGAAGATTTCCATTCAAATTTCTCTCGAAGTTTATTTGGGTTTTTTATGTCTTCTTGTTTTTCTAGATTCGGATGTTTTCCTCTTACATTATGAACTAAACTCCCTAAATACCTAGGGAGGATGAAACCTATGGTGAATCTTATTATTTAATTTTTTGAATTATATGACAAATACTTGTTCTTTTTCTTAATTATGTGTTATTAATTCTTGCCTTAATATTTTCAAGATATTAATTCAAGTTTGATGTGCTTATTCAATGAAGCAAAAGTCCCTGTTTAAGAGTAGATCTAGCATAATTAAGTAGAGTTGCATGCAATCCTAGAAATAGGATGACATAAATCTATGGGATTAGAGTTAAATCTAATAAGGGAATCCATAGATCGAGTTAATGCAATTATAGGGGTTTTAATTAGAAATAGATTTCAATTAATCAACCAAGACTCAGTTGTTCTTAGTCTCGAAAGAGATATTAACATAATTTAGGGATTTCTACGGATCAAGACAAGTGAGTGAATCGTTTGAATCAGAGTTAGAATAATAAGTGAAGTTTAGGTGGATTCTTTCCTGGGTATTTCCCTCTTTATAAGTTTTCCTCAAGTATTTTTCCCAATTCTCTCTCTGTCACGTTTAGTTTTTAATTAGTTAGTTAATTTTAGATTAAAACAAATCCCTTATATTTTAGGCTAAATAATAGAACGATAGTTAATACTAGTACTTTTAGTCCTTGTGGATACGATATTCTGGACTTACCATAGCTATACTACTATTCGATAGGTGCACTTGCTTTAGTCATGATCATAGTCTAGTTTAGTGATTCATAAAATGATCATCAGTTATTGCCGATAGACTGACTAAATTGGCTCATTTTATTCTAGTGCATACCGATTACTCACTTGATAAGTTAGCCGAATTGTACATTGGTGAAATTGTTAGGCTGCATGGAGTACCTATATCAATTGTATTGAATAGAGATCCAAGGTTCACTTCACGATTTTGGAAGAAGTTATAAGAAGCTTTAGGTACAAAGCTGAATTTTAGCATTACTTTTCATCCACAGACTGATGGTCAGTCTGAGCGAGTAATTGAAATCTTGGAAGACATGCTCCGATGCTGCATATATTAGAATTTCAAGGTAGTTGAGAAAAATACTTATCGTTGGTGGAGTTTGCCTACAGCAACAGTTATCAGTCGAGTTTGAAAATGGCACCTTATGAGGCATTATATGGGCGTAAGTGCCGAACGTTGTTGTATTGGACTGAACTCAAAGAAAATTAGATTCACGGGATTGATTTGGTTAAGGAAACTGAAGTGAAGGTAAAATTATTTGAGATTGCTTGAAAGCTGCTTCGGATAGACAAAAATCCTACGCAGATTTGAAAAGAAAAGAAATTGAGTATCAAGCCGGTGATAAGGTATTTTTAAAAGTATCTCCATGGAAAATCTTTTTGACATTTGGTAGAAAAGGCAAGTTGAGTCCTCATTTTATAGGGCCGTATGAGATCACCTAGAGAATAGAGCCGGCTGCTTATTGGTTAGCCTTACCATTCGAGCTGGAAAAGATTCATGATGTATTTCATGTGCCTATGTTACGTCGATATAGATCAGATCCTTCACATGTAATTTCACCGATAGAAGTTGAGATTCGACCGATATGACTTATGGTGAAGAACCGATTAAGATTTTGGCATGAGAAGTTAAACAATTGAGAAACAAAAACATTGCCTTGGTGAAAGTGTTATGGCAAATACATGGGGTTGAAAAGGCTACATGGGAGCCCATGGAGGCCATGAGGAAACAATACCCAAACCTTTTTACCGGTAAGATTTCGGGGACAAAAATCCCTAAAGGGGGGAGAGTTGTAACATCCTAAATTAGAGTCTAGTTGGAATAGTAGTTTTGAGACCACAAATTCGAAATAGAAATAATTATTCTATGATTATTTGATGACTATGTTATGATTGCACGCTTGTGTGAAATTTTCATGAAGAAATTCTACGCCTAAAGTGTCTAATTTGACTTTAGGAACTAAATTGAAAAAGTTGTAAAACTTGTGTTCTAGAAGCTTCAAGCATGAAATTGCATTAGATTATTAATTAGAGGTCCTTAAATAGCAATTTGACCAAGTTCTAAAATTTTGGACAAAAATGGGCATGAATAGGAAAAATTTGAAAGAAAAGCCTTAAGGGCATTTTGGTCATTTGGTTAATAAAAGAATAAAAAGGGAAAATAAGTAAAAAATTTGCTCATCTTCTCTAAGTCCTAGCCAAAATTTCCAAGAGCCATAGCTTGGGTTTTGTTCATCTTTTCAAGCTTCATTGTAAGTACTCCTAAGCCCTAATTTTAATGTTCTTTAAATTTTTGAGATCCTTAAAGCATGATCTATCCATTTCTAGCCATATTTTGAAGAAGGGTTCATGTATGAAACTTGAGCCACATGTGACATAGTTGTATTTTGATGTTTAATAGAGGAATATGAAAGTTTTATGTATGATAAACATCTTTTACTAAGTGATTTTTATTGAAAACACCTAAAAAGGACTTATTTGTAAAAGATGAAGAAATGGGTAGTAGAAATACGGTTTAATGTAAAATATGGGCTGATATGAGTTACAAAATGAATCGGCTAGGCTTGGGTAACAAAGAAGATGCATGCATTTCATTTTTCGAGCCTAAGGACTAAAGTGTAAATAAGTGAAGAGTTTAGGGGTAAAAGGTAATTTTACCAAAGTAGGTATTATTGGTCGATATGAACAATGTGTGTATTGAAAAAGTTACATTTGGCATTATATATTAAGAAAAATGTGATTCGAGTCTTGATCAGGGGAAAAACAAGGTTTACAAGGATTAGGCTTGTTTTTATCATTTTGTACCGAGGTAAGTTCATTTGAAAATAATGCAACATGTACCGTACTTTAAATGGTTTAATATTGCATGTATCGTAAGTATATACATATTTAATGTGTTGTTGTATCATGTGTTTATTGCCTAAATTTTATCATGAATTATACTTTGATTATTCTGTGAATATGTGATTGGTGTTATGAGTATTGAAATTGACATTACGAGTAAGTTCGACAGAAATGTTGTATCGAAGAATCCAGTTTGAACCTTAGGAGTAGTTTAGGATACAAGTGACATGTCACTAGGAACTATGTGATCTGAACTCATGAGTAGTGGTCTAAGTTATGATATATATGACATCTGAACTCATGAGTTGTGGTCTGGGTTCATGATATATGTGACACATGTTTTGGTATTTCGGGTACTGGTTTCGTATATATTACCAATGGCGGGGTAGTCCAACATGTGTTGTGGATACCTGACAGCCTGTGTCAGCAGACCCATGAGTAGCTTGAAAGCGAGCAACATGTGATATAAGATATGAGGTAGCGTTGGCTACATACGAGGCACTTAGCTGTGAGATTCCGATGTATCTGATGGTATTTCAAATGTTCAATGGGTAGTTCTAAGAGAAGTTAATGGGTAATCTTGATGAATACGTCAAAGATGAGAAAGTAAGTTATTATGTACAAGTGGCACAGTTATGTACATCGAACTCATGAGAATGGCATCAGATATGATGAACTTGTGGTAAGAATATGTGTGTGTATATATATGAAGAATAAGTTTAAGAGATTTGATAAAATGTAAGATTATGTTTGTTATGTTAAATTTATGATTAATACTTGTTTAAGTTGCATTTTATTTGCATGTGAACTTACTAAACTTTAAAGCTTACCTCTTTTCCTTTCCATCTCTTATAGTGTTGCCAAGCTAGCTCGGGGATTGGAGGATGTCGGAGTTTTCGATCACACTATCAATTGAATATTTGGCTATAGTTAGTTTCATTATTTTGAGTATGGCATGTATAGGACTTGATCATTTTGCTATGTGTCATATTGATTAGCCAAATGTGGTGGCTCATGATTGTATTGCGATTTTTTGTTATATGGTCATGAAAGGTGGCTCATATTGATTATTTGGGTTGTAACCCTAATTATTGGTGCATGCATGCAAATGTGTTTATGCTTTAATGTGGTTATGGTTGCTTATGGTTAATGAGTGTGATAGATGGCACGTATGTGTGGTGTATGAAATATGATTAATGTGTATGACAATAAAGGTGATGCAAGTGTGTAACTTGAAAGTAGGTTAGTAAAGATGATAAACAACTATGAAATTGGTGTGGAATGCCATATGAAAGCATGATAGTTTGAATAGGTGATATGTTGACATTACCAATTCATAATTTAACCATGAATGTGAATGTTTGAGTAATCAAATGTGCTATGTTGCATGCCATGAAGTGAGTGTAAGTATGTGAATGCTTAAGGATGGCTAATGGCTTGGAAAATAGCCTACAAATTCTTCACCCGGTTAGACAGACGGGCATGTGTCTTGGCCGTGTGTGACACATGGTCTGCCCCATGGGCGTGTGATTCAGTCGTGTGTCCCCTGCACCCTAATTATGCAAAACAGAATGCCCAATAGGAAACACACAGAAAGAGACACAGCCATGTGTCTTTGCCGTGTGAAGGACACGGCCTTAGGACATGGGTGTGTGCCCAAGCCGTGTGAAGCCTGCACTTAATTTTTGGAATTTAATTCGCCACACGGTCTAAGCACACGGGCATGTGATTTGGCCATGTAACCTTATTTTGTTGATGACGTCATAAACAGAGAGTTACACGAGCGTGTCCCAAGCCACACGGGCGTGTGCGACCACACGGCCTACCTACACTAACGTGTGACTCTCCAAATAAAGAAATTTTTAAGTCTTCCTATTGTTTTCAAAGTTCTCGGTTTAGTCTCGCTCCACCCTCAATGTATGTTTTGGGCCTCGTAGGCCCATATAAGGGACGTTATGCTGGTAAATGAAAAGTTTTAAATTTGGATGGAAATTCATGTCTCAGTTTTGTATGTTTAAGTGAGTTTAAGTCCGGTAATGCCTCGAATCCTGTCTTGGCATTGGATACGGGTAAGGGGTGTTACACGCTATGAGTATGGTTCTTGGATTATTATGTAATACCCACAATATTACTCATAGTGATAACTATGTATATGATCCTCAGACTTGAGATCATCATTGTGCCAACACTGTGAGTTGTATATTTTGGTACAATCAAAACATCTACAATAATAGGTTATATATAAAGACTGATTTTGGATATACCACAATCCATGTAGTGGGATATGGTTAATCAAGATAGTATTTGCCCCTCCTATATAATGTGAGGAATATCTTAGGCCTCTTGATAGAGTGAGACTAGAAATGCATGACCATACTCAAATAAGTTGATATGAGATAACACACTTATTTGTTGTAGTCTGTTAAGAAAATCAAGAAATATGATATTGGACTATACAAGTGTGACTATTCCATGACTTGTGCCCAATCTAGATATTAAGGATAAAAAGGAAATAATACATGAAAATTTTTTCAGAAAAAGGTTATGTCGAATCACGGCTTCTTCTAACTTGGGTGGAAATGATGCATTGTTAGATGCCACTCATTGCTGGTAATGTTAGAAATGTTCTAGTATTACTATCAGCATTCTAATAGCATGACACCCTATAGTTGAAAAGAATAGAATCCAAATATATAGTTGTCAAATGAATTAAATCCATTGTTAAATTACTTTCATTTGATAGTTAAGTATTAAACACACTACATGTACAAACTTGTTGTGCACAAATAGAGAACATAGATAAAATTAATATATGAATTTTATTCATACAAAATATTAATTGTATATTTTATAAAATTTATCAATATAAATTGTTATAGTAATTAATTTCGGTCAAAATATATAAAACATGGAAATTAATATTCTTTTGGAAATAATATAATTAATATATGAATCTGATTCATATAAAATATTAATTTATATATTTTACCGAATTTATTAATATAAATATTTATATTAATTAATTTCATTCAAAATATAAAAGACAAGGAAATTAATATTCTTTTGAAAAGAATATAATTAATATATGAATTTTATTCATACAAAATATTAATTGTATATAATTTACCGAATTTATTAATATAAATAGTTATACTAATTAATTTCGGTCAAAATATAAAAGACATGAAAATTAATATTCTTTTGGAAAGAATTTAATTTCTTTTTCTAAGTTTCCATTTGCCTTCTCTATTAATAAAGGAATAATCCTATATTGTATTGGAAAAAATATAATTCCTTTTTCTAACTTCCATTTGTCTTCTCTATTAATAAGGTAATAATCATGGTTTTCCTTTTAATATGTGATATCAAAGAGGATAAAAGAATGATAATCTCTTAGCGTGTTAAGGTTACCAACTTAATAATTTAAAAGGTCTAACAACTATTTTTAATTCTGTAACGCCTCAAATCTTGAAAACCCTGTTAAAATTATTTTTGCTTGTTGTGGCGTGGATATATGTCTAGCTTAGTGGTTTAGTGCTCTGGAAGTGTCTGGGAAGTCTTGGGTTCAGGCCTTTGGTTGAGCAAAGTTTTGCTCCTACTTGAATAAACTCTTGTTTTCTGATAGTAGGATTCTTAAATTAATGTCGGTAAAGCATGTCATAAAAAGCTTGTTGGTCCAAGGGTTAATGGCGTGTTTCTATTGCCAAAGGACTTGAGTTCAAGTCCTATTGCTCGCAAAAGGGTGTTTTATTTTGCTTATTGCCTTGTAAGAATTTGTGTGTCAGTGGAACTCTGTAGCTTGGACAGTTGAAGATTTTGAGAGGTATAGGGGAGTGTATAGCCGAAAATTATGAGAAGAATGGGGAATTTGAATGGTAGTCGGTTTGAGGATGTGGGGAGAGATTGTAAGAGGAAATCAAGGAGATGTGGTGAAGAGGGGGCATTGGTGCCATTGGTGGACGCTAGGTACTCAAGAGAATTTAGCTTTGAGTTTAGGGAGCTTCCCTTGCTATTCATTTCGGTTCTTGGCAACTTCTGCTTCTTTTCAACTTTGTTTTTAAGCCGTACATTACTTGGATTTTGGTTTCGGGTACCTTTCGATTCTTTCGTTGATTGGATTCTGCTATTCTCTTTAGACTTTAGTGCACTGATTTCTGTCCATGACTTCCATTTTTCTCAATTGGTATCCTTCTCTTTGGCCGAATATCACTAGTCCTTACTCTCACAATCCCTTTTAGATTTCTAACCTTGTTTGGGGACCGACTCTTTCTTTCTTCTCCCTTGCTCCCAATTGACTTTTCTTGATCGATTACTCCTCCTCCTCTCTCTCTTAACTCTTTTATTGTTGCTTTGGCCGAACTTTCCAAGGCCTAAATATCTTCCTCCTCTTATTCTATTTTTTGTACTTTGATCGTTTCTTACTGTGGGACTGCCGAAATCCCCTTGTTTGATTGGGGCTCAATTTCTTTAAAGAAGGTGTAGGGCAATTGCTTTTCCTTTACAAGTGATAATTCCTTTATTGGTTCTTGATCTCAGAGGCATTTCGGCTACAACTCCATAACAGGTGTGTGAGCATCACTGCCATTAGATGTGAAACCGGCAAAAGCCAAAAAGCGAAAGGTGAATAGTCGACACCCCTCGGGGCGTGTGACCCTGTGTGGTAGGCTGTGTGATAAAACATGGTCGTGTGGTCGATGGGTTGGCCATGAATGCTTTTATGGACCAAAACGATATTAGGCCATTTTGGGCCAAACTGGGTTGGGCTTGTGGGACCCACATGGGAAAAATGAAAAAAAGTGTGTTAAATATTGGGCCAGGCTGTGTAAACCACAAGGCTAAGGCCATTTCTAGGTTATATGGGCCATACGAGCATGTGGGCCCGTGTGGGCCCATATGGGCCCGTAATATGGGTTGTAGGCCTATTATCAATGATTGACTGTTAAGGTTGCACGGGTCGCCCAAGATGACTGTGGACCTTCTGTTGGGCTAGTAAGTATAACTGGGCCCTTATTTTGGCAAGATGACTATTTTACCTATAACGCCCCAATTTTCGGGAATTCTGTGAATGATTGGTAAAATTTAAAATTTTGTGTTCTCTCTGCTTGATGAAGGTTTAATTATGATAGGGGGCCTCTAGAAGGCCCAAGCTTAGGTTAAAATCCAGTAATTTTAGGTGATTTTAATCCATAGGGAAAAAAGGGTTCTGGTTAACTGGGCTTTTAAGTATTAAGAAGGTAAAAGAGGACACAAGAAAGCCTGTGGTAAGATGGCATGTGACGCCACTTAGGGGCTTTGAGGTGGCGTGTGGATGACCAAGGAGGGCTAAGGTTCAAGTCACAAGGTAAGCAAATTAAGGATATTAATTTTTATGTACAGAAAAGGTAAGCAGTGGAACTAAAGTGAAAGTCTGTCTGGAGAAGATTTAGGAGCTGATAAGGGAGAGGATTTAGGAGCTGATTAGGGTGAACTGTGTTGGCTGAATGGTGGACTCTTGAAGAGAAAGAGTTGGCCGGCCAAGGGATGCTTAAAGGGGGCAAATTTCGGCTAGGGTTAGTGCCAGTATAAATTCGGCATTAGTGGTAAGTGGTGTCGTTTCCTGACTATTCTCCTCTTCTTTTCTTTTTCTCTTCTCTCCATCCACTTATTCTTTTCTTCTTCTTTTCCCCATAGCCGAATCCTTCAGCCACCCTACTCTATACCACTTTCCTTCCATTATTTTTAAGACTATAGCTGATTGCCTCAAATCTCGAAATCCCTAAAACTTGACTCCTTTTGTATCGATTTTCCCCCAGCCAAATCTCTTATTTTTCTCATCATATTTGGCCGATTCTCTCAACCTCCAAACCCCAAGTTTCTGTCGACAATACCACAAGTAAAAACCCTCATATTTTATCTTTCTCTACACTTGTGCAAAAAAGCCGAAACTCCCACACTATCTTAGGGACATAGCCGAATACTAAGATCACTAAAGGCTGAACTTTTGTTATCGTTTGAGGGCTTAGAACTGCATCAGAATCAAGTCTTTCTAACTTAGTCTATCTTTCATATTTTAAGAAAAGCCGAAATCCCTAAAAGGTTAGGGAGGTTGTCATTTTTTGGACTTGTAGCCCTAAGGGGTTGTGATAATAGTATTATTTTGGTAATAGTGTGATTAAGAGGCTGTTGATCAAGGGCTTGGACAAGTGGAGCGAACGGATCTGGATCGAGACGCTATCTTCGGCAAAGGTAGGAACGCTAAGGCCTAAGGTGTTGTTGGCCGAATATGGTAAGAAGTTAATATGTAGTTCGTTTTGGTAGTAAGATTAACGTGGTAGTATTATAATTGTTGACAGTTCGTGCATGGATCTCGTCAGCAAATCTTCATAAAACAGGTGTGTAACTGACACCCTCTCATAGACTAATCGGCAAAAGCCGAAAAGCCGAAATGCCAGAAAGTTGGTATTTTGGGAATTTTCGAGTGTGCGAATGCTCGTAAGATAGTTGGGTTTGTATGTTTGGTATTCTGAAGGTAATAAACTGCAGTACGTGCGATTTCGTGCATTTTGATAACTTGGGCTTAATGGGCCAAAAATCGGGTTCATGGGCCAACGGGCTCAATTTGGTAAGTATGCGTGGTAAGTATTCTGATAGTACGTAAATGGATAGGATATGCATGAAAACTCTAAAAGTAGCTAAATTACTACAATACCCTTATGTATGGAAAATTACCATGATACCCCTAGGTGTAAATGACCAATATGCCCCTAGGGTTAATTTTGTCTGAAAAACATGTTGATTTAAATCTGTATGATGTATGCCATGAATGAATATTTGTTGCATGGGGACATGGGTTATATTATGAAGGAAGCGTCCTTGTGGCTATGCCACAATTATCTGATCTGGTGGCTCTGCCACATATATCTGTTCTGGTGGTTCTGCCACGATTATCTGTATTTGGTGACTCTGTCACATTATCTGTTCTGGCAGCCATGCTGCATAATTCTGTGGCGTGTAGCGGTTGGGTGGGTCGAGTAGTCTCCCCACATGGTGAAAGGTTGGTAAGGGGGTGTATGTGGTTGGTTATGTGTTGGGTTTTGCATATACATGAAATATCTGACTGATCTGTTATGGGCCTATGGGCTTAGTTTTGTATTCTGTTCTGGGCTAAGGCCAATTTATTCTGTTTCTGTGGTTTGAACTAATATGGGCTATGGTTGGGTTAATTTTACACACTAAGTTTCCCCAAACTCATCCCCTATTTTCATCCATGCAGGTAATCCCCAACCATAGTGGGCTTGGAGCCGCGAGGGATTCGGAGTGGCCACTCGTTCTGCAATATGGATTTCTTCTGGTGATTTGGACTTCAATTTTCTTTACTTTGATGATTTGGGTTTTGTTATGTAATAAGGCCGCTTATGATTATTTTTTTTGGGTTTTGATTTATAACTTATCATGATGATTTTAAATTATATTAACTATCAAAATGGGCTAGATCTAGGGTTCGTTTTCCAAAAACATAAACTGATTTCAAAGTAACACGATTACAAACAAGGCTTCTGCTATGATAACATTTTCCAAATTTAAATATGTTTTATTCTAAAATAGACATAATTACAATGGTAACCTAAAAATATACGCGATGTTAGAGTGTGGCAATGGCAGTGTGCATGTCTAGGATTGGATCCGAAAGAGCTTGGTACTTAAGCAGTCCTTTGGACTCACCTCCTCTTTTCTGATTTCCTACCTGGTGCACAGCTTCCATTCACTTTAAACCTTAATGAATTAATCCTTTGAACATCAAGTACGATTTTCTGAACTTAGAATGGAAAAATGTTTTTAACGTTTTTGATGTGGCACGTCGGATCCGGTCCTAACGTCTAGGCTGGGTTTGGGGTGTTACATTTAGTGGTATCAGAGCCAGGTTGCAACAACTCGGTTGTGGAATGGGTTTATAAAAACGAATATTTTCAAAAAAAATCGATTTTTAAAATCTAGACTTCTGAAGGTGGCATTCCGAATCTCCGGCCCAAGCCTGTAAGTATGATTCTGAATTTCTCTGAATATTTTTCTGGATTATCTATCTGTACTGAAACTCTGCTAGGATGCTTTGGATAGGATGATACTAAAACCCTAGGAAAATTTGATAAGGGACTGAAACTGTAGTTAGACTTCGATTCTGCAAGAACAATCTCTGAAATACTGTCTGATTCATAAAACATCTATAATAATCACTGGAATACCGGGTTAATGCATAAAATTCGTAAACAGATAATATGATATGAGTACAAGAGCCACTCGTGGAAGAGGCCGTGGACGTGGCCAAGGAAGGGCTCGAGCGGTATCTTCATCTTCGGGACATATGCCGGCGGCAGATGCACCGGTACCATCGGCAACAGAAGTAGAGTCACATGATCGTGGTACCGGGGATGACGCCCTGTCGCAGGCGATGCGTCGTGTTCTGGGAAGGGTTTTCGGGGCAAGTACGAGCAACGGAGTTCGGGGGTCCATTTCAGAACGACTCCAGGCCAACGGAGCGGAGATTTTTAGGGGTGTGTTTGGTATCGCCCCAAATGTGGCAGAATATTGGTTGGAGGCCAGATAATGAATTATGGATGACTTGGATTGCTCTGTGGAGCAAAAACTGAAGGGAGCCGTATCGCTGCTACGGGACGAGGCTTACCAGTGGTGGCTCACCGTGAGAGAAGGAACCCCAAGTGAAAGGGTAACTTGGGAACTGTTTAAGGCGGCCTTTAAAGGCAAGTATGTTGGGGCAAGTTATGTGGATGCTCGCAGGAAGGAATTTTTGAATCTGGTGCAAGGAGGTAAGACAGTTGTCGAGTACGAGGCTGAGTTTCTGAGGTTGAGCTGATATGCCGTGGGCATAGTTGCTACGGAATATGAGCGAAATGTGCGCTTCGAGGATGGTCTTAGGGATGACCTGAGGGTGTTGATTGCTCCGCAGAGGGAGTGAGACTTTACGGTCTTGGTGGAGAAGGTAAAGATAGCAGAGGAGGTTAAGCGGGCTGAAAAGCAGAATCGGGAGAAGGATCGAAACTATTTTCGGAGGGATTCAAGACCTTCAGGTGGTGCTAATAATAATATTAAGAGAGCAAGAGTAGAGGAACCAGTGCGAGCAGTGCCGATGAATGTGGTTAGACCACTAATCTTTGGAGACTGTGGTAAGGTACATTTGGGGAGTGTAGGAAACGTTCCGGTGCTTTTTCCGATGCGGATCTATGGAGCATAAAGTTAAGGACTGCCCACAGAGAGCTGATCAGGCTCAGGTTACTGTACAGAGGGTTGTTCAACCCATGAGAGGTGGACCACAACCACCGAGAGGACGTGGAGAAGGTAGGGGCGGAAACGGAAATGGCCGAGGTCGAGGGGCACTTGGTAGGGGTGTCGAAAATGCTGAAGCTTGAAAACTAGCTTTGGTGTATGCAGCTCGTCGTCGAGAGGAGGACGACGTACCTGACGTCATAACTGGTACGTTCTTGGTTTCTGGCAAGCCATATACTGCTTTAGTGGATATTGGATCTATTCATTCCTATGTTACGTGTGCCATATCTGTGTCGTTGGGTGTGCACTCTGAGAAGATTGTGAGTGGGGTATCTGTGCTAAGTCCTTTGGGTCACTCGGTTAGGGTAGACAAACTGTATAGGAATGTACCCTTAGAAACTCAAGGTAAGGTTTTTCCTGGAGATCTGATGGAGTTACCGTTCGGAGAGTTTGACCTCATTCTGGGAATGGACTGGCTTGTTAAGCATAGGGCGACTTTGGACTGTGGTGCAAAACGAATGGTGTTAAGGACCACGGAGGGTGAGGAGGTTATGATGATAGGTGAGCGAAGGGATTATTTGTCTAATGTGGTGTCGGCATTGAGGGTCAAAAAGTGGATTCGAAAAGGTTGTGTGGCCTATTTGGCATTTGTAAGCCAGTCGGAAGAGAAGGGATTGACAGTGGATAAGGTCAGGACCGTAAAGGAGTTTCAAGATGTTTTTCCGGAGGAGCTTCTAGGATTACCTCCAAACGGAGAAGTGGAGTTTGGAATCAACTTGTTGCTTGGAACGGCACTAGGGTCTATCGCACCGTATAGGATGCCACCGAAGGAGTTGGTAGAGCTAAAGGCACAAATTCAAGAGTTGTTGGATAGGGGCTTTATTAGGCCAAGCGTGTCTCCATGGGGAGCACCGGTGTTATTCGTGAAGAAGAAGGATGGTACAATGCGGATGTGCATTGATTATCGCCAGTTGAACAAACTGATAATTAAGAATAAGTATCCACTGCCAAGGATTGACGATCTGTTTGACCAGCTTAGGGGGCTTCTGTATTTTCTAAGATCGACCTTCGATCTGGATATCATCAGTTAAGGGTCAAGGAGACAGATATCCATAAGACGGTATTTAGGACTCGGCATGGTCATTACGAGTTTCTGGTTATGCCATTTGGGCTGACGAACGCTCTTGCGGCATTTATGGATCTGATGAATCGGGTGTTTCAACCATTTCTGGATCAATTCGTAGTCGTCTTTATTGACGATATTCTGGTATATTCTAAAACGGAAGCAAAGCATGATGAGCATCTCCGTATAGTGCTACAAGTGTTAAGGGAGAAGGAACTTTATGCAAAGTTCAACAGGTGTGAATTCTGGTTGAGGGAGGTAACTTTCTTAGGACATGTGGTCTCTGCTGTGGGGATTAAGGTAGATCCTCGAAAAATTAAAGCAGTTTTGGAGTGGAAGCCGCCTAGGTCAATATCGGAGATACGGAGTTTCCTAGGATTGGCAGGATACTACAGAAGGTTTGTGGAAGGTTTTTCGGTGTTGGCTGCACCTTTGACTAAACTCATAACGAAAGGGGTACCATTTGTATGGACTGAAACCCAGCAGGAAGCTTTTGAAAAGTTGAAGAAAGTTTTGACTGAAGCACCTGTGTTAATTCGGCCAGAGTCTGGGAAGGATTTTACTGTGTACAGCGACGCATCACATGTAGGTTTGGGCTGCGTGTTAATGTAGGAGGGTAAGGTGGTTGCATATGCGTCACAGCAGCTTAAGCCTCACGAGGGGAACTACCCTACTCATGATTTGGAATTAGCAGCAGTTGTCTTTGCACTTAAGATTTGGAGACATTACTTGTACGGAGAAAGGTGTATTATATGCACAGACCATAAGAGTCTTAAGTATTTGTTGACTCAAAAGGATCTGAACCTTAGGTAAAGGAGATGGATTGAGTTGCTTAAGGATTATGACTGTTCAATCGAGTATCACCCAGGAAAGGCTAATGTGGTAGTCGATGCTTTGAGTCGTAGAACCGTATCTGATCTGAGAGCAATGTTTGCTCGTTTGAGTCTGTAAGATGATGGCAGTTTGTTGGCTGAATTGCAATTAAGGCCAACCTGGGTGGACCAGATTAAGGAAAAGCAGTTGAAAGATGAGTCTTTGGTCGCTCGTTTTCAACAAGTTAAGGAAGGGGAAACTTCTGAGTTCAGTTTATATGGTGATGGAGTTCTGTGTTTCCGAGGAAGAATTTGTGTTCCGAAGGACTTTGATCGAAGGCAGACAATATTGAAGGAAGCTCATGGGGGACTATGTGCCATGCATCCTGGAGGGAATAAGTTGTAGCACGACTTGCGAGAATTGTACTGGTGGCCTGGACTTAAGCAAGAAGTAACGGAGTTTGTAGAAATATGTCTGACATGCCAACAAGTGAAAGCTGAGCATCAATTACCTTCTGGGCTGTTACAGCAGGTGAAGATACCACTTTGGAAGTGGGAGAGGGTAACCATGGACTTTGTGAGTGGGTTGCCATTGACACCATTGAAGAAAGACTCGGTATGGGTGATTGTGGATAGGTTGACCAAATCGGCCCATTTCATACTAGTACAACTGACTTTTCGCTTCAAAATTTAGCCAAACTGTATGTGGCAAAGATTGTGCGACTTCATAGAGTCTTAGTTTTGATTATCTCTAACCGGGATCCCAGACTCACATCTCGGTTTTGGTAAAAGTTGCATGAGGCATTGGGGACGCGGTTGAACTTCAGTACGGCTTTCCATCCCCAAACTGATGGTCAATCAGAAAGGGTCATTCAGATTCTGGAGGACATGTTAAGGGGATACGTGATTGACTTTCGAGGTAGTTGGGAGGACTACTTACCGTTGGCAGAATTTGAGTACAATAACAGTTATCAGGTGAGTATTCGAATGGCACCGTATGAAGCACTATATGGTCGAAGGTGTCGTACACTTAGTTGTTGGACGGAGCTAGGGGAGCGACAAGTTCTTGGACCGAAATTGGTGGCTGATACAGAGGCTAAGGTCAGAATAATTAGGGACCGTTTGAAAGAAGCATCTGATAGGCAAAAATCGTATGCAGATTTGAAGCGTAAGGAGATTGAGTACTCAGTAGAGGATATAGTCTTTTAAGTACACAAGGAAGCCTGTGGTAAGATGGCATGTGACGCCACTTAGGGGCTTTAGAGGTGGCATGTCGATGACCAAGGAGGGCTAAGGTTCGAGTCACAAGGTAAGCAAATTAATGATATTAATTTTTATGTACAGAAAAGGTAAGCAGTGGAACTGAAGTGAAAGTCTATCTGGAGAAGATTTAGGAGCTGATAAGGGAGAGGATTTAAGAGCTGATCAGGGAGAGGATTTAGGAGCTGATTAGGGTGAACTGTGTTGGCCGAATGGTGGACTCTTGAAGAGCAAGAGTTGGCCGGCCAAGGGATGCTTAAGGGGGTAAATTTCGGCTAGGGTTAGTGCCAGTATAAATTCGGCATTAGTGGTAAATGGTGCCATTTCCTGACTATTCTCCTCTTCTTTTCTTATTCTCTTCTCTCCATCCACTTATTCTTTTCTTCTTCTTTTCCCCATAGCCAAATCCTTCAGCCACCCTACTCTATACCACCTTCCTTCCATTATTTTTAAGACTATAGCCGATTGCCTCAAATCCTGAAATCCCGAAAACTTGACTCCTTTTGTACCGATTTTTCCCTAGCCAAATCTCTTATTTTTATCATCATCTTTGGCCGATTCTCTCAACCTCTAAGCCCCAGGTTTCTGTCGACAATACCACAAGTAAAAACCCTCATATTTTATCTTTCTCTACACTTTTGCAAAAAACCCGAAACTCCCACACTATCCTAGGGACATAGCCGAATACTAAGATCACTGAAGGCTCGACTTTTGTTATCCTTCGAGGGCTTAGAACTGCATCAGAATCAGGTAGGAACTAAGGGGGAATGTTGACTGAAAGAATCGGTGGTAAGTCTTTCCAACTTAGTCTATCTTTCATATTTTAAGAAAAGCCGAAATCCCTAAAAGGTTAGGGAGGTTGTCATTTTTTGGACTTGTAGCCCTAAGGGGTTGTGATAATAGTATTATTTTGGTAATAGTGTGATTAAGAGGCTGTTGATCAAGGGCTTGGACAAGTGGAGCGAACGGATCTAGATCGAGACGCTATTTTCGGCAAAGGTAGGAACGCTAAGGCCTAAGGTGTTGTTGGCCGAATATGGTAAGAAGTTAATATGTAGTTCATTTCGGTAGTAAGATTAACGTGGTAGTATTATAATTGTAGGCAGTTCGTGCGTGGATCTCGTCAGTGAATCGTCATAAAACAGGTGTGTAACTGACACCCTCTAATAGACTAGATCGGCAAAAGCCGAAAAGCCGAAATGCTAGAAAGTTGGTATTTTGGGAATTTGCGAGTGTGCGAATGCTCGTAAGATAGTTGGGTTTGTATGTTTGGTATTCTGAAGGTAATAAACTGTAGTACGTGCGATTTCGTGCATTTTGATAACTTGGGCTTAATGGGCCAAAAATCGGGTTCATGGGCCAACGGGCTCAATTTGGTAAGTATGCGCGGTAAGTATTCTGATAGTACGTAAATGGATAGGATATGCATGAAACCCTAAAAGTAGCTAAATTACTACAATACCCTTATGTATGGAAAATTACCATGATACCCCTAGGTGTAAATGACCAATATGCCTCTAGGGTTAATTTTGTCTGAAAAGCATGTTGATTTAAATCTGTAAGATGTATGCCATGAATGAATATTTGTTGCATAGGGACATGGGTTATATTATGAAGGAAGCGTCCTGGTGGCTATGCCACAATTATCTGATCTGGTGGCTCTGCCACATATATCTGTTCTGGTGGTTCTGCCACGATTATCTGTATCTGGTGACTTTGTCACATTATCTATTCTGGCAGCCATGCTGCATAATTCTGTGGCGTGTAGTGGTTGGGTGGGTCGAGTAGTCTCCCCACATGGTGAAAGGTTGGTAAGGGGGTGTATGTGGTTGGTTATGTGTTGGGTTTTGCATATACATGAAATATCTGATCTAATCTATTATGGGCCTATAGGCTTAATTCTGTATTCTGTTCTGGGCTAAGCCCAATTTATTCTGTTTCTATGGTTTGAACTGATATGGGCTATGGTTGGGTTAATTTTACACACTGAGTTTCCCCAAACTCATCCTCTATTTTCATCCATGCAGGTAATCCCCAACCATAGTGGGCTTGGAGCCGCGAGGGATTCAGAGTGGCCACTCGTTCTGCAATATGGATTTCTTCTGGTGATTTGGACTTCAATTTTCTTTACTTTGATGATTTGGGTTTTGTCATGTAATAAGGCCACTTATGATTTTTTTTGGGGTTTTGATTTATAACTTATCATGATGATCTTAAATTATATTAACTATCAAAATCGGCTAGATCTAGGGTTCGTTTTCCAAAAACATAAACTGATTTCAAAGTAACACGATTACAAACAAGGCTTCTGCTATGATAACGTTTTCCAAATTTAAATATGTTTTATTCTAAAATAGACATAATTACAATGGTAACCTAAAAATATACGCGATGTTAGAGTGTGGCAATGGCGGTGTGCATGTCTAGGATTGGATCCGAAAGAGCTTGATACTTAAGCAGTCCGATGGACTCACCTCCTCTTTTCCAGTTTCCTACCTGGTGCACAACTTCCATTCACTTTAACCCTTAATGAATTAATCCTTTGAACATCAAGTACGATTTTCTGAACTTAGAATGGAAAAATGTTTTTAACATTTTTGATGTGGCACGTCGGATCTTGTCATAACGTTTAGGCCGGGTTTGGGGTGTTACATTACCCCTTTGTGATGTATGACTGTTTGAGCTTGCCACTTTTACTGTATGTACTTTATATTATGTTGCATTGCATGGGGTGGGATATATGATTTTGGAGGAAGTGTACTATAAGGCTATAAGCCTATTACTGGCAGCTCTTCTGCAAATACTGTTTTAGTACTGCAACCAGCACGACTTGGTCTGTAGGGTTGAGTGGGTCGATTTTATCTCCACATGGTGTGTAGGGCTTGTACGGAGATGGTGTGTAGCGGATCGATTGGGTAGGATTTTTTGTGTGCATATTATATTGAAATGAGCGAAGGCCCAGACTGCCACTATTACTGAAATGGGCTTAGGCCCAGATTGCTATTGTTACTGAAAGAGGGGCTAAGGCCCCTAACTGAAACTGAAAGGGCTTAAGTCCAAATTGCGCTTACTCTTACTGTTTGCTATTATGGTATTTCACATACTGAGTTTACGTAAACTCACCCATCTGTTAACTGTGCAGGAAATGCCCAGGCATAGACGGATCGAAGTGACGGAGGTCTTAGAGGTGGTCACTCGACAAAGTTTTTTTAATATTATAATTAAGATTTTATTTTGGGTTTTCATTATGTAATAAGGCCTCTTTATTTTTATTTTTATTTTTATTTTATTTTTGGGGATTTAGTTACTTGAATTTTAACCTGATAGTAGTAGGTCTCGGATTTTCAAGAAAATATCAACAAATGTTTTCCTGAAAACACCACGTTTACGCAACACATTTTGAAAGCTTCTGCAACGATCATTGTTTTAAAGTTTAATGACAAACTAATGTAATTAATATTTTGCTAAGATAACTTGAGATTTCACAATGAACCAGACATCCTAAACTTTTGTTAAGAACCTTAAGAAGTTTTATGTAGAACAAATTTTCACGCAATTTGTGTTTTGGAAATACACTCCAATGTGATATCACAGATTCGGCTATAATGTCTTGGCCGGGTTTGAGTGTAACATTTAATGGTATTAGAGCCAGGTTACAAAACTCGGCTGTGGATTTGGGTATTTCAAAAAAAGTGGAAATTTCAACAACATTGTTTTAAAATGGTTTAAAAATGATTATTTGAGAATGTTCTACTGAAGGAGTGGTACACCGAGTCTCTGCGCCGATCCTATAAGTTTTCTGATTGTTTATTTTGAAAGGATAATATTGAAATGTTATTACTTAGACTACTTTAAGTAGTAAAACTGTACTGAAACTCTTTAGATAGAGAAAACTACGAACCGTAGTAAGAATACGATCTGCGAAAACAAAACTCTGAGATAATATTGTTTATAGTTATCGGTAATAAACACAAGAACAATAAACTGACTGGCATAAAACTTTTAATACAGATAAAAGTGCGATTGGATAATGAGCACTAGAGGTACTCATGGTAGAGGCCGTGCCAGAGGCCGTAGAGGTGCTCGAGTTGGGTTTTCGTCTTCTGGAAACTAGCTTAATGAGGAAGTTAGAGAGGCACCGGCTTCACCTATAGTTGAGACAAGGTCTCAAAATCGAGCAGCTGGGGACAACGCACTGTCCTAAGCAATGTTGAGGATTTTGGAAGAAGTCGCTAGGCCTAGTACTGGTACTGTTGGCCGTGGGTCGGTTACGGAACGACTCAGGTCTAATGGGGCAAAGATATTTAGGGGTGTTGGAGTTGCCCCTAATGTGGCTGAATATTGGATTGAGACCACAGAAAGGATCATGGATGACCTTGATTACACCTCTGATCAGAAGTTAAAAGGTGTAGTATATCTACTAAGAGACAAGTCTTATCAGTGGTGGCTTACTGTGAAAGAGGCCACTCAAGCCAATCGTTTGATCTAGGAGTTTTTCAAGACTACTTTCCAGGCTAAATATGTGTGTGCCATCTATGTGGATGCCCGTGGGAGGGAATTTCTGAATTTAACTGAGGGAGATAGGACAGTGGCTGAATATGAGGCCGAATTTTTATGATTAAGCCACTGCACGTGGGATGGTGGCAATAGAATATGAGCGGCGTGTTCGATTTGAGGATGGCCTTAGAGATGGTTTAAGGGTTCTAATAGCTCTTTAGAGGGAGCGGGATTTCGCAGCACTGGTTGACAAGGAAAAAATTGTCGAGGATGTAACGCGCCAAGCTGAGCGCAATAGTAGAGAGAAAGGCAAAGGTAAGAGGGATGCTGAGCCCTCAAATTATTTTCAGAGGTTTAAGAAAAAGTCCAAAGTTAGGGGGCCAGCCAGAGTTAGGACCCCTGCTGCTGCTACTACTGGACCGCAGTTTTGTGCTGATTGCAGGAAACACCATCAGGGCGAATGTTGGAAAAAGATGGATGCATGTTTGAGATGCAGATCATTGGAGCACTATGTCAAGGATTGTCGACGTAGGCCCATGCAAATGCAAGCTGCTGGTTTTGGTAATGTTAAGCGGGGTGGTCAGCAGACACCGAGAGGCCTTGGTCAAGCTAGGGGTGGAAATGGTATGGGCCGTGGTCATGGGGCACCGAGCAGAGGTGCTGGTCATCTTGAGGCAAGGCAGCCGGCACTAGTTTATGCTACACGTCGCCGAGAGGATGGGGATGCTTTAGATGTCATTATGGGTACGTTCTTTATCCATAATGTACCTTATGCTGCATTGATTGATGTGGGCTTTACTCATTCATACATAGCATGCTCTATGTCTAAGATATTGGGTTTTATGGCTGAAAACACTATGAGTGAGATTACTATTCTAAGTCTGCTAGGGTAGTCAGTTCGGATTAATAAGAAGTTTAAAGATGTTCCCTTGGAGATACAAGGAGTTATCATTTTGGTCGATCTTATGGAGCTATCTTTCGAAGAATTCGATCTAAAAATAGGCATGGATTGGTTAGTTAAACATCAGGTAAGCTTTGATTTTTCCACTAAACAGGTTGTACTAAGAACTGAGGCAGATAAGGAGGTAGTGGTAATTGGGAAGTGACAGAACTATTTGAGTAATGTAATTACTACACTAAGGGCTGAGAAATTGGTTCGCAAGGGTTGTGAGGTGTTCTTGGCCTACGTAAGTGTTTCAGATGTTGGGGACTCTTCGGTGAAAGATATCAGAATAGTTAAGGATTTTCCTGACGTCTTTCCTGAAGAGCTACTAGGGTTACCTCCAGAACGTGAAGTGGAGTTTGAGATTGAACTCCTTTCTGGTACGGCTTCAGTGTCCATCGCCCCTTACAGAATGGCATCGAAAGAGCTTGTGGAGCTTAAGGCCCAGATTCAAGAGCTACTGGACTATGGGTTTATCTGGCCTAGTGTGTCTCAGTGGGGAGTACCAGTCTTATTTATGAAAAAAAAAGGATGGATCCATGCGTATGTGCATCGACTACAGACAACTAAATAAACTGACCACTAAGAACAAATACCCTCTGCCAAGGATTGATGATTTATTCGATCAACTGCAAGGAGCATCGATTTTCTCTAAAATAGATCTCTGATCGGGGTATCACCAACTGGGATTTAAAGAGGCCGATGTGCACAAGACGGCGTTTAGGACTCATTATGGTCATTAAGAGTTCCTGGTAATGCCTTTTGGACTGACAAATGCACCAGCAGCTTTTATGGATCTGATGAACAAAGTGTTTCAACCCTATCTGGACAAGTTTGTTGTAGTATTTATTGATGACATACTGGTGTATTCGAGGACTGAAGATGAACATGATGAACATCTACGAGTAGTTCTACAAATTTTAAGGGAGAAGCAACTATATGCCAAATTTAGCAAGTGTGAATTCTGGTTACGTGAGATAACGTTTATGGGTTATGTGGTATCTGCTGAGGGGATTAGGGTTGATCTTCGAAAAATTGAGGCTACTTTAGATTGGAAGCAAGCTAGGACTATGTCAGAAATTTGTAGTTTTCTAGGACTGGCTGGGTACTATCAAAGATTTATAGAGGGGTTCTCACTGATTGGCACACCCTTAACTAACCTGCTACGTAAAGGCCTGCCATTTAACTGGATTGATGAGCAACAAGAGAGCTTTGAGAAGCTCAAGAAAGTTCTGACTGAGGCCCCTGTCTTGATTCAGCTGGAGTCTGGGAAAGAATTTATTTTTTACAGTGAAGTATCACCCGTTGGGTTGGGTTGTGTGTTGATGTAAAAGGGTAAGGTGGTAGCTTATGCATCTCGCCAGCTTAAGACTCATGAGGCGAATTACCCAACACATGACTTGGAGTTGGCCACAGTGGTATTCATATTGAACATTTGGAGGCATTACTTGTACGGTGAGAAGTGTATCATTTACACGGATCATAAGAGCCTCAAGTATCTCCTCACTCAGAAGGAGTAAATCTTAGGCAGCATAGATGGATTGAGCTGCTTAAGGATTATGACTGTTCGAATGAATACCACCCTAGTAAGGCTAACGTTGTGGCCGACACACTGAGCTGTAGGGCTATGACTGATCTAAGAGTAATGTTTGCTCATCTTAGCTTATTTGATGATGTTAACTTGTTGGCTGAGCTCCAAGTTAAACCAGTGTGGATTGAATAGATTAAGAGTAAACAACTGGAAGATTAGTCATTGGGTCTTTGGTTCCGCCAGATCGAGAATGGTAATACTGTAGATTTTGGGCTGAATAATGAAGGTGTTCTCTATTTCTAAGGCAGAATTTGCGTACCTAAAGATACTGATTTGAGACAGACTTTACTATCAGAGGCGCATAGTAGCCCCTATGCTATGCACCCAGGTGGAAATAAGATGTACAGATATATCTATGAGATTTATTGGTGGTCGGGTCTTAAGCATGAGATTACTAACTTTGTGGGGAAATGTCTGACTTGCCAACAGGTTAAAACAGAACATCAGTTGCCTTCTAGGTTGCTTCAGCCAATTAAGATTCCACTGTGGAAGTGGGAAAGAGTAACCATGGACTTTGTGAGTGGGCTACCCTCAACGCCTTCTAAGAAGGATTCAGTGTGGGTTATCGTGGATCAGTTGACCAAAACTTCCCAATGCATACCAGTTTACATAGATTATTCATTACAAAAACTGGCTAGGCTGTATGTATCCAAGATAGTGTGGCTGCATGGGGTACCAATTTTCATAATATCTGACAGAGATCCTCGATTCACGTCTCGGTTCTGGAGGAAGTTACATGAAGCTCTAGGTACGCGGCTGGACTTCAGTACTGCGTTCCATCGTCAGACAGATGATTAGTCGAAGAGGGTGATTCAGATACTGGAGGACATGCTAAGGAGTTGTGTAATTGACTTTCGAGGTAGTTGAGAGGATTACTTACCATTAGTAGAGTTTGATTTCAACAATAGCTACAAGTCTAGCATACAAATGGCACCTTACGAAGCACTATATGGTTGTAGGTGTCACACTCCGTCATGTTGGACTGAGTTGGGTGAGCGGCGTACTCTGGGTCCTAAGTTAGTATCTAATACCGAGGATAATATCAGATTAATTCGAGATCGACTGATGGCAGCATCCGATAGGCAGAAGTCATATGCAAATCTGAAGCGTAAGGAAATTGAGTATTCTGTTGGAGATTTTTTTTTCTGAAGGTCTCGCCATGGAAGAAGGTGCTGAGATTTGGGCTAAGGGCAAGTTGAGCCCAAGGTTTATTGGGCCTTACCGCATATTGAGGTGAGTAGGACCAGTTGCCTACCAGTTAGAGCTACCTCTGAAATTAGAGCAGATTCATGATCTGTTCCACGTCTCGATGCTGAGATGCTACCGCTCTGATCCTATGCATGTGGTACCGATTGAGGAGATTGAAGTTAGACCAGATCTGACTTTGGAGGAGGAGCCAGTCCAGATCTTGGATCGAGAGGTGAAAATCTTAAGAAGGAAATCAATCCCTTTAGTGAAAGTTCTTTGGCGGAACCACGCCTCTGAGGAGGCTACATGGGAAACTGTGGAGGCGATGCGACAACAATACCCTCACCTATTCTGATCAGGTAAATTTTGAGGTCGAAATTTTTTTAAAGAGTGTAGAATTGTAATGCCCCAAATCCTGAAAACCCTATTAAAATTATTTTTGTGTGTTGTGGCGTGGATGTATGTCTGACTTAGTGGTTTAGTGCTCTGGGAGTTTCTGGGAAGTCTTGGGTTCAAGCCTTGGCTTGAGCAAAGTTTTGCTCTTACTTAAATAAACCCTTGTTTTCTGATAGTAGGGTTCTTAAATTAATGTAGGTAAAGCATGTCATAAAAAGCTTGTTGCTCTAAGGGTTAATAGCGTGTTTCTATTGCCAAAGGACTTGAGTTCGAGTCCTACTACACGCAAAGGGTGTTTTATTTTGCTTATTGCCATGTAAGAATTTGTGTGTCAGTGAAACTCTGTAGCTTAGATGGTTGAAGAGTTTGAGAGGTGTAGGGGAGTGTATAGCCAAAAATTAGGAGAGGAAGAGGGAATATGAAAGGTAATCGGTTTGAGGATGTGGGGAGAGATTGTAGGAGGAAATCAAGGAGATGTGGTGAAGAGAGGGTGTTAGTGCCATTGGTGGACTCTAGGTACTCAAGAGAATTTTTCTTTGAGTTTAGGGAGCTTCCCTTGCTATTCATTTCGGTTCTTAGCAACTTTTGTTTCTTTTCACCTTTGTTTCTAAGCCGTACATTACTTGGATTTTGGTTTGGGGTACCTTTCGATTCTTTTGTTTATTGGATTCTACTTTTATCTTTAGCCTCTAATTCACCGATTTCTGTCCATGACTTCCATTATTCTCAATTGGTATCCTTCTCTTTGGCCGAATATCACTAGTCCTTCCTCTCACAATCCCTTTTCAGTTTTTAGCCTTGCTTGGGGACTGACTCTTTCTTTCTTCTCTCTTGCTCCCAATTGACTTGTCTTGATCAATTACTCCTCCTCTCTCTCTCAACTCTTTTACTCTTGCTTTGGCCGAAATTTTTCAAGGCAAAAACATCTTCCTCCTCTTCTTCTCTTTTTTGTGCTTTGATCATTTCTTGCTGTGGGACTACCGAAATCCCCTAGTTTTATTAGGGCTCAATTTCTTTAACAAGGTGTGGGGCTGATTGCTTTTCCTTTGCAAGTGATAATTCCTTTATTGGTTCTCAATCTCAGAGGCATTTCGGCTACAACTCCATAACAGGTATGTGAGCATCACTGCCATTAGATGTGAAACTGGCAAAAGCCAAAAAGCTGAAAGGTGATCAGTCAACACCACTCGGGGCGTGTGACCCCCGTATGGCAGGCCGTGTAATAAAACACGGCTGTGTGGTCGATGGGTTGGCCATGAATACTCCCCTAGACCGAAATGATATTAGGCCATTTTGGGCCGAGCTGGGCTATGTAGGCCCAATGGGCCTGTGGGCCCTACACGGGAAAATCGCATAAAAGTGTGGTAAATATTAGGCCAGGCTATGTAAACCACACGGCTAAGGCCATTTCTGGACTATATGGGTCATACGAGCATATGGGCCCTAAATATGGGTTGTAGGCCCATTATCACTGATTGACTGTTAAGGTTGCACGGGTCGCCCAATATGACTGTGGACTTTCTGATGGGCTGGTAAGTATACCTGGGCCTTTATTTTGGCAAGATGACTGTTTTACCCCTATGTGATGTATGATTGTTTCAGCATGCCATTTTTACTGTATGTACATTTATATTATGTTGCATTGCATGGGGTGGGATATATGATTTTGGAGCAAGTGTACTAAAAGGCTATAAGCCTCTCACTGGCAACTCTACTACAAATACTGTTTTAGTGCCGCAACCGGCACGACTTGGTGTGTAGGGTTGGGTGGGTCAATTTTATCCCCACATGGTGTGTAAGGATGATACGGAGATGGTGTGTAGCGAATCGATTGGGTAGGATTCTTTGTGTGCATAATATACTGAAATGGACTAAGGCCCAGACTGCCATTGTTACTGAAATGGGCTCATGCTTAGATTGCTACTACTACTAAAAGAGGGTCTAAGGCCCCTGACTGAAACAGAAAGAGCTTAAGCCCAAATTACGTTTACTCTAACTGTTTGCTATAACGGGATTTCACACACTGAGTTTACGTAAACTCACCCATCTGTTAACTCAGCAGGAAATGCCCAAGCTTAGATGGATTGAGGCGGCGGAGGACTCAGAAGTGGCCACTCGATAAAGTTTTTTTAATATTATAATTAAGATTTTATTTTGGGTTTTCATTATGTAATAAGGCCTCTTTAATTTTAATTTTAATTTTATTTTAATTTGGGGATTTAGTTACTTGAATTTTAATCTAGTAGTAGTAGGTCTCAAATTTTCAAGATAATATAAACAAATGTTTTTTCTGAAAACACCATGTTAACGCAACACATTTCGAAAGCTTCCACAATGATCACTGTTTTGAAGTTTAATAACAAACTAATGTAATTAATATTGTGCTAAGATAACTTGAGTTTTCACAAATGAACCGGACATCCGAAACTTTTGTTAAGAACTTTAAGAAGTTTTATGTAGAATGAATTTTCACGCATTTTGTGTTTTGGAAATACACTCCAATGTAACATCACAGATTCGGCCATAACGTCTAGGCCGGGTTTGGGGTGTTACAAATTCTCTTTGAAAAGTTCAAGAGAAAATGGTTGTTTATTTTTGACAGGGTGGACTACGTAGAGGTCGAGATGTTTTAATTATGGCTTGGAATCGGCATTAAATCAGCAACATCCTTTCAATGTTTTCATTAAAGAAGTTATATTTTAAACCCTATTTCAACCCAATTCATTCCTCGTACATGGATATTTGGTTGTAGTCACCAGAAAAATTTTTCCACTGTGCCATAGGGCGTACCGACAGTCCCAAAGTAAACACCCCTTTTTCCTGACGTACTCGTACTTGCATTGAAACCCCAAAGGACTTATTCACCTTAGACCGTTCTATTAAGATACTCCAAATAGTAGATAGTTCTGGGTGAGCTATCTCTTACTCAGATTTCCCCTAGCGGTTTCCACATTTGATAGTTCCACATGGACTTATCGCTCTATATAGCCCTGATAGGCTTCCGTTTCTTCCATTATTTTTTTGGCAGACTTTCTACCCAAATTAGTCTATGGTAGATTTACTCATTTGTTAGTCCCTGCAAACATATTCTTTCTCTATAGATCTCTGGCGGACTTTACTGATCAGACATTTTGGATAGGCATCCCCTCAAAGTGATCCTGGGTGGACTTCTCACTTTTCTAATGACCTCTTTATTAATTACACTTGAAATTCACCCTTGAGAATTATTTCATTACTTCTCACCCAATAGTGGTTTATGCATCGATACTGACAAACCACTTAATGGTGGGTACTTATTTTTTGATAATTTAAAGGAAATATCCCCTCCTTACATGCATACCCATGTTAAGGCGCTACTAAAAAATTTTCTTATCTTTCTTAGTTTGGAGGATCCTTTCGTTAGCACACTTATTGTGTTCTCAACGCTCCATAATCATCATATCAAACTGCTCACCGTGTGAGTCTTTCAGTGGCTTCCTTTGTCATACCCTGGTTGGTTTCCTAGTTCACTACCTTGACGGACTCTATTTCACCGTATAGTGTCTTGTTCATCACTGGATATTGCCATTGCTAACTAGGGACTTTTGATTCCAAAGAATCAATAAACTTCTTTTTAGGTGTCACCTCGAAGAACCTATATATCGTTTACATAATGTCGCCTTAAATGACCAATTAATAACCATCGTCACAATATCGCTTCATAGAGTCATAGGCCGCCGTCATGGTATTGTTCTAGTAAACCAATAGATAACAATTCCACAATGCCACCCAACTTCCTCAGATTTCCATAACAATCTGCCCATTCCTCCATTAGGCTAATCTTTTTTCCTATCTTCGTCTAACACATCATAGTAACTCCCTTCATACCCCACATATAATAAACATGCAATTCATACAATTCATTGTATTAATTACTATAACATACAACACGCTATTTATCTAATCATCAATTTACAACCATAGACTTAGACAAAAACACAGAGAGAACACAGACATAGTTCATGCAATCAACACAACATCATCGATCACCCAAAGGTAGAGTAAAAAAACTCACTCGAACTTCTTCATCCTTATCAACTTAGCTTTTCCAATAGCCAGAGCCTCCATCGTCCTGATAGTTAAGCACATCAACCATATATTGGTTAAATCAAAGGCATCCAAACCTTAAATCCAGAACCCTTTATACAAGAACTTATTAGGAATCCTTACTCTCACTCTTTCTTTAATCCACGAGTATAGAAGGATAATAAAGCTTACCAGTTTCTCAAATTTCCTATGTCCAGACTACAAATTTCACGACTACTACTCCATGTAGAGCTCTTTTAAATTCTCTTATTCTTAGGAACAATCGAAGTAGATGATATAGATGAGAACGAAATTGTAAACATAATTGAGAAGAACTCGTTTGCTGAATAAGGCTTCTCACCTTAGATATAACTCTTCTTGCACGGTCTCTAAACCTCAATTAATCATCTTTCGACAATCATTATGTCTCCCACTATGGAACCAGTCGGTTCCATTTTATACAAATCAGAAATGAAATGCAACTAACTTGCCCATCAGCCATTAAAATTCTAAATATCTCAATATGTCTCGTCGGCTCACTATTTTTTCAATTTACTCCCATCTCTCCTCTAAATTCGAGACCTTAAAGAAACTCGAGTGTGACACATGAGCTAGCTAAATCAATCTTCCATTATCATAAATCTATAAAAATTTAAAGAAATGGTTTGATTACCTTAGATAATTGGATGGTTGAATGTTGAAGAAAGCTTAAGTTTATTTATTTCTTTAATGGAAAACGATGGAGGAAAAAGATGAATGATTTTATCTTTCCATCCACTCAAATTTATGTATAGCTAGATTAAGATGCGATTAATTTTAGTTAATCATGATTACATATTTAATTAATCTTATTTACATTTTTTAATTGTAATTTCCTAAATAAATAACCATTATCACCATTCTCCACTAATTTTAAAAGAACAATGGTTTCATAAACATTTTTCCCTTTGAATAATTGCTATCTAGATCCCCAAGCATTTTCTAAATTAAAAATCAATAACGATTAGACTTTTACAATTTAGTTCCTAGCCTTTAATCAACTATTTTCTAGGTTAAATTAACTAACCAATATTGAATATATTTCATATTATCTCCGTAAGTGTTCCTATTTTTCCTTTACGAACTCAATTTACAAAAATAAGGTTCCGAAATCATATTTTCCAACACTATCCAAAATCGGGTCATTACATTCTTACCAAAATTCAGTGGCCAAAACTTGCATTATCTCCTATATTTTATTACCATATGTATTTTCAATCTTATTTGTTGAATTTTTAAATTTCATTAGCAATAAAGTAAATTTCCATATATATTATATTTCTAAGATGATAAGAGAAGAATTTCTTAGAACCTTAAAAATCTTATACAAAACTTAATTAATCAGAATTTGTCATGTCAGATGGTCAAAAATAAATCAAAAACAAAATGAAATATGAAAGCGTACCTGAATCCTTTGATATATTAAGATATTGAAATATCGTGGTTTCCATCCTCCAAATTAACACATAAGTATTTTAGAGATGGTGGTTGTCTCATTTCAAAAGATGGGATGTTAGAAAATTTAAGTATGTGTAATTTGGAGACCATAACTCTAATATTTTGCACATTAACCTTATTTTCTAATCAACCCATAATAAATTAGAAATTAGTTACTAGAGTATCTACACATATTTAATCCACACTCTATTTAATATTTGAAGTCCAATAAAATTTAATCAAATTAGATCACTTTTAATTTGGGGTAAGCTTTATGATAGTAAATAATAACATGTAATTTTCTTATTTTATATATGTGATATCCACATTATCTATGTTGGAAAAATTTGATCAAGAATATCGTTTACAGTTATAGCGAGAGTTTAAAAATTTTCAAAACCAAGCCGGTTTTTATATTTATAGTAATAAACTTTTATTGCAAAAAACATGTGCTTTGTGTGAGAAAAATTCAATTTTATCTTGGCTTTCAACTGAATGGTCTTCTCTGCTATCCTCATACCATGAATTGCATCAAGTGTGGGCTCGAGCAACAGGAACCATGCACAAAAAAAAGAAATGATATTATTACTTTCAATAGGAAAGTAATTCTCTCATTTGAAACTGGTAAAGATCGTAACTCCTAAAAAAATATAACTTATTCTAAGTAAATAAATTACCACTATTTTCTAGTAGAATGATGATAACTCAATAACCTAGAAGTCTGTGTATTAAGTTAACAGATGTCATCTATTTATAGGGAGAGATAAAAGAATCCTGATTGAATAAAATATAACAAATAATATCATTTAAAATAGAAAACACATTCCCATTCCAATTGGAGTAGGGGTGGGTGACACACCCTAGTAAAAACTATTAGGGTTGTCGCCCCTCTCAAGTAGTATGACGGGATTTGGGCCTTTCATGTATTGCGTCAAATTATATATGCTTCTTGGACTTTTAACCCAACACGTTATAATTTAATTCAACCTAATATTTTTTTTCTATTTTCCAAAATAAATATTAATTAATTAATTTAATTAACTAAAATAATTTCCCATTTAAATGGTTTTCTCAACCCAATTCTAATTTTGTTAAAGTCATGACAACTTTACTAAAAAAGAATCTGTGAGGAAGTATATTTAATTTTTTTAATCAACAAATTCATAATGACTAATTAATTTGATTCTATTTTCAAACTTTGATTATTTAATTAATTAAATAATAATTCAAAAACCTTAAATTAATTCTCAAGTCATTTCCATACTTAGTAATAAAACACATTCATTTGTTAACGCAATCCATTTCTCCAACTTCATCATTTCCATTCATTTCTATTTATTTGGTTCTATATGCATTCATTTCTAGTCTTAATGAGCTAAAGGAAGGACCGATTGGACGTTTATAATTAGAACTCAAATAATTTACAATTAAGTTTAAGCTTTTTGCCTATTAATTATAAAATTATTTAGTCACGAAGTCATTCCACTATAGTATTTTGACTTCGATCTCTCTAATTGTACACCATTATGAAAGCTACTTAATATGTGCTCGTCTAATGACCTTGTCATAAGTGTGTTAACCTTATAGGATATTCTTGATCTCTTTAGAAGAAATACATTCTCTCAATATGACCTTATTTCATCTAACGGTAACCCTTACATCTTCCTTCACAAAACGTCAATTACTATTAAATAGTAACCAAGTCATTCATAACAAAGACAAACGATTTCTGACCATGTTTACTTTTGATCTATCATGTTATACCAATGAGAGGATATCATCTACCATGTCTTGAGCTGTGAACTCTAATATTTTGAATGATGCTACATATTGCATAAGTCGTTTATCGAGCGCACCAACTTTTGGTTTATTTTTTTATTCGAAATCAAAGCTTTTACCTACATCAAAATATACGAGTCATGCATACATAGTCCATCATTCACTCAGGATTAAGGTATGCCACACTATGAATGTTACAAGTGAATAAATCCATAAACAGATTCAAGATCTTTTCTACTTGGGTCTTGTCTAATGTACTACCAATCCAGTCAATCACATCTCTGTCTCTATCTTTTGGGAGTCATCCGTTCCGATGCTCAACACAAAGCATTTCCCCAATTGAACTTGATAGATGACATATTAGTATTCCAACTGGTCTGCTTATTTTTTATTTAACTAAGGACATGTTTAGGTTCACCTACTAATACTAGTTGTCTTTCCATATCACAACTTGACCATGTAATACTGCTTAATATCAATTAAACAATTAATAACCAATGAACCAATATTCATTTCCATTTTACTTTGTGTGTTAAAATGTCGAGGAGAATATATTAAGGGTATTAAATTAATCAATGGATGTTATTATTAAATCAATTTGTTTGAAAAATACGAGTATACTTACACGAAATTGCTACACTAAGGGCACTAGATCCCAAAAGTTGAACAATCTCCCGTTTGGACCACACATATATATTCTAATTACCTTATAATTTTATGAGCTCAAAACTTTAATATCTTGACTAAAAAGAATAGTAAACATTCTTGACCATTAATTATGTCAACATAGAAGAAATGCAGCTTTCATTATATATATCATAATCAAATCCATCCCTGATCACTTATATTAACATAACCAAATGACATAGATCAAGTATGGATGTGTAGTATGAAAATTACATGCAATGTGATCTAAACATGCTTATTTCCAACTAGTCCTCCTTAGCCTTAGTGAAATCAAACTTTGCCAAAATCAAAGTGTGAATAAACCAAATAAACCTTAATTTTGCAAAAAAAAAAAAGAACCTTAACAATCATGAACTGAAATAATTGGAAATGTGTCTATAAAAAAATTTCAAAATTACAAACTCCCACTAAAACTGAATATCCTCAAATGACATTACACCATATAAGCAGTGTGCTCATGAAAAACCTTTAGTGATAATCCGTTAGTAAATGGATCTTGTAACGCCCTAAACCCAGCCCAATTCATCGGATCCAGACCTCGAGTTCTACTTCGCATGCCACTTAACAAAATTTTGAAATTGATGATAGATACCCTTTAGTTAAAACATAATTCTTTTTATTTTATTTAAAGGCTCAATTTCAGGAAAACAAAGGAAAGTATTTAGGAATAAAAATTACATCATACTTATAACAACTTATTTTTTTATGGTATTAAAAATAGTGGTTTCGGGGCCACAAATCCGACGTGTAAGTACGCAAATATTATTATCTAATATTTATGAGTCAAATATGGTATTAAAATTAATTTTTAATTTGACAATTCATACTATTTGAATGAAAAATTAGGTTCAAGGGGTATGACCGTAAAGTCAAGTGGTTTTAGAAAATGAGGTATTGGGACCTCGTTTCTATCAACCAAGTCATAAATATTTTTCTAAATATTTATTGTGTGTTATTAAGGTTGTAATAAAGTTTCGTTAAGAAATTTTAATGTTTGGATAATTAATTAATTAAAAAGGACTAAATCATAGAGGATGTAAAATTTGATCACTATTAGATTTGATTGATTAAATGGCTTATTGAATAAAGGTAAATGGGATTAAATGGTAAATAAACCATTTAAGGAGTTTATGGACAAATATGGACATGGATTTGGTGTTTTATTTAATTATTAACTAAGGTTAAAATGGTAATTTGATAAATTAAATTAAACTAAATAAAACAGAAGTAAAAGATGAATGGTTGTCATCTTCTTTCCCATTTTGTTTCAGTTGATTCTTCCATGGAAAATAAGCTAGGTTCGGCCCCAAAAAAAAATGGATGCATGTAAGTGATTTATTTATCGGTTTTTCATAATTTTTATGTTTTTGAAATTGTTGCAACTAGGTCTAGCTAGCCCATACCTTCGCTTTTGAAACTGTTAAAGATTTTGAATGTTTCCATTGATGAATATTTGTGATTTTAGATGTTAAATGATGAATTTAAAGTATTAGTTTTTATTTATACGTGTTATGTTAAGTGATTTTTGATGAATTTACCGATCAGGGACTAAATTGTTGAAATAGTAAAAGTATAAGGATTTAATGAGAAGTAACAGAAAATATGGACTGTAGTAAGGTCCTAATAATTTCGACTAAGCTTAAATTTGAAAAAAATGGTTAATTTGCATGTTTTAGGCTCAGGGACTAAATTGATTAAAAATAAAAAGTTGAGGGTAATTTTGTAAAATATCAAAAAAGACTAAATTGGATAAAATGAATTGGTTTTCTATCTAAACTAATGAATTGAATGAAATTGTTAATTTAGATCAAGAACGGTGGAAAATCAAAGAGAAGAGAAAATTACCAAATAGCCCTTGTATTTAGGCATTTCTGCAATTTAGTCAGGTAAGTTCGTATGAACTATAATCACTTAAATGTTGATCAAATTGAATTTTTAAAGTGTTATTATAATGTAAATGAATCAATATATATAGGTGTTATTATGCAATTTACCATTTAAATAAACAATGGAAATCCAACGACGCTTCGATGACTATCGAGCTCCGTTTGAACCTTTGGAATATATAGGATACAAATGGTATGTCATTAGGGTTACCATGCTTGGGTTCTGGTCCTAAATTTCCTACCGATGGCTGACTTCTGGCATTTGTTGTGGATACTCGTTAGCTTTTGTGAACGGCATCGTGTAACTTACATTTCTACTGTCAACTTGTGTAAGCAGACCCACTTTATGGCTCGAGTGAGCAACTATGTAAAGGAAAAAAAAAGGAATGGTTTTGATCATATGTTTATCACACTTTATGTGAGCTTTCTCGCGTATCAGATATTATTCTAAGTGTTTCAACAGGCCTGAAAAAGGAAGGAATGGTAAGTGTTCCGATGGGCTATGTCATAAATTTAAGGAAAGGTATAAAATAGAAATGGACAATGAATGTATATCTATGTTTATAGAAAGTATGAACTTAAAGGCATTATGTTCATGTAAATCTAGCTTATCTTGTGATAATTCAATTGAGTTATGTGTTAATGCACTATCATGAGTTGTTGATGATGCTTAGGCTTGCACCAAGCTTATGTTGGATTATATCATGCTTAATTGTAATGTTATACATTGAAATGGTAAGTATCCAAATAGAAGTATGCTTATGTTCATGAAAATGTGGTATGAATCAAAAGATGTATTTTCTAATGAAATTGTTTATCATGTGGTTGATGTTTATGCTTAGGTCTTGTATTATACAAATCAAACAGATAAGAAAAGGTAATCAAACGGTAAGTTCATAATTGAGATATAATATGGTGAAAAAAAAAGGACTGATGAGTTGAACGATGTACTTATATGTGAGAAATTTACGTATGCTATAGATGAATTTACCTATGTCATAAATAAATACATTAATTTTTTATTTGATGTTGTTACTTAAGTTTATGCTAAGTAAGTGGAAAGGAAAGTAAGTAAAAAGAGTAGTTCTGTAACACCCCTAACCTATAACTATTGTCAGAACAGGGTTATGGAGTATTATTAGAGTTTGCAGAACAAATACAAATAGTTCATATCATTTACTATTCATATTCGAAACTAATCATATTGTCCCTTGATGGATCCTCGAGGCTCAATTTAAGCAATAGAAACTAGTAGTGACTAAATCGGAATCCTAGAGAATTTTTCACAAAATTTTAAAAAAAAATTCTTATATACAGGGGTCACATGCCCGTGTGAGGAGGCCGTGAGGGCATCCAATGTGAGGCAGACGCCCTGTAACAGCCCATTTTTTAGTGAAATCGGAACAGTGGTTTCGGGACCACAAATTTGACCCAAAACTAAAATTTATTTTTATTTTATTATATGGTCCGTATTATGATAGACATGTTGTGTGAAAATTTTGACACAAAAATTTAATCGGTTAAGTGTTTAATTACGAGAAGAACTAAATCGCATAAAATACGAAAGTTGAATTCTAGTATCTATAAGGATTAAATAGATATGGAATTCAAAACTAGGGGTCCTTATATGGTAATTATACCATTAAAGAAAAGTATGTAGATTTTTGGTGACTCATCCATGGAAAAATTAGAAAAGAGTAGGAACTAAATTAGAAATCACAAAAATTAAAAGATGATAATTAATTAAAAAGAAATTATCATCTTATTTTCATGTCTTCTTCCCCAAAATTTCTATGGAAACCCTGGGAGAGAGGAAGAAAACTTTCCAAGCTTAAAAAGGTATGAAATCAAGTCCCGTTTTTAGTAATTTTTATATTTTCGGAATCGGAATAGTCTAATCTATCTATTTGGGGGATTAATTTGAAAAGTTATCAAGGTATAAAATTTGGGCCATGGATGAATATGCTGAAAATTAGAAATTTATGGTAGAAAATGAAAGGCTGTTGATAGATAAACAACTTTTACAAAATAATTTTTGATAAAAACATGATTTAGGGACTAAAATGTAAAGTTGTGAAATTTGATGAAAAATTCTACATTTTTATGAATACATTTGCTGTAAATTTTGTAACGGGATTTTGGTAAGGCTTGGAATAGGGAGTAAATTGCACAAGTTTCATTTTCTTAGCCTAGGGACGAAATTAGAATTTATGGAAAAGTTAGGGGCAAAATGGTAAATTTTCCTAGAACGTAAATTGAGTCCAAATAAGTATGAAATATGAGAAATTGATGATTAAAGCTATTTATATAGATCCGAACAACACAAATTCAAGGTTAGATCGAGGAAAAGAAAAGGGTTCGAATTAGTAGATTACTTATGCGAACAAGTGTTGAGGTAAGTTCGTGTAACTTAATCGAACATGTAAATATGATTAATTGAATGTTGTGTTTGTGTGTAATGTGACTTATATGGATGTGAATTATTTGGTTGCTCTAATGAAAAGTTGAATTGTGTTTGTAATGGTGGAAAAAGGGTTATGTCCTGATTGAATATTGAATTCCGATGAACAAATATGCTTTTTCGAAAGGAATGAGGTCTCGCATTTGTTGCTGACTGGAATTAGCTCGGACGAGTAATCCTATTGACCTTATTATAGGAAGGATTTAGCCCGGACGGGTAATTCTGATACGATATCTCTTGAGTATATGTTACATTTAGGATTTAGCCTTGACTGGTAATCCTAATTGAGCTCTTTTGAGCATATGTTATATAAAGGATTTAGCCTAGACTGGTAATCCTGTTATACATCATGTGGCTGAAGAATGTGCTCCTTGGTTAAGTGCCCTAATGGGTACCCTTGAAAAAAAATTACAGGTTATTGAATCATACACCTCAAGTGTACTACTTGAGCATCCATCGAAAATTTCAATAATTCAATGGGCACAACTCTTAACATGGTATGAGAATTATGAGATGAAATGATAATGACTTGAAATAATATTGCATGATGAGCTCATATATGTTTACTTGATTGATATGAAGATTTTGGGGACTAACATGTTTGATTGAATGCATGTGTTTTGGCAATTTTGCTAATGGATGGAAAATGTGATATTGTATGCTTAGATTTAAGAAACTGGATTGGTAATTTTAGTTTTCGTTATACGAACTTACGAAGCATGTAATGCTTCTCCATTTTATTTTCCCCTGCTTTATAGTGCTCGGAAGCACGTGAAGGTTGGAGATCGTTTGTAACGCCCCAATTTTTGAGTTTTCTGTGTTTCTGTGATTTTTAAAATTTGTGTGTGTTATGGTTGGTTAAAAAATATATTTTAGTAGGTTAGTGGGCCTTTGGAAGGCCCAAACTTAAGTTAAATCCATGGTAGTCTTCGGAATTTTAATTTTATGAACAGGTGATGCAATTGGCGTTTGGGCTTTTAAGAGTAAAGGGGTAAAAGATGACACAAAAAGGAGTGTGGTGTAGTGGCAAGGTGACACCACTTAAGGGACAAGGAAGTGACGCCATAGAGGAAGCAAGGGGTCCAAGGTTCAAGTCTTGGCTCTTGCAATATATTTTGGTTTTTCATTTCAATAAATCTGGAAGAAAGTAGGTGTGCTTTAAAGTTTAATGTGTTGGATTTATGACACAAATGAGTTGATGGCCTAGCGGTGGTGGCGTGAGTTGGCATGTGAGAGGACTTTGGTTCGAATCCCTTGGCACGCAAAGGTTGATTATTTTGCTATGTTGGGACGGCAAGAGTTGGTGTTGGTTTTAAACTCTGGTGATGGAGGGATCCCACATCGGGAAGCTAACATAAGAGTAGATGGAGAGCTGGCTTTAAATAGAGCAAACCAAGAGGAGAGTAGGCATACCCTTCTTGGCTGATCCCTTTTGCTTTGTGACATGCTCGTTTGGGTTGGGCGTCAGCTAAGAGTGTTTGGAGCGCGGATTAACTGCAGTCTCCTAACAGGTGTGTATTTCTCATTACTCTAGCAGTAGGACGGCTATTTCAGGCCGCAATGGGCTGAAATGGGCCATGTGGTCCCAATAGGTCCGTAGGCCCAAGTGGATAAGTTGTAAAATTACTAAAATACCCCTGTAGGGTAGGACTACTGATTTTCCCCTGGAGGGTAAAATGACTATTTTGCCGCTCGTGCGTAAATGACTAACTTGTGTGATGATTGGGTTAGTTGAAGTGGATTTATGTTAGTTATCGTTAATTCGTATGTCTAATGTGTTAGTGATCGATTGTAGGATTATCACGTGGGAGATATCATCATCAATCGTTATCAACCAGGTGTGTAAACGACACCCTCCCTTAGACTGAATCAGTAAAAGCCGAAATACCGAAACGTTGGTATTTTGTGAACTCGCGAGCGTGCGAGCGCTCATGAGACTGTTGTTAATGAATAGCATTTGGATGATTAGAGTGCAGAGTGTGCATTTTCGTGCACAACGGTATTTTTGGGTTTAATAGGCCGAAAACGGGCCAATGGGCCAACGGGCCCATTTTGGTAAAAAGACGAGGTAAGTACTTCTGATTACTTGGTAAACATTAGAATGAGCATGAAACCTTAGCAATAGGTAATAATTACTAAAATACCCTTATGCATGCAAAATTACGATTTTACCCCTAGGGTTATTTTTTTCTGAAAAGCATGATGTTCTGTTTCTGTATATGTATGCCATGACACATTATTTCTGTTGCATGGGACATGGGTTTATATTGATTGAGGAAGCGTTCTGGCAGCCTCGCTGCAATCTGGTGGCTTCGCCACATCTATATATGTTCTGGTGGCCTAGCCACAATATCTGTATCTAGTGGCTTCGTCACAATATCTGGCAGCCTCGCTGCAATTTCTGTGGTGTGTAGCGGTTGGGTGGGTCGAGTAGTCTCCCTACATGGTGTAAGGCTGGTACGGGGCTGTTATGGATGGCTTTGGGTTGGGATTTCTACATTCATGATATATTTGTTTTGTATCTGCTATGGGCCTATGGGTTTCATTCTGATTTCTGTACTGGGCCAAGGCCCAGATAAGTCTGACTCTAAGGTTTGATCTGTTTTGGGCTATGGTTGGGTTATGTTACACACTGAGTTTACCAAACTCACCCTTTATTTTCATCTCTGTAGGAAATCCCCAACCATAGTGGGCTTGGAGCTGTGAGGGATTCAGAGTGGCCACATCATCTGCAAAGTTGGTTTTTCTAAGTTAGTTTATTTTTATTATTTTTATATTCTGATTTAATTTTGGGTTTTAAGTTGTAATAAGGCCGCTATTTAAATTTCTTTTTTCCGTCTATGGTTTTATTTTCTGATTATATTTATACTATGTCGAAACTACTAGTGTTAGGCTATGCGGGTTTTCAAAATTAATGAACGTTTTCCAAGACTCAACAAGCACAACAAATGGATAGCCTAAAGATTGATAAATCGGCTTTTCATTCAACCGTTGTTTTTACAAAGACCACCCCAATCACTTAAACCAACAAATGCATACTAAGTCGTAAGTCCATGTGACACGTCAGATCTGGCCATAACGTCTGGGCCGGGTTTGGGGTGTTACATCGTTGGAGCATCGACACACTATCTACTAGCTATTTTGGGTATTTATAGTAAAATCATTTTGGTATAATAGTTGTATAGGACAACTTGGCCAATAGTGGCTTGAAAATGATGTTTTGTAACCTAGCCATTAGAATGGCTAGTAATAGTTTATTTTGGTATGACTATGTAGGTTATTATGATATATACACATGTTTTATGTTAAGTATATGTGTTCAAATGATGCTAATGCCTAAGTTAACCCAAGGTAAGTTTTTAAACACACACGCATGTAACGATATGCCTTGTTGAATTATGGAGTTTGCTTAATTTAAATGCTTGAAATGCTTGGTACTGGATGTGGGTTTCAAGTGCAAGCCTTTGGTGTGATTTTGAGTGTGAAATGAAGCTAGAAATGGCTTTATTTTGTCCACACGGGTTGACACACAGGCGTGTGTCTAGATCGTGTGTGACACATGGCCGAGTACATGGGCGTGTAGTTAGGCCATGTGTCCCCTGCACCTTAATTTTGGGAAACAGAATGCTCAGAATTGAGCACATGGGCAGAGACACGGACGTGTGTCTCAACCATGTGTGCTACACGGCTTAGAACATAGGCGTGTGTCTTGGCTATGTGAAACCTGCACCTAATTTTTAATAGAATTAATTAATCACACGACCTAGCACACTGGCATGTGGCATGGACGCATGCACAAGTTAGAGAGTTACACGGAGTCGAACACGGCCTGTAGCACGGGCGTGTCCCAAGGTCACATGGGCGTGTAAGCTCTGCACCTTGAAATTTTTTTGAAATGTCGTGAAAAATTCTTAGAGTTCTCGATTAAGTCCAGACTTGATTCTAATGCTCGTATTGGGCCTTGAGGGTCCAATTAAGGGATGTTTTGAATGATCTCAATTAATGAATAGTAATTTACATAAATTATTTGTAAAATATTCTGAAAGTTTTGGCAATGCTCTAAAACCCAATTTCGATGACAAATACAATTTAACGGTGTTACATCCAGTGGTGTCAGAGCTACGATTTAGCTGATTCTAATATTTAACGTAGCAAATACGAGTTTAGCTATACATGCCATTATATAATTTGTGATAGTGTGATGACTCCTGATAATTTTGAATGTGTTTTTCATATAATAATGTCATCCAACTGAGCTAGAGCTGAATCCGAGGAAGCTGAGAGCAATGCTTCAGCTTCAATTCAAAGAGTTGTGTCTACGTCTGGTAGTGACAAGCTCGTGTCTAAGGGTCGAATTGAAGAGGCAAAATAGGCCTTCTTTTAATTGATGAATGAATGGTTTACTGAGTATTTAAGAACAAACCCGGCTGTACAACGACCTCCCCCACCTGCTCCTCAACCAGTTCCTGAGATGTCACAGGGTGCTGAACCTGTTAGAATGGGTAAGCCTCCGTAGGTAAAATCCGCAAGAATGGGGCAGAAGAATTTAGAGTTACCGTAGATGATGATCCAAAAAGAGCTGAATTTTGGTTGGAAAATACCATCTGGGTTTTTAATGAATTATCTTGTACCTCTGCTGAATGTCTGAAATGTGCAGTATCTCTACTGAAAGATACAACTTATCATTGGTGGAATACCATACTTTCAGTTGTGCTGAGAGATAACTTTACATAGGAATTCTTCCAAGCCGAATTCAGAAAGATATATGTTAGTCAGAGTTTTATGGATCAGAAAAAGAATGAATTTTTTTAGGGAGACATGACTGTATCTGAGTATGAACGAGAATTTGTTCGGTTGAGCAAATATGCCAGAGAAAGGGATCTAACTGAGGCTGAGATGTGTAAATGCTTTGAAGAGGGTTTAAATGAAGATATAAAGTTATTGATCGGAATTCTCAATATAAGGGAATTTGCTATGTTAGTCGATCGAGCACACAAAGTTGAGGAATTGAGTAATGAAAAGAATCAAGCTGAAAGAGAGGCTTGGGTTCTAGAAAAAGAACTATCAGTAAGTCACAGTCATTTTCTTTTAAGAAATTAAAGAAGAATTATGATCGAGTTACCACCTCTGTGGGATATTTTGGAAGAGAGCGGGGCTCTCAACATTCTATCTCGAGGTCTTTATCTCCATCTGTGACCAGTGTGGGTAGTATTGGTAATCCCAAACCGAAATGTAAACATTGTAACAAATTTCATCATGGAGAATGTCAGTCTAGAAGTGGAGCTTGTTTTGGATGTGGTTCACTTGACCATTTTCTCAGAGATTGCCTAGAAAGAGCTGAAAAAGAAATAGAACCAACTCCAAAGCTGAGTAATCTTGTTTCGAGGGGTAGACCATCCCGTCACACTGGCTATGTTACTGGTAATCGAGCTACTACCAGGGATACAACAGCTAGATTTGAGGCAAGGGCACCTGCAAGGACATATGCTATTCATGCTAGAGAAGATGCCTCTGTGCCAGGCATCATTACTAGAACATTTTCTCTACTTGATATTGATATTACTGCTTTGATTAATCCTGGTTCCACACATTCATACATATGCATGAACTTAGTGTTTTTTAAGAATTTACCTATTGAATTCATTGAATTTGTGGTTAAAGTTTCAAATACCCTGGGCCAGTGTGTTATGGTGGATAAAGTTTGAAAGAACTATCCATTGATGGTAAAAGGCTATTGCTTTCCGACTGACTTCATGTTATTGCGATTTGATAAATTAGATGTGATTTTGGGAATGGATTGATTAACCCAATATGATGTAATGGTGAATTATAAACAAAACTATATTGTATTCAAATGTGAGAGTGGTGAATTACTTCATGTTGAATCTGATAAACTGGATGGATTACCTAATGTGATTTCAGTAATTTCAGCACAGAAATTTGTCAAAAAGGGTTATGATGCTTATCTTGCATATGTGATGGATACTAAAGTATTTGAGTCAAAGATTCAATCAGTGCCAATTGTATGTGAATTTCCTGATGTATTCCCAGAAGAATTACTTGGTTTACCACCAAATAGAGAAGTGGAATTCGCTATAGATCTTGTTCTGGGTACAACACCGATATCCATAGCACCTTACAGAATGGCTCCCACTGAATTGAAAGAGCTGAAAGTAAGGTTGCAAGAATTGATTGACAGAGGTTTTGCTCGACGTAGTTTCTCACCTTAGGTGAGCTAGTTCTGTTTGTTAAAAAAAAAGATGAATCGTTGAGGCTGTGCATTGATTACAGAAATCTCAACAAAGTTACAATAAATAACAAGTGTCATTTGTCTCGTATTGATGACCTGTTTGACCAATTAAATATGCCATTATATTTTCCAAGATTGATCTCTGTTCTAGCTATTATCAACTAAGGGTAAAGGACTCAGATGTACCAAAGGCAGCTTTTAGAACCAGGTATGGACACTATGAGTTTCTTATGATGCTATTCGGTTTGACAAATGCACTTGCTGTGTTTATGGATCTGATGAATAGAAATTTTAGCCCATATTTAGACAGGTTTGTGGTGGTATTTATAAATGATATTTTGGTTTACTCCTGATATGAAAATGAACATGCAAAGCACTTGAAAATAGTGTTGCAAACTTTGCGAGAGAAGAAATTGTATGCCAAATTTAGTAAATGTGAATTTTGGCTATGGGAACTTAGTTTTCTTGGGCATATAGTATTTGCAGAAGGTGTCCGGATGGACCCAAATAAAATTTCAGCCATTGTTAACTGGAAGCCACCAAAGAATGCGTCTGAAGTCTGAAATTTTCTGGGACTAGCTAGTTATTATCAGAGGTTTGTAAAAGGTTTTTCAATGATAGCTTCTCCTCTGACCTGTCTATTACAAAAGCACGTGAAATTTCAGTGGACTGATAAATGCCAGTAGAGTTTTGATAGATTAAAAGCTTTATTGATAGAAGCTCCAGTGTTAGTTCAGCCAAAATTCATAAGGAATTTATAGTTTTGATAGTGTGTTTTGATGCAAGAAGGTAAAGTGGTAGCCTATGCTTCACGACAGCTAAAGCCACATGAAAAGAACTACCCGACACACTATCTTGAATTGGCAGCCATTGTTTGCATTGAAAATCTGGTGGCATTATTTATTTGGTGAAAAATGACACATATTCACTAATCATAAAAGTCTGAAGTACTTGATGATACAGAAAGATTTGAATTTGAGACAATGCAGGTAGCTTGAGTTATTGAAGAATTATGATCTGATTATCGATTATCATCCGAGAAAAGCCTTTCTGGTTGCTGATACTCTGAGTAGAAAATCTCTGTTTTCCTTGCGAGTGATGAATACATGATTGTCACTATCTGATGATGGTTTAATCATAGTTGAGTTAAAAGCTAGACCAATGTTTTTACAGCAAATCTTTGAAGCTCAGAAAAATGATAGTAAGTTGTAAACAAAACGAATACAAAGTGAATCGACTCTTGACTCAAAATTTCAGATCGGGACTGATGGTTGTTTGTTATTGAAAGGCAGAGTATGTGTACCGAAGGTTCAGAACTAGTACAAAAGATTTTGAATGAAGCTCATAATGGTAACATGTCTATACATCCTAGTAGTAATAAAATGTATAATGTTCTAAAAAAAATGTACTGGTGGCTAAGAATGAAACGAGATATTTCTGAGTTTGTATCAAATGTTTGATATGTTAGCAAGTAAAAGTTGAACATCAGTTGCCTTTTGGATTATTACAGCCAATTACGACACCAGAATTGAAATGAGAAAGAATTACTATGGACTTTGTATCAGGGTTACCCCTGTCTCTAAAGAAGAAAGATGCCATTTGGGTAATTGTTGATCGATCGACAAAGTCTACACACTTTATTCCAGTACGTATGGATTTTTCCTTGGATAGATTGGCTGAATTATATGTTTCTGAGATTGCCAGATTGCATGGAATGCCTGTCTCCATTATTTCAGATAGAGTCCCTCGGTTTACATCTCGATTCTGGAGCAAATTCCAAGAAGCTCTAGGTACTCAGTTACACTTTAGTACTGCATTTCATCCCCAGACAGATGGTCAATTTGAACGGGTAATACAAATCTTGGAAGATATGCTTCGATGTTGTATACTTAAGTTTGAAGGTAACTAGGAAAGGTATTTGCCTTTGGTTGAATTTTCTTATAATAGTAGTTATTAGTCTAGTATTAAAATTACACCGTATGAAGCCTTGTATGGTCGCAAATGTAGAACTCCATTGTATTTGACAGAACTCAGTGAGAAAAAGTTACATGGAGTTGACTTAGTTCATGAAACCGAGGAATAAGTGAAAGTAATTTGAGACAGTTTGAAAGCGGCCTCTGATCGTCAAAAGTCCTATGCTGATCTCAAACGAAAGGAAATAGAATTTCAAGTCGGTGACAAAGTATTCTTGAAAGTATTGCCTTGGAAAAAGGTTCTCCGATTTGGTCGTAAATGAAAACTGAGTCCACGGTTCATTGGACCATATGAGATTACAGAAAGAATTGGACCGGTTGCATATTGGATAGCTTTACCACCAGAACTTGATCAGATTCATAATGCTTTTCATGTGTCTATGTTACGGCGGTATCGATCCGATCCCTCACATGTTATCACGTATAGTGAAGAACAAATCAAAATCTTAGCTCGGGAAACAAAATAGTTAAGAAATAAAAAGGTAGCTTTAGTAAAAGTTCTTTGGCAACGTCATGGTATTAAAAAAGCTACTTGGGAACTGCAGGACACTATGAGGAGGCAATACCTGAATCTTTTTACTGGTAAGACTTTCGGGGACGAAAATCCTTAAGGAGGGAGTTGTAATAGCCCATTTTCAGTGAAATCGGAACAGTGGTTTCAAGACCACAAATCTGACCCGAAAATAAAATTTATTTTTATTTTATTATATGGTCCGTATTATGATAGACATGTCGTGTGAAAATTTTGATACGAAAATTTTATCGGTTAAATGTTTAATTATGAAAAGGACTAAATCGCATAAAATGCAAAAGTTGAATTCTAGTATTTATAAGAATTAAATTGCTATGGAATTCAAAACTAAGGGTCCTTATATTAATTAGACCATTAAAGAAAAGTACATAGATTTTTGGTGACTCGTCCATGGAAAAATTAGAAAAGAGTAGAGACTAAATTAGAAATCACAAAAATTAAAAGATGATAATTAATTAAAAAGAAATTATCATCTTATTTTCATGTCTTCTTCCCTAAAATTTCGATGGAAACCCTAAGAGAGAGGAAGAAAACTTTCCAAGCTTAAAAAGGTGTAACACCCCAAACCCGGCCTAGACGTTATGGTCGAATCTGGCGATGTCACATTGAAGTGTTTTTCATAAAGTATGATATTGTAAAAATCCATTCTCAATTAATCCTCTTTGTGTGATCTTAAAGATGTTCGTTTAATTTAAAATTCAAGTCGTTTAGCAAAATGTTAGTCATATTAAAATTGTTATTACTTTTTAAAACATTGTTTGTTGCGGAAGCTTTTAAAATATGTTGCGTAAATGTGGTGTTTTGAAAAAATGTTTATCTTTTTGAAATCCCTTGTTCTACTACTAATAGATATGAATCAAAATAAATAAAACCCAAAAATTAAAGGTTAAAAATTAAAGAGTCCTTATTGCAAAACAAATTACCCCAAATAAAACTACTTATAATTTAAACCCAATAAAAAAGTCCGTGCAGTTGTGTGGCCACCTTTGAGTCCCTCGTAGCACCGACCTGCCTAAGCCTAGGGATTACCTACGTAGATAAACAGAAGGGATAGTTTACGAAAACACAGTGTGTAATCCTTTTATAAATAAACAGTCAATCATGCAGTCTAGGCCTAAGCCCGTATCTGTAACAATTTAGTTTCATTTAGGCCTTAGCCCATTCTAGTATCAATATCAGTGTGGACCTTAGCCCATTTTAGTGTCGGTAACAATACAGATATGCAATCAGGAATCCTACCCAACCAGCCTCTACACTCCACTCCGTCCAGCCTTGCACTCCATGTGGGGATAAAACCAAACCACCCCTCCCTACACTCCAAAATAGCACCGGTTGCGGCACTAAACAGTATTTGCTGCAGAGCTGCCGGTACAGTACAATTCCTTCAATCATAATAAACCCATCCCCATGCAACATATCATAATATCATGTATGTATGCAATATATATAAAATGGCATGCTCAATCAATCATACATCTTATAAGGGCATAATAGTCATTTTACCTCATAGGGGCATAACAGTCATTTTATCAATTTAAGGTTCAAGGTATACTTACCGACCCAACAGTACGGCCATAGTCGTCTCGGACGACCCGTGTAACCTTAAAATACAACAGTGAAAAAGGGCCCAAGGCCCAAAATGCGGACCCACACGCTTGTGTAGTCCACATAGCCCAGAAATGGCCTTGGCCGTGTGAACTACACAGCCTAGCCCAATATTCTCCACACGTCCATAGGGCTCACATGGCCCATTTCGGCTCACCATGGCCCAAATCAGCCTCAAGCCATGAAATCGCCCATGACCAGCCTTAATGATCATACGCCCATGTTTAGGCGTTCAGAATACCACAAAAGTGAGCATACGCTCGTGTAGCATTGATGGTCTCCTATTTTGGCTTTTGCCAATTTACTATTATGGCAGTGTTGTTGCACACCTGGTGTGATTAAAGTTAACCACACTCCGAATACTCCTATACCTGGAATCAATCAACAAGCCATTTAATCTGTTATCTAATTCATATATCAAATGGAATCTAATGAAATTCCAACACGATCACAATAGACTCCTCCTTGCTGAAAACCATTCAAAACTGCACCTTTGGTTCTCAGGGGACGCACCAATCACCCTTGGTCTTCACCTACATGAAAGTCACAACCTATTTATTACCTATTCTTGGATTATAATACAACTTCGACTGAACCGCACTTACCGATCAATACCACCCTCACTCAAAAACTTGTGAATCATTACAACAAGAACCTAAAACACTTACCAAGCAACAACAGAGCAGAGCGTAAATTGGTGATGCAGCGATCAAAGAGCCGAAGAGGAGAATTGAACTAAAACAGTAAACAGAGGGGGTAACGATAGGAAGAGGAGAAGGATGGTGTTTAGAAAGGAGAAAAGTCGAAAGGGCAGAAGTGAAGTAGAGACTTACTTACCAATATTCGGCCAAGGGAATGTGCAAGTAGATGCGCGACTTGTTGAAGGAAATGGGGAAGAACTAGAGAAGGGGAAAATCAGTAGGAGAGCAAGCCAAAAAGAGAAGAGAAATCTATCCAAAAACTGAAAGACAAGAGAGGAGAAAAGGAGCAATATTCGACCAAAGCACAAAGGGAAATGATGACTATCAAGAATCGATTGAGAGGGAGAAGAAGAAGCAGTTGGTCAGTAAGAGAACAAGTAAGCTCGGAATAACAAAAAAAAGGAGAAAACTCGAATAATCCCTACCAAAAGTCAGCCCCAGGAAGAGAGAAAAATAGACAGTCAAGAAGCAGAAAAAAGACAAAAGCAAAATTCGGCATACTAGGGAAAAGGGTTGACAGAAATGGAAACTAGAGAGAACAACCCATCCCAGCCAAAATTCTTGAGTGCCCTCAATTCAATTTCGGCACGACACTCCCTTTCACCTCTACCTCCCAATATTTCCTCCCCAAATCCCTCCATGCTGTCCACTTCCCCCTCAACTACCAAATTCAAACACCACTCAACCACTTCAGCAGTTCAGGTTGACTAGGACTCCAACACGACCTCATTAGCAAAATAAAAGGCTCCACTACCCAAAGCAGGACTCGAACCTCAGACCTTATGGAACAACAACACGCCACCTATCCGTTAGACTAGTAGGACCTTTCTAAAATAAAATACCCATATTTTATTTAAAAGCTTACTGCCTAGAGACAGGGTTTATTCCTTTAAAAAAAACTTTTGCATAAGCCAAGGCTTGAACCCAAGACTTCTCAGACACTTCCCAAAACACTTAACCACTGAAGCAAATACATAGTTGTGTCACTTTCTTACACAACTAAACATTTAGGTGCAGCCTCCTAACTGTTCCCATGCTCAAAACCTAATACTTCTAGGCCTAAAATTTGGGGCGTTACAAAAGGTATGAAATCAAGTCCCGTTTATAGTAATTTTTATATTTTTGGAATCGGGATAGTCCAATCTATCTATTTGGGGGATTAATTTGTAAAGTTATCAAGGTATGAAATTTGGGTCATGGATGAATATGCTGAAAATTAGAAATTTATGGTAGAAAATGAAAGATTGTTGATAGATAAACAACTTTTACAAAGTGATTTTTGATGAAAACATGATTTAGGGACTAAAATGTAAAGTTGTGAAATTCGATGAAAAATTCTGCATTTTTATGAATACATCTACTATAAATTTTGCAATGGGATTTTGGTTAGGCTTGGAATAGGAAGTAAATTGCACAAGTTTCATTTTCCAAGCCGAGGGACGAAATTGGAATTTATGGAAAAGTTAGGGGCAAAATGGTAATTTTGCCTAGAATGTAAATTGAGTCCAAATGAGTATAAAATATGAGAAATTGATGATTAATGCTATTTATATAGATCCGGACAACATAAATTCAAGGTTAGATCAAGGAAAAGAAAAGGGCTCGGATTAGTAGATTACTTACACGAACAAGTGTCGAGGTAAGTTCATATAACTTAATCGAACATGTAAATATTATTAATTAAATGTTGTGTTTGTGTGTAATGTGACTTATATGGATGTTAATTATTTGGTTGCTATAATGAAAAATTGAATACGTGCTTGTATTGGTGGAAAAAGGGTTATGTCCTGATTGAATATTGAATTCCGATGAATAAATGTGCTTTCCCGAAAAGAATGAGGTCTTGCATTTTTTACTGACGAGAATTAGCTCGGACAAGTAATCCTATTGACCTTATTATAGGAAGGATTTGGCCCGGACGGGTAATTCTGATACGATATCTCTCGAGTATATTGTAACGCCCGGTACCCGAGACCGTTGCCAGAGTCGAACACGAGGTATTTACGGACTTATTTCATTTACTTACACAGTTCATTTTTAAATTTCCAGACATGCTGGTTAACTGCATCACAGTCACTTTAAAAATCATATCTCGAGTTCCAAAGCTCGAAAACCGATTCCGTAAATTTTTCCTGAAACTAGACTCATATATTTATCTAAAATTTTTTTTCTAGGATTTTTGGTTGGGCCAATTAGTACAGTTTATTAGTTAAAGTCTCCCCTGTTTCAGGGTTCTACTACTCTGACCTTCATGCATTACGACTTAGATATCTCCCTGTACAGGGCTTAAATACTTATGCTGTTTGTTTCTAATGAAACTAGACTCAAAGAGGAATCTGTACACATAGGGCATGACTTCTAATTATCTCTGGTTAGTTTATAGTGAATTTCCAAAGTCAGATCAGGGGATCCAGAAATCCCTCTAGCCTTCTTTCACGAAAACTTAAACATCTCTTAAATTACAACTCATATGATCGTTTTGTTTCTTCCATATGAAAATAGACTCATCAAGGTCCGATTAAATAATTTATTCACTATTTAATTCTATTCCTACTATTTTTAGTGATTTTTCAAATTCACATCACTGCTGCTGTCGGCATCTGTTTTTAAGGTAGACTTTACCTATTTCATAATTTCCATGATTCAACTAGCCCTTTAACATACATAGCACAAAAATATGAACGTGATTAACCATTCCAATGGCTAATCATTGCCAAGCATTTCCACACCTCTCAATAACTATATATATACAAAATGATTATAACGCTATGCTCAAAATATATAAATCATTTTCGCATGGCTATCCAAATATATACATTACCAAAGTACTTGACTAACAACAAAAGGGTAGCCCTATACAAGCCATTATCAGAGTTCAACTGAAAGAGTACCAAAAGGGCTTTGATAGTGTGGGTGACTTCGACTTTGACACTCCCGAGTCCGATAGCTGACGAACCAAAATCTATAAAACAGAGAATCAAAGAAACGGAATAAGCATTTAATGCTGAGTAAGTTTTGAGCAATGAAATTAGGCACAACTGAAGTATAGCATTCATGTGACTAGACGGATAATTTCATATACACATATTCTCAAAATCATACCTACTTCACATTTCCAACCCTTATATTCATACATAAGGGATCAACTTAACCAAAGGCCGGAAGCTTATTCATCGACTGAGTGAATACTATTTAAAAGGAATCAACTATTCCAATGCATATACGAAACATACCTCATCGTTGGGATTTTACGAGCGTATTAATTGAAATTATTACAGCAAGATCGCTCACTTCCAAACCCAAGTATCTTCGGGATTTAGCCGGATATAACAACTCGCACAAATGCCTTTGGGTCTTAGCCCGGATATAGTCACTAGCATAAATACCTTCGGGACTTAGCCTGGATATAGTCGCTAGCACAAATGCCTTCGGGTCTTAGCCCAGATATAGCAACTCGGACAAATGCCTTCGGATCTTAGTCCGGATATAGTCACTAGCACAAAAGCCTTTGGGACTTAGCCCGGATATCATTCGAATAACCATGCACATATATCAATAAATCATGACACATCCATATTTCATTTTCATTACTAAAGCTCAAACACAAGACAGTTATCACACTTACCAATTTCGGCTCAATAGCCACATACAAAGAGCATGATTTTGATTGGCTTTATAACATGATCTCTATACACATTCGGCTACCCGTCATAGGCATAAACTATTCACCTCAATATATAATTCAAGTAGAATCATTATATCACTGTTTATTTGTTATGCTTGTATGTCATGACTTAATCAAATCATAATCTAAGTTTCATTACTCGACGACTTACCTCGGATGTTGTCGAATGATTTCAACGGCTATTCGATCACTTTTTCCTTTCCCTTATCCAACTTTGATCCTTCAAGCTCTTGAGCTTAAGTTCAACAAATTTTAACTAGTCATTAATCGACTATTCAAGCATTACTTTCAGAATATAATACATATGGATTCGACTTTCACACATATAGTTTATAGTAAGCTTTATAAAAATCAGTAATTAATTCATTAGCAAATTTTCATTAATGTTTACAATATAATTACAATTTCCTTATAAGCTGACTTCCTGAACAACAGTCACTAAAGTTTTTATAACTGGAGCTACGAAACTCCAAATCAATTGCCGTAAATTTTTTTTGATACAAGACTCATTTATCTATTATCCATAAAATTTACAAAATTTTTAGTTTAGCCCAACAATACCAGATTTTTCTTAAATCTCACCTTGTTTCACTATTTGACTAAACTGACTACTCTTCACTACGAATCAAATTTCTCATTGTACAGAATTCAAAATATGTTTTTGTTTATTTCATTTGAAACTAGACTCATTAAGGAGTCTAAGCATATAAATTTTATCTTAGGGCCATTTTTGTACAATTTATACTGATTTTATAAAAACAGAACAGGGAATCTAGTAGTCATTTTGACTCAGCCCCACAATACTTCAAATATCTCAAGATCGGTAACTCTTTTGTTTTTATGGTTTCTTTTCTAAGAAACTAGACTCTTCAAGCTTTAATGACATAATTCATTCAGCCTCTAAATCAACTCCTACAATTTATGGCGATTTTCCAAAATCACCTTAATAGCTAGCTTAGCAAACCTTAATTTAACATATAATTGTTCATAACACAATTAAAGCATCCTCTCCATTCCTTCAATTCAAAGCACATACATTGCCCAATAATATCCAAAATCATATCCTCTCCATCTAACTACCAATTTTTTTCATCCAAATAACATGAACAACAACCATATTTCTCTTCTACTTCCTACCATGGCCGAATGCTCAAGACACCCTACCATTTCAAGTTTGGTCATGGGTTAAGCAAAGAGCTTAATGACTAACTCAAAAAAAATGCTAGAAATCCAAGAATCATCCTTGAACTTACCTTGATTTAGCTAACCACCATAGCTGAATTTTTTCCAAGCTTTTTCTCTTCTAGTCACGGCAATGAGGAGCAAAGATGACAACTTTGGTTTCTCCTCCCATTACCACATGTTTTATTATTCTTAATTCCTTATTTTATTTTGTAAACTAATAATGCTAATAGAAAATACATATTATCATTCATGACCCATACCATGGCCGGCCACTAGCTATTATAAATGGAAATTTGACATGCAAACCCCTCATTTATATAACATGCATTAATAGGTCCTTATAGATTAACCTATCACCTTTTAAAAGTGCCACACATAAGTCCTATTAATTAAATTCACATGCAATCGACTAAATCGAAGCTTAAAACTTTCACACATTCATATTCACATATTTTAGACAATAAATATCATATTCAAATACTTCGATGACTCGGTTTAGCGGTCCCGAAACCACTTTCCGACTAGGGTCAATTTAGGGCTGTCACAACTCTCCCCCACTTAAGAAATTTTCGTCCCCGAAAATCTTACCAGTAAATAGGTTTGGGTATCGTTCTTTCATAGAGTTCTCGGTTTCCCAAGTAGCTTCTTCGATCCCGTATTTGAGCCATAACACCCTTACTAACGGAACCCTTTTGTTTTGCAACTCTTTCACTTCACGAGCTAGGATACGAATCGGTTCTTCTTCATAACTCATATCGGCTTGAATTTCAACCTCAGAGGGATTTATTATGTGCGAAGGGTCGGATCTGTAACGTCGAAGCATCGAAACATTAAAAACGTTGTGAATCTTCTCGAGGTCAGGGGGTAAAATCAATCTATATGCCACTAGGCCAACTCGTTTGGATATTTCATACGGCCCTATGAACCTCGGACTCAGTTTGCCCTTACGGCCAAATCTGAGTATCTTTTTCCAAGGCGAAACTTTAAGAAACACTTTATCTCCCACCTGATACTCAATGTCTTTTCGTTTCAAATCCGCATACGACTTTTGACGATCTGATGCTGCCTTCAGACTTTCACGAATTATTTTTACTTTCTGCTTAGCATCTTTAATCAAATCAACTCCGAAAATTTTACTTTCACTGAGCTCGGTCCAAAACAATGGTGTACGGCATTTACGACCGTACAAAGCCTCGTAAGGTGCCATCTTAATACTTGATTGAAAACTATTGTTGTAAGCGAATTCGATCAAAGGTAAATACCATTCCCATGAATCACTAAACTCAAGGATGCTACATCTCAACATATCCTCGAGTATCTGAATTATCCGCTCGGATTGAACATCGGTTTGGGGATGAAAAGCGGTGCTAAAATGCAACTTGGTACCCAAAGCTTCTTGCAATTTCTTCCAAAATCGCGAGGTGAATCTCGGATCTCTATCCGACACAATTGAAATGGGTACCCCATGTAATCTCACAATCTAAGAAACATACAATTCAGCTAGTTTATCCAATGAATAATCCATACATACGGGAATAAAATGAGCCGACTTAGTCAGTCTATCAACAACAACCCAAATCGCATCTTTCTTACTCGCCGACAATGGTAACCCAGATACAGAGTCCATCGTGATTCGTTCCCATTTCCATTCAGGTATCATGATCGGCTGAAGTAAACCTGTAGGCACTTGATGTTTCGCTTTCACTTGTTGGCATATTAAACACTTCGAAACGAAATCAAAAATGTCTCGTTTCATACCATGCCACCAAAACTGACGTCTCAGATCGTTGTACATTTTCGTACTCCCCGGGTGAATTGACATTCAGCTACAATGAGCTTCGTTCAGAATCATCGAAATAAGTTCCGAATTTCTTGGAACACACAAACGACTTCTGAACCTCAAACAATCGTCATCATCAATTTGAAACTCCGATTCCATATTCGAAACACATTCAGCCCGTTTTGCAACTAATTGATCATCGACTTTCTGAGCTTCACGAATTTGATGAATCAACGATGGTCTAGCCTTTAATTCCGCTACTAACACATTGTCGGATAGAATAGACAAGTGTACATTCATCGCTCGTAAAGTAAATAGTGATTTACGACTTAAAGCATCCGCAACCACATTAGCCTTTCCCGGGTGATAGTCAATGACAAGCTCATAATCTTTTAACAACTCGAGCCAACGTCTTTGTCGCAGATTCAAGTCTCTTTGAGTCATCAAATATTTGAGACTTTTGTGATCCGAATATACATGGCACTTCTCACCAAATAAGTAATGTCACCATATTTTCAAAGCGAATACGATGGCAGCTAGTTCGAGATCATGGGTTGGATAATTTTTCTCATGTGGCTTCAATTGTCTCGACGCATAAGCTACAACTCGACCTTCTTGCATCAATACACAACCCAACTCAAGTAAGGATGCGTCACTGTAAATGACAAACTCTTTGCCTGATTCAGGCTGCACTAGCACTGGAGCTTCAGTCAAGTAAGTTTTTAGTTGATCGAAACTTTTCTGACATTTTTCTGACCATTCGAACTTAACATCTTTCTGAAGTAGCTTCGTCATTGGTGTGGCTATCATCGAGAAACCCTTTACAAACCGTCTGTAGTAACCGACAAGTCCCAAAAAGCTCTGAACCTCAGTAATATTTCTCGGGGGCTTCCAGTTAAGTATGGCTGAAATTTTGCTCGGATCAACTCGAATACCCGATGCGGATACCACATGACCCAAGAAGCTCACCTCTCTTAACCAGAACTCACACTTACTGAACTTAGCATATAACTGCTTATCTCGTAAAATCTGCAACACTAATCTCAGGTGCTCAGCATGCTCGGTTTCATCTCTTGAATAGACCAAGATGTCATCAATAAACACAACTACAAACTGGTCCAAATACTGTCTAAAGACCCGATTCATCAGATCCATAAATACCGCAGGGGCATTAGTGAGCCCAAACGGCATCACTAAGAACTCATAGTGACCGTATCTCGTTCTGAAAGCTGTTTTGGGTATATCCGAATCTCGAATTCGCAACTGATAATAACCCGATCTCAAATCTATCTTTGAAAACACTGAGGCTCCCTTTAGTTGATCAAACAAATCGTCAATGCGCGGTATCGGATATTTATTCTTTATTGTCACCTTATTTAGCTGACATAGTCGATGTACAACCTCATGGTTCCGTCCTTCTTTTTCACAAACAATACTGGTGCACCCCAAGGTGAGAAACTTGGTCGAGCGAAACCTCTATCCATCAACTCTTGCAACTGAGCTTTCAATTCCTTTAATTTCGTTGGTGCCATACGATACGGAGCTATCAAAATCGGTGTAGTCCCAGGTACAAGCTCGATGCCAAACTCTACCTCCCGAACAGGTGGTAAACCCGGTAATTCTTCGGGAAAAACATCCAGATATTCACAAACCACCGGCACAGATTCAGGCTTCTTTTCTAACTCTTTGTCATCAAGTACATACTCAAGGTATGTTCACACCCCTTTCTTACATATTTATGAGCCAACATCGATGATATTACAGCTGGCAACCTATTCAAGTCAGTAGACTCAACTCGGATTATCTCGTTATTTACACACCTCAAATCGATGGTTTTTCTTTTGCAATTTACAATTGGATCATGTACGGTCAACCAATCCATACCGAGGATAACATCAAATTCATCAAACGGTAAAAGCATCAAATCAGCCAGAAAACAGGAACCTCGGATTACTAGGGGACATTTCTTACACACTTTGTCGACAAGCACGTAACGACCCAAGGGATTTAACACCCGAATTACGAACTCAGTAGACTCAACAGGTAAAGTCTTACTGGATGCTAAGGTTTCACATATATAAGAATGAGTAGAACCAGGGTCAATCAAAGCAATCACATTAGTATCAAAGAGAGTAAAAGTATCGGTAATAACATCTGGCGAGGAAGCATCCTCGCGTGCGCGTATAGCATAAGCTCTAGCAGGAGCACGAGCCTCAGATTTGGTTGTAGCATCTCTAGATCCTCTCTGACCGCCACTAGCATTGCCCGTATTTCTAGATGGTCTACCCCGAGCACTAGTAGCACCAGGTTTCCCACTCTGATTTACATTCTGTTCAGACAATCTCGGGCAATCTTTAATAAAGTGGTCAGCTGATCCGCACTTGTAACCGGAGCGGTCATGGAATCTACAACTCCCCAAATGCCATTTACCACAATACTGACACTCCGTTCTGTCTTGACGATCATTTCCAACACTGGCGACCGAAGTGACTCGTGCACCCACAGGGGGTCGATCACGATCTCGTCTAGAAAAGCCCGAAGTGTCTCTAGATCGGCCTAAACCATCTCTAAATTTCTTTGATAACTGTTGAAAGGGCTTCCCCGAAGATCTCTTACGAAACTCCTTTGCTCCCATATCAGCTTTTCTTTTCTCCTTACTGAGCTCCTCGGCTTTGCAAACTCGCTCGACAAGTACCACAAATTCTCTGATTTCTAAAATGCCAACATATAGCTTTATATCATCGTTCAGTCCATCTTCGAAACGTTTACACATCACAGCTTCTGAAGAAATGCATTCTCGCGCGTACCGGCTAAGCCTTACAAACTTTCGTTCATAGTCGGTAACCGACATGGAACCTTGTTTAAGTTCAAGAAATTCCTTCCGTTTTTGATCAATGAATCTCTGACTGATATACTTTTTCGAAACTCGGTTTGGAAAAACTCCCAAGTTACTTGCTCTCTGGGCACAACAGAAATCAACGTATTCCACCAATAGTAGGCAGAATCACGTAGCAAGGAGATAGTACACTTTAGGCATTCATCGGGTGTGCAAGATAGTTCGTCAAGTACCCGAATAGTGTTGTCCAACCAAAATTCAGCTTGCTCGGCATCGTCGCTGTCCGTAGCTTTAAATTCAGTAGCCCCGTGTTTTCAGATTCTGTCAACTAGGGGCTTATTTGACCTTATTTGGTCAGTTACCGGAGGTATTGCAGGTGCGGGGGATGTATTAGTCGGGAATGGGGGTTGTGGAACAGTCGTATTAGTTCGAATGTATTGGTTGAACCAATCATTCATCACGCTATAGAAAGCTTGTCTAGCTTCATCATTCGGATTACTAACAATAGGTTGAGAGTCTGCCGGCGCTGTCCCTTGTGCGGGAGCAGGCGCTACACTCTCAAGATCATCAGCTACCGCTCGGTTGGGATCGGAATCATTACTATAAATAAACACATTTTCAATAGTCAGAAATCACCACACTATCAAATAATCACACAATGGCATGTATAGCTAGACCCAAACGTATTACGGTAGTCCTAGAATCGACTAAACTGTAGCTCTGATACCATTAAAATTGTAATGCCCGGTACCCGAGACCGTTTTCGGAGTCGAACACGAGGTATTTACGAACTTATTTCATTTACTTACACAGTTCATTTTTAAATTTTCAGACATGCTGGTTAACTGTATCACAGTCACTTTAAAAATCATATCTCGAGTTCCGAAGCTCGAAAACCGATTTCGTAAATTTTTCCTGAACTAGACTCATATATTTATCTACAATTTTTTTTCTAGGATTTTTGGTTGGGAAAATTAGTACAGTTTATTAGTTAAATTCTCCCCTGTTTCAGGGTTCGACTACTCTGACCTTCATGCATTACGACTTAGATATCTCCCAGTACAGGGCTTCAATACTTATTCCGTTTGTTTCTAATGAAAATAGATTCGAAGAGGAATCTGTACATATAAGGAATGACTTCTAATTATCTCTGGTTAGTTTATAGTGAATTTCCAAAGTCAGATCAGGGGATCCAGAAATCCCTCTAGCCTTGTTTCACGAAAACTTAAACATCTCTTAAATTACAACTCATATGATCGTTTTGTTTCTTCCATATGAAAATAGACTCATCAAGGTTCGATTACATAATTTATTCACTATTTAATTCTATTCCTACTATTTTTAGTGATTTTTCAAATTCACATCACTGCTGCTATCGGCATCTGTTTTTAAGGTAGACTTTACCTATTTCATAATTTCCATGATTCAACTAGCCCTTTAACATACATAGCACAAAAATATGAACGTGATTAACCATTCCAATGGCTAATCATTGCCAAGCATTTCCACACCTCTCAATAACTATATCTATACAAAATGATTATAACGCTATGCTCAAAATATATAAATCATTTTCGCATGGCTATCCAAATATATACAATACCAAAGTACTTGACTAACAACAAAAGGGTAGCCCTATACAAGCCATTATCAGAGTTCAACTGAAAGAGTACCAAAAGGGCTTTGATAGTGTGGGTGACTTCGACTTTGACACTCTCGAGTCCGATAGCTGACGAACCAAAATCTATAAAACAGAGAATCAAAGAAACGGAATAAGCATTTAATGCTTAGTAAGTTTTGAGCAATGAAATTAGGTACAACTGAAGTATAGCATTCATATGACTAGACGGATAATTTCATATACACATATTCTCAAAATCATACCTACTTCACATTTCCAACCCTTATATTCATACATAAGGGATCAACTTAACCAAAGGCCGGAAGCTTATTAATCGACTGAGTGAATACTATTTAAAAGGAATCAACTATTCCAATGCATATACGAAACATACCTTATCGTTGGGATTTTACGAGCGTATTAATTGAAATTATTATAGCAAGATCGCTCACTTCCAAACCCAAGTATCTTCGGGATTTAGCCGGATATAACAACTCGCACAAATGCCTTCGGGTCTTAGCCCGGATATAGTCACTAGCGTAAATGCCTTCGGGACTTAGCCCGGATATAGTCACTAGCACAAATGCCTTCGGGTCTTAGCCCAGATATAGCAACTCGCACAAATGCCTTCAGATCTTAGTCCGGATATAGTCACTAGCACAAAAGCCTTTGGGACTTAGCCCGGATATCATTCGAATAACCATGCACATATATCAATAAATCATGACACATCCATATTTCATTTTCATTACTAAAGCTCAAACACAAGACACTTATCACACTTACCAATTTCGGCTCAATAGCCACATACAAGGAGCATGATTTTGATTGGCTTTATAACATGATCTCTATACACATTCGGCTACCCGTCATAGGCATAAACTAATCACCTCAATATATAATTCAAGTAGAATCATTATATCACTATTTATTTATTATGCTTGTATGTCATGACTTAATCAAATCATAATCTAAGTTTCATTACTCGACGACTTACCTCGGATGTTGTCGAATGATTTCAACAGCTATTCGATCACTTTTTCCTTTCCCTTATCCAACTTTGATCCTTCAAGCTCTTGAGCTTAAGTTCAACAAATTTTAACTAGTCATTAATTGACTATTCAAGCATTACTTTCAGAATATAATACATATGGATTCGACTTTCACACATATAGTTTATAGTAAGCTTTATAAAAATCGGTAATTAATTCATTAGCAAATTTTCATTAATGTTTACAATATAATTACAATTTCCTTATAAGCTGACTTCCTGAACAATAGTCACTAAAGTTTTTATAACTGGAGCTACGAAACTCCAAATCAATTGCCGTAAATTTTTCTTGATACAAGACTCATTTATCTATTATCCATAAAATTTTCAAAATTTTTAGTTTAGCCCAACAATACCAGATTTTTCTTAAAGCTCACCATGTTTCACTATTTGACTAAACTGACTACTCTTCACTACGGATAAAATTTCTCATTGTACAGAATTCAAAATATGTTCTTGTTTATTTCATTTGAAACTAGACTCATTAAGGAGTCTAAGCATATAAATTTTATCTTAGGGCCATTTTTGTACAATTTATACTGATTTTATAAAAACAGAACAGGGAATCTAGTAGTCATTTTGCCTCAGCCCCACAATACTTCAAATATCTCAAGATCGGTAACTCTTTTGTTTTTATGGTTTCTTTTCTAAGAAACTAGACTCTTCAAGCTTTAATGACATAATTCATTCAGCCTCTAAATCAACTCCTACAATTTATTGCGATTTTCCAAAATCACCTTAATAGCTAGCTTAGCAAACCTTAATTTAACATATAATTGTTCATAACACAATTAAAGCATCCTCTCCATTCCTTCAATTCAAAGCACATACATTGCCCAATAATATCCAAAATCATATCCTCTCCATCTAACTACCAATTTTTTTCATCCAAATAACATGAACAACAACCATATTTCTCTTCTACTTCCTACCATGGCCGAATGCTCAAGACACCCTACCATTTCAAGTTTGGTCATGGGTTAAGCAAAGAGCTTAATGACTAACTCAAAAAAAATGCTAGAAATCCAAGAATCATCCTTGAACTTACCTTGATTTAGCTAACCACCATAGCTGAATTTTTTCCAAGCTTTTTCTCTTCTAGTCACGGCAATGAGGAGCAAAGATGACAACTTTGGTTTCTCCTCCCATTACCACATGTTTTATTATTCTTAATTCCTTATTTTATTTTGTAAACTAATAATGCTAATAGAAAATACATATTATCATTCATGACCCATACCATGGCCGACCACTAGCTATTATAAATGGAAATTTGACATGCAAACCCCTCATTCATATAACATGCATTAATAGGTCCTTATAGATTAACCTATCACCTTTTAAAAGTGCCACACATAAGTCCTATTAATTAAATTCACATGCAATCGACTAAATCGAAGCTTAAAACTTTCACACATTCATATTCACATATTTTAGACAATAAATATCATATTCAAATACTTCGGTGACTCGGTTTAGCGGTCTCGAAACCACTTTCCGACTAGGGTCAATTTAGGGCTGTCACACATATGTTACATTTAGGATTTTGCATGGACTAGTAATACTAATTGAGCTCTTCTAAGCATATGTTATATAAAGGATTTGGCCAGGACTGGTAATCCTGTTATGCGTCATGTGGCTCGAGAATGTGTTCCTTGGTTAAGTTTCCTAATAGAATCTTGAAAGAGAATTGAAGGGTTATTGAATCTTACACCTTGAGCTTACTACTTGAGCATCCATCAAAATTTTCAATAATTCAACGGACACAACTCTTAACATGGTATGAGAATTATGAGATGAAATGATAATGACTTGAAACAATATTGCATGATGAGCTCATCTATGTTTACTTGATAGATATGATGATTTTGGTGACTAACATGTTTGATTGAATGCATGTGTTTAGGCAATTTTGATAATGGATGGAAAACAAAATGCTCAGAATTGAGCACACAGGCAGAGACACGGGCGTGTGTCTTGGCCATGTGAAACTTGCACCTAATGTTGAATTGAATTAATTAACCACACGGCCTAGCACACGAGTGTATGGCATGTGTAACACCCCTAACCTGTATTCACCACTGGACTAGGGTTATGAGGCATTACCGGACATATCAGAACATTTCACAATCATTTCACAATTTAAAAGTCATACATCATCTTATCATATTCAAATATCACCATAAAGTCCTTTTCTTATGTGAACAAGACCATAAGCATGTATTAAAAAGATGTCAAGCAAAATCGAACACATTCAAAATTTTTCCATAACTTAATAATTTTTTTCTAAGTTACAAAGGTCACATGCTCGTGTAAACAAGCCGTGTACCTTGCATGGCATTAGACACGACCGTGTGTCTAGGCCGTGACAAAACAGGGCATAAATACTAACTTGTTCACACGGCCACAAGACACGCCCGTGTGTCTAGCCCGTGATCGAAACTGACTTAAATTTGTTGGGATACCCTAGGGGACACATGGCCATGTAACATGACCGTGTGTCACACACGACTAAGACACACACCCGTGTCTCTGCCCGTGTGAACAAAAATAGGCCATTTGCAAAGCCAATTTGCCACCCTTTTGGGTCCTCCCTACAAGTCCAAAATCAAGCATCATATATACAACATTTTCAGCCAAATTCAACTCCAAACATGTATCAATTAATCCATAATATCATCAACCAATTTCATACTCATTCTCTATACTAAAACATACTAAAATCACATGTCAAACATTACCAAATTCTCAACGATGAACATACCAAAATGACCATTTCGCTTGGCCATATATATATATATCTCAAATCAAAATAAACTATCTCAAAACTAGTCTATACATGCCACATAACCAAAACATAGAGATTTTATTTACCGAAGCAATAACCAGATGGTGTGATGACATCTCCTACAACTTCCAACCCACGCAGGTGTCTGAAACTCTATAAACATAGGAAAAACACACAGAGTAAGCTTTGAAAGCTTAGTAAGCCATAAGCAAATAAATCATTTCAATGATATTTATAAACTAATATCATTAAACCGAATTTAACAAATCTCAATCACATATACATTCATTGTACCCGTAAATTCATATAGCCACATTAAATAACTCCATTTATCTTATTTATTAATGAACGTATAACCATGCTTTCAAATTTGAATAACATCCGTTAGCTCAATTATATAAATCAAGCTAGCACATATTCGTTACATCGCCAACCAAACCATGGTCATTTATTACAAATCATACATAAATTTGTATCAACTTCTTTACAAACACTTCCAAACTTGAACATCCATAATTACCTTATTCACATAAACCAAATTTGCATACATGAATCATATAGCCAACCAAGCTCGACTTTATGTTACTAATTATATATTACATACAAAGCATACACCAACTCAACCATTTTACTTTCATTATCTAATCAAGTTTTCGAACCAAGCAGTCATACCTCAAAGCCATGTTTCATGTTTCATAAATCTCATGTCTGAAACATAGGACCATAATTCCATATAACGAGTATATATAACACATCATTCATTTATATACATTCATATCATTCGTTGTCATATATTTCACATATGGTCATATGATACATACTCACCTTTCATCTCTGAATTTCATAAACAAATCACACGTACCTGAATCGGATATAATTTTCACATAGTTATTCATTTATCGGAATGCCCGTTGAATTGTTCGGAATCAATAAGGATACTCAGATAGCTCATAAGCTCATACAATGCCAATATCCTAGATGTGGTCTTACATGTAATCAAATATCGATGCTACTGTTCCAGACAGGGTCTTACACGAAATCAAATATGATGCCAATATCCTAGACATGGTCTTACACATAAATCACAAATCGATGCCAACATCCCAGACGTGGTGTTACACAATAACACATATCGAAATCCTATGTCATGACATATGTATCCTAACTATTCCTATGGTTCGTATGGGGCTTTTCAGGCATTGTCACATTATCAGAACTTTCTCAATTTCACATATTCAATTAATCCATGGTCAGAACAAATTCTCCCGAGCTTAATTCAATTTGGCATGACATATATATTTCTTTACAATTCAATTCAGCACATATAATACACATGCATTTCAATTTAACAACATTTATTTACTTATGAACTTACATCGTACTAACACGAATGGAGACTTTCCCTAATCCAAATCTGATTTCCTCATTTCTTGATCTAATTCAATACAATTTAGACTTATTTAATCATACATTCAATCAAATTCATCCAAAAACACATAAATGGGCTAATTACACTTTAGCCCCTAACATTTCACATTATCATAATTTAGTCCCTAATTTAAAACAACACAAATTATTCAAAATTTCATTATGCCCATGTTAGGCTTGGATCCCTAACAGCCCATTAATTTCATTTATTACACATTTTGACCCCTTAGATTAAAAATTTCTGAATTTAGTCCTTAATACACATTTTTATGAAAAATCACTTAATTAAACATGAAAATCAAGCATCAAAGATTTATTCTTCATCGTCAAACAACAATTTCATCACATTATCAACAATGGAAAATCTCGAATTCATCATCAATTCCGAAAATGAAAGCACAGGCCAACTAGTACATAAAGCAACAATCTCAAAAATGTAAAAATTATCAAAAATCGAATAAAAACGAACCTTTAATTTAGCTTCCAAAGGTGTCGAACTAAAAACAACCTCCATGGCTTTCTTTTTCTCCACATTCGGCCATTAAAGATGAAAATGGATGTAATCTTTTTATGTTTTGTTTTATTTATTTCGTAATAATATATTATTTACCTTTTTAACCTCTATAAATTAATATGATAATCCCATAACCGTCCATCCCATGGTTTAATGGCCAAATTTCACTTTAAGGACCCCACATTATAAAAGCCATAGAAATGTAGAACTTTAACAATTAGCTAGCCACTTTTACAATTTATGCGATTAAGTCCATTTATAAAATTAAGCAACCAATCAGTAAAATTAATTCACAAAAATTTCACACATGCATTCAAACATGTTGTAAACACATAAAATATAATTAAAATATTTTTCTGACTCAGATTTGTGGTCCCGAAATCGTTGTTCCGACTAAGGTCTAAACTGGACTATTATAACATGGTCGTGTGCACAAGTCAGAGAGTTACACGGAGTCAAACACGGCCTGTAGCATGGGCATGTCCCAGGGTCACACGTGTCTGTCCATTGGACCACACGGGCGTGTGAGCTCTGCACCTTGGAAAATTTTTGAAATATCACGAAAAGTTCTTAGAGTTCCCGATTAAGTCCCGACTCGATTCTGTATTGGGCATTGAAGGTCCAATTAAGGGACGTTTTAAATGATCTTGGTTAATGAATAGCAATTTACATAATTTTTTTGTAAAATGTTCTGAAAGTTTCGGTAATGCTCTAAAACCCTGTTCCGGTGACGGATACGGGTTATAGGTGTTACACGACCCTATTCCAGCTATATCTTTACCTGTGTAACTCTCTGACTTGAGTCACACAGCCAGCCACACGCTCGTGTTCTAGGCCGTGTTGTCAATTTAATTTTTTGAAAATTAGGTGCAAGATTCACACGGCCAAGTCACATGCCCGTGTTCTAGGTCGTGTGTCACACACAGCCGAGACACACGTCCGTGTCTCTTCCTATGTGCCTAATTCTGAGCATTCTATTTGTAAATTTTAAGATACAGGGGACACACGGCCAAACCACATGTAACACCCCAAACTCGGCCTAGACGTTATGACCGGATCTGATGCGCCACATCGAAGCGTTCAAAACATTCCGTATTACTTAGTTGGAAAACTTAGTTGGTGTTGTAAAAGACACTTTTAAAAGTAGGTTAAAGTGAATGGAAGCTGTGCACCAGGTAGGAAACCAGGAAGAAGAGGAGGTGAGTCCGTCGGACTGCTGAAGTACCAAGCTCCATTCGGATCCAATCCTAGACATGCACACCGCCATTGCCACACTCTAACATCTCGTATAATTTTGAGAAAACCGTTTGGTTATGACCATCTTAAGAAAAGGTTGAAAACGTTTGCTTAGCGGAAGTCTTACTTGTATTCGTGTTATTTTGAAATCTCTTAATGTTTTTTCTGAAAACGCGTCCTAGAGCTAATCTGTTTCGTTAGTTATCATAGATCAGTTTTATCATAATAGAATTAAATAATAAAGAAACAACCCAAACCATAAAAATAATTAGCGGCCTTATTACAAAAACCCAAAACCGTAAACGAAAAATATGGAAAATCTAGTTCACCAGAAGAAAATGAATTTGCAGAAAATGTGTGGCCACTCCGAATCCCGCCCAGCTCCAAGTCCACCAACTAGGGCTCACCTGCAAGGATGGAAGAAAAAGGGGTGAGTTTGGGAAAACTCAGTGTATACAGAAACCCATCCAAAGCCCAAATCAGCTCGAGCCCATTGGGCCTAAGCTTTATTCAAACAACAGTACACAGTGGACCGAAGCCCTTTTCAGAACATAGTAGCAAGGCCTTAGCCCTTTTTAACATAACAGTGTGGCCCATAGGCCCAGTTTAGTAACATAGGTAACAATAGAAGTAATGCATGCAAACCCATCTGGGGAGACTACTCAACCCACCAACCGCTACACTGCCCCGTACCAGCCCTACACTCCATGTGGGGAATATCTCAACCCACCCAGCCCTACACTCCACAGTTGCAGCAACGCTGCTCAAATATCAGTAAGTTGAGGAAAAGCCTCCAGTACGTGGGTGAACCACTTTCAATACTTCCTCCATCAATACCCCAATCCCATGCAACAGATATTAATAAAACATATCATGTACAATACAGTATTAATCAATCATGCAGTTTAGCTAATTTAAACCCTAGGGGCATTTCGGTAATTATGCTCTTTAGGGGTAATTTCGTACTTACGCAACTACACAAGCTATTTCAGTAATTTTTAGCCGTTTTATGCAATTTGGTTCCACCATCTAACTAACATGCTACTTTGCCCATCTCTTACCCATATTGGTCCGTAAGCCCATTGGGCCCAGTTTTGGCCCATCGAGACCCTTTTTCCGAAGTATGTTAAAACGTCACACGAACTTACTTACCACCTTGCGGTGCTAGATCTAACAATTACTCTATGTCTCGAGAGCATTCGCATACTCACAAGCCCATGAAATGCCAGAATTTCGGCATTTTGGCTTTTGTCGAATTGAACTAAGAAAGGGTGTTCGGTACACACCTGATTCGCGATGACTGCTACTGAGATCTCTTTCGATGTCCTACAATTGATTAGCATAGTTCTTATTTACAAACCGTAATCACTAAACCCAAAACTTGCTCAACCAAAGTCGAACCATGTTCCTAAAAAGCCTATGAACCCTTACCTTTTTGCCAAAATCGATAGCTAGCTCCGAATCCGATTGTTCCAATGATTCGCGCTTTTGATCCAATGCTTAAGAAGACTCTAATCACTGAAAGAAAACATCAGTTACAAACCCTTAAAGCCTTATGCTCAAATCGACAGCCTCTCTAATCTTTAGGGACTTCAGCTTTTCCTAACATCCTAAAATATGAACAGATCTGAGATGATAAGTACTTACCCCTTACTCCTACTTGATTTCCACGCAATCCGGTGCAGATTTATCCTTAGAACAATGGTAAAACCCGAATCCAAGGGTTGAAGAAGTTTCGGCTATAAGCCCCTAAACCAATGGTACTTTCGGCTTTTGGGTGGTGAAGGAGATGACGATATGAGGCTATGACCTTGAAGTAGAATTGCCGTCAGATATCTAGGATTAAGAAAAGATAATCGTAGATTAATGGAAACACAATGTTAAAGGGTTTGGCTTTGAAGAAATCGGTACCTGTAATGTGTGTTCAAGATTTTGGCTTTTATGGATTCGTTAAAAGTATTGATGAACAGCAGAATTGATGAATGGTTTTGAAGAAAAAAAATAGAAAAAGAAGAATAGGGGAAGTGGTAGTTTCGGCTAGAGAGGAAAAAGAGAGAAAACAAAACCTTGTGATGTCTGAGCAGAAAAGAACGGCACCACTCAATACCCTAGGTGCCGAAATACTAACCTCCTAACCCTCTGCCGATTTTTCCCCCTTCAATTTCCAAAATTCGGCCAACTCCTAACCTCTCTCCTAATCCCTTAAATCTCTCCCCTTATCACTCCTTAATCCAAGCGTTTAGACTGATTCAAACTCTCCTCTAGCAGAATCCACCTGGACTCCAACACTTACCCCTCCTGCACTTAAAAAAATAAATGCAACTATTTGTCAACACAGGGAATCGATCCCATGCCTTCCCCTATGCTCCACACGCCACCTTTTTAGGAGCCTAGTGGCGTCACCCTTGCCACTTTACTAAGGCTCTTTTTGTGATGCAATTTACCCATCACTCCACTTAAGGGCCACTTAGCCAGAACCCCTAACTCCTAAGTCCAAAAATTCAAAAATTCAACCAGGTTTTGGCCAACACATGTGCCTTCTATTAGCCCATTTACCTACTCAAAATATTAATTTCACATCCAAATACAAAATTTTAAAATCTTTACAAAATATTGAAAACCGCGAATAAATCTGAAAATCAGGATGTTACAACTTTACCCTCCTTAAAGAAATTTCAACCTCGAAATTTTACCTTATTAGAACAGTTGAGGGTACTGTTGACGCATAGCCTCCTCAGTCTCCCAAGTAGCTTCTTCTTTGCCATGGTTCCTCCAAAGTACTTTCACTAGTGGAACTGATTTCCTTCTCAACACCTTGACGTCACGATCAAGTATTTGCACAGGTTCCTCTTTGAAAGTTAAATCTGACTGTACCTCGATTTCTGCAACTGGTATGATATGAGTTGGGTCAGATCGATACCGCCTCAGGATGGATACATGAAAAACGTCGTGGATACGATGCAGTTCTGGTGGTAACTCTAGTTGATAAGCCACTGGTCCAACCCGCTTAACAATTCGGTAAGGCCCAATAAACCGTGGGCTTAACTTACCCTTCTTACCAAATCTCAAAATTTTCTTCCAAGGGGAAACCTTCAAAAAAACCATATCCCCAACAGCGAACTCAATCTCTTTGCGCTTCAGATCTACATACGACTTCTGTCTATCGGATGCCTCCTTTAACCGATCCCTTATCAGCCTAACCTTGCTTTCAGTGTCTGCCACCAATTCCGGTCCAAGCACTCGTCGTTCACCCAACTCTGTCCAACACGTCGGCGTACGACATCTTCGCCCATAAAGCGCTTCATATGGTGCCATCTGAATACTTGCTTGATAGCTGTTATTGTAAGCAAACTCCGCCAGTGGCAAGTAGTCCTCCCAACTTCCACGAAAATCAATGATACAACCTCTCAACATATCTTCCAGAACCTGAATAACCCTTTCTGACTGTCCATCTGTCTGTGGGTGAAAAGCGGTGCTAAAATCCAATCGTGTACCCAACGCTTCTTGCAACTTCTGCCAAAACCGAGATGTAAACCTAGGGTCTCGATCAGAAATTATCGACACTGGCACCCCATGCAGTCGCACTACCTCCGCCACATATAACTTGGCCAACCTTTGCAGTGAGTAGTCGGTACGAACAGGTATGAAATGAGCAGATTTTGTTAACCTATCCACAACCACCCACACCGAATCTTTCTTGGTGGGTGTCAAAGGTAACCCACTCACAAAGTCCATTGTTACTCTTTCCCACTTCCATAGCGGAATTTTCACAGGTTGCAGTAATCCCGAAGGTAATTGGTGCTCAGCCTTAACCTGCTGGCACGTCAGACATTTCCCAACAAATTCAATCACCTCTCGTTTTAATCTGGGCCACCAGTACTCTTCTCGCAAGTCTCGATATAACTTATTCCCTCCAGGATGCATGGCACAGGGTCCACCATGAGCCTCTTTTAGAATTATCTGCCTCAATTCAGGGTCCTTTGGAATACAAACCCTTCCACGAAAGCACAGAACTCCTTCAGTGTTCAACCCAAAATCCTCGTTCTCACCACTCTTAACTTGCTGGAACCGGAGAGCTAATGAATCGTCCTTCAACTGTTTTTCCTTAATCTACTCAGTCCAAGTAGGCCTTACCTCCAGTTCTGCCAACAAGCTTCCATTGTCGTACAGACTTAATCGTGCGAACAAGGCTCTCAAATCAGTAACAACCCTTCGACTCAACGCATCCGCCACCACATTAGCCTTTCCTAGGTGGTACTCTATCGAACAATCGTAATATTTAAGCAACTCCACCTATCTTCGTTGCCTAAGGTTCAACTCCTTCTGAGTCAACAAATACTTTAGGCTCTTATGATCTGTATATATAATGCACTTCTCCCCATATAAGTAATGTCTCCAAATTTTTAAAGCAAAAATCACCGCTTCTAGCTCCAAATCATGCGTAGGGTAATTCACCTCATGAGCCTTAAGCTGTCGCGATACATAAGCGACCACCTTGCCCTCTTGCATCAGTACGCAACCTAACCCCACATGCGACGCATCGCTATATACAGTAAAGTCCTTCCCAAACACCGGTTGAATCAACACTGGTGCTTCGGTCAATACCCTTTTCAACCGATCAAAAGCTTTTTTGCTGTATCTCGGTCCAGACAAATGGTACTCCTTTCCTTATGAGTTTTGTCAAGGGTGCCGCCATCACCGAGAAACCCTCCACAAACCTTCTGTAGTAACCTGCCAACCCTAGGAAACTCTGAATTTTCGATACTGACCTAGGTGGCTTCCATTCCAGAATTGCTTCAATTTTACGAGGATCCACCTTAATCCCCTCGGTAGAGACCACATGCCCTAGGAAGGTTACCTCCCTCAACCAGAATTCACACTTGCTGAATTTCGCATAGAGCTCCTTTTCCCTTAACACTTGCAGCACAATACGGAGATGCTCATCATGCTTCGCCTCCGTTTCAGAGTATACCAGGATATCATCGATAAAGACGACTACAAACCGATCCAAGTAAGGTTGGAATACTCGATTCATCAGATCCATAAAAGCTACAGGTGCGTTCGTCAGCCCAAACGGCATGACCACAAACTCATAATGTCCATATCGAGTTCGAAATGCTGTCTTATGAATATCCCCTTCTTTTACCCTTAGTTGATGGTATCCAGAATGAAGATCGATTTTGGAGAATACCGAAGCTCCCCTCAGTTGATCAAACAGATCGTCAATCCTTGGTAGTGGATACTTATTCTTAATCGTCAGTTTGTTCAACTGACGATAATCGATGCACATACGCATCGTTCCGTCCTTTTTCTTCACAAACAGGACCGGTGCTCCCCAAGGAGACACACTAGGCCTAATGAAGCCTCTATCTAACAACTCTTGAATTTGAGCCTTCAGTTCCACTAACTCCTTTGGTGCCATCCTATAGGGTGCAATAGATACTGGAGCTGTTCCAGGCAACAAATCGATTCCAAACTCAACTTCCCGATTCGGAGGTAATCCAGGAAGCTCGTCCGGAAAAACATCCCAGAATTCCCCAACAGTTCTGATGGTCTCCACAGTCAGATCCTCAGTTTCAGCTTGGCTTACCAAAGCCAGATATGCCTCGCACCCCTTGCGCATCAGTTTCTCAGCCCTCAACGCTGATACTACATTGGATAAGTAATCCCTCCGTTCTCCAATAATCATTACCTCTTCATCATTGACAGTCCTTAACACCATCCTCTTAGCTGCACAATCCAAAGTTGCCTTATGCTTGGTCAACCAATCCATCCCTAGTATCAAATCGAATTCTTCAAGCGGTAACTCCATCAAATCCCCACAGTAAACCCCGCCTTGAATCTCCAAAGGCACCTCCTTGAAGAGTTTCTCTACCTTAACCGAATGACCTAAAGGACTTATCACAGACACCCCACACACAGTCTCCTCGAAGTGCACACCCAGTGCCCCAGAAATGTTATATGCCACATATGAATGGGTTGATCCCACATCAATCAAAGCAGTATAAGGAACACCATTGATAAAAAATGTACCAGTTATGACATCAGGTGCGTCACCCTCCTTGCGGCGATGAGCAGCATACACCAAAGTTGGCTGACGAGCATCCGCGTTACCAATACCCCTGCCGGATGCCCTACGTCCATGGCCATTACCACCGCGACCTTGTCCACGACCTCTTGGCAGCAGCGGTCCATCCCTCACAGGTTGAGCCGGTCGCACAGCCCCTTGTTCGGCCCCCTGAGCCTGAGTGGCCCTCCTAGGACAATCCTCAATCCTATGCTCCTTAGACCCACAACGAAGACAAGCCCCAGAACGCTTCCAACACTCTCCTTGATGCATTCTGCCGCAATCCCCACAAGCTTGCGGTCTACCTGTGTTCACCGGAATTGCTCGAACCGGTTCTTCCATCCTAGCTCTCTTAACACTTCGATTTGCAGCACCCACTGGTCCAGCATCCCTCCTGAACCGATTCCGATCCCTATCACGATTCTTCCGTTCAGTTTGCTTCACCTCCTCGGCTATCTTAGCCTCCTCTACCAGTGCAGCGAAATCTCGCTCTCGCTACGGAGCTATGAGCACCCTTAACTCATCTCTGAGGCCATCCTCAAAACGAACGCTGCGCTCGTATTCGGTGTAAACGATGCCATTAGCATACCGACTCAATCGTAGAAACTCCGCCTCATATTCAGCAATAGTCTTATTTCCCTGAGTCAGATTCAAGAACTCCTTTCTGCGTGCATCCACATAGCTAGCTCCAACATATTTTGCCTTAAAGGTCTGTTTGAACAGCTCCCAGGTTACCCTCTCAGCTGGGTACCCTCTCTCACAGTAATCCACCACTGATACGCTTCATCCCGCAGCAACGACACCGCCCCTTTCAACTTCTATTCTACTGAGCAATCCAGGTCATCCATGATCCGCTCTGTGGCTTCCAACCAGTACTCAGCCACATTTGGGGCCACTCCAGATATGCCCCTAAAAATCTCAGCTCCGTTAGCCCAAAGCCGTTCAGAAATGGACCCCCTATTCATGGGCCCGATGTTAGCTCCAGCCACCCTTTCCAAAACCCTCAACATGGCCTGAGACAGAGCGTCATCCCCTGTGACCCGGTCATACGGCCCATTTTCATTAACCGGTGGTGGACGTACCTCGCCAGCTGGCATGTGTTCAGATGATGTAGATCCAGCTTGAGTGCTACCTTAGCCTCGACCACGGCCTCTTCCCCGAGTAACCCTTGTACTCATAACGATTTATCTGATTACGAATTTTATGACATTAGTTTACTGGTTTCACTATTTATTACAGAATGTCTTATGAACAGATAGAGTTTCAGAGTTATTTTCGAGCAATCAGAATTTAGCTACGGTCCCAGTTTTGTAGCCCTAATACTACATTATCAATAGCACTATCTCTAAAGCTCAGTACTATCTACAGTATTATTTCCAATCCAGTTCCATATAAATATTTGAAGTAGAAAAAGAACACTTACAGACTTGGTGCCGGGGATTCAGTGTGCCACTTCCTTATCACTCCATTTAAAATTTTTAAAAAACCCATGTTTTTGTTTACCGAAAATAAAAAGATTTGATTTGAAAAATAAATTATAGAAAAACTCTTTTTTTTAAAAAAAGATTTTGGGACCCGATCCACAGCCGAGTTGTTGCAACCTAGGCTCTGATACCACTAAATGTAACACCCCAAACCCGGCCTAGACGTTATGACCGGATCTAATGCGCCACATTGAAGTGTTCAAAACATTCCGTATTACTTAGTTGGAAAACTTAGTTGGTGTTGTAAAAGACACTTTTAAAAATAGGTTAAAGTGAATGGAAGCTGTGCACCAGGTAGGAAACCAGGAAGAAGAGGAGGTGAGTCCATCGGACTGCTTAAGTACCAAGCTCTCTTCGGATCCAATCCTAGACATGCACACCGCCATTGCCACACTCTAATATCTCGTATAATTTTGAGAAAACCGTTTGGTTATGACCATCTTAAGAAAAGGTTGAAAACGTTTGCTTAGCGGAAGTCTTACTTGTATTCGTGTTATTTTGAAATCTCTTAATGTTTTTTTGAAAATGCGTCCTAGAGCTAATCTGTTTCGTTAGTTATCATAGATCAGTTTTATCATAATAGAATTAAATAATAAAGAAACAACCCAAACCATAAAAATAATTAGCGGCCTTATTACAAAAACCTAAAACCGTAAACGAAAAATATGGAAAATCTAGTTCACCAGAAGAAAACGAATTTGTAGAAAACGTGTGGCCACTCCGAATCCCGCCCAGCTCCAAGTCCACCAACTAGGGCTCACCTGCAAGGATGGAAGAAAAAGGGGTGAGTTTGGGAAAACTCAGTGTATACAGAAACCCATCCAAAGCCCAAATCAGCTCGAGCCCATTGGGCCTAAGCCCTATTCAGATAACAGTACACAGTGGACCGAAGCCCTTTTCAGAACACAGTAGCAAGGCCTTAGCCCTTTTTAACATAACAGTGTGGCCCATAGGCCCAGTTCAGTAACATAGGTAACAATAGTAGTAATGCATGCAAACCCATCTGGGGAGACTACTCAACCCACCAACCGCTACACTGTCCCATACCAGCCCTACACTCCATGTGGGGAATATCTCAACCCACCCAGCCCTACACTCCACAGTTGTAGCAACGCTGCTCAAATATCAGTAAGTTGAGGCAAAGCCTCCAGTACGTGGGTGAACCACTTTCAATACTTCCTCCATCAATACCCCAATCCCATGCAACAAATATTAATAAAACATATCATGTACAATACAGTATTAATCAATCATGCAGTTTAGCTAATTTAAACCCTAGGGGTATTTCGGTAATTATGCTCTTTAGGGGTAATTTCGTACTTACGCAACTACACAAGCTATTTCAGTAATTTTTAGCCGTTTTATGCAATTTGGTTCCACCATCTAACTAACATGCTACTTTGCCCATCTCTTACCCATGCCTTCCCCAATGCTCCACGCGCCACCTTTTTAGGAGCCTAGTGGCGTCACCCTTGCCACTTTACTAAGGCTCTTTTTGTGATGCAATTTACCCATCACTCCACTTAAGGGCCACTTAGCCAGAACCCCTAACTCCTAAGTCCGAATATTCAAAAATTCAACCAGGTTTTGGCCAACACATGTGCCTTCTATAAGCCCATTTACCTACTCAAAATATTAATTTCACATCCAAATACAAAATTTTAAAATCTTTACAAAATATTGAAAACCGCGAATAAATCCAAAAATCAGGATGTTACACCACATGCCATGTGCCAGGCCGTGTGTCACACACGGTCAAGACACACGTCCGTATGTCTACCCATGTGGACAAAATAAAGCCATTTCTTAGCTTTATTTCTCACCCAAAATTTACCAACAACCTACACTAATACTTGGAAACATATACCAATCAATTCAAGCATTATAACCAAGCCAACACTAACATCTAACATGATATATCTTCACATGCATTCATGTTTATAATCTTACCTTTATAGACATACTTGTTTAAGATAACTCAATCGAACCATACTAAACACATATGTAATTTGTGACAGCCCTAAAGTGACCCTAGTCGGAAAGCGGTTTCGGGACCGCTAAACCGAGTCACCAAATTATTTGAATGTGATATTTATGGTCTAAAATACGTGAATATGAATGTGCGAAAATTTTAAGCTTCGATTTAGTTAATTGCATGTGAATGTAGTACATAGGACTTGTGTGACACTTTTGAAATGTGATAGGCTAATCTATAAGGATCTAATAGTGCATGTAATCAAAAAGGGAGGACTTGCATGTCAATTTTCCCCCCTAATTAGTAGTGCCCGGCCATGAGCATGAGGGTGGACAAAATGTTATGGCTAAAACATGTCATAAACATGTTGGGTTAATGCTTCATGTAAGGAATAATAAAATAAAGAGCATGGGCAATAAAGTATTAGTGTTAGTAGGATGAGAAAAAAAAGAAGAAAGAATGTGTGTGATTGTTTCCTCCCTATTGCCGTGAGTTGAAGGAAAAAAAACAAAAAAAAAGTGTTCATCCTTGAACATCTTTGGCCGAAAACTTTAAGGAGAAAGGAAGAAGAAAGGTTGAAGAGGTTCGGCCATGCATGTAACTAGGCTAAGGTATGTTTGATGTTGCTCCATGAGATTCATGTATATTTTAGTAGTTAGCTTGAGTTCTAACTAGCCCATGGTTCAAATCTTTACTATGTCATGGAGATGATATTCGGCTAAGGTGGATTTGTGTTGATGTCATTTGCATGCTAAAAGTGAAGCTTTGTAATGATGCATGTGATGGTGGATTGATGATTCTTGAATCTTCTTTTTAGCATTTTTGAGTGAGACATTAAGTTCTTTGTTTAACCATGACCAAAATTGAAATGGTATAGTGTTGTGATGCATTCGGCCATGGTAGGAAGTAGAAGAGAAATATGGTTGTTGTTCACGTTATTTGGATGAGAAATGGTAGTAAGGTGAAGTGCAAATGTTAGTGTTTGATTTACTAGTGTATATATGTGTATTGGCCAAGTTTTGAACTTGAAACAAAATGGTGTTTAGTCAATACAAGTGACCATACTTGTAGAATGTATTAAGTGTTGCAATCGGCCTCAACATAGACATGTATGTTCGGCCACATGAATGAGTACATAAGTTGATGTGTATGTTCGGCCATAGGTAAGCATATTGATGGCTTTATCTTGACTTAGAAAATCCGACTAAGGGGAATATTAGCTAATATGTTGAATTCGATTCGTGATTTCGTACATATGTGACTCTAATGTCTAATGTATATATGGGCTAAGTACCTTGAGCTTCTCTTTTGATGTTCGAATGAATTGTATTAAATTGCTTAATGTGATTAAAAATGCGTATGACCATTTTGTATTTGAGCTAAAGGTGGCCATATGACCCATCAAATTCATTGTCATGTTCGGCCATAAGCTAGCATAATGAGACTTTAATAAGTTAAATTTGTTTGAATTAGCTCAAGAGCTTAGAGGACCAAAGTTGGATAAGGGAAAGGAAAAAGTGATCGAATAGCCGCCGAAATCGTTCGACAACATCCGAGGTAAGTTTTTGAGTAATGGAGCTTAGATTATGATTCGATTAGATTATGTCTTAAGTAAATCAAAATCATGCTCTTTGTATGTGGCTATTGAGCCGAAATTTGTAAGTGTGATAAGTGTTTTGTGTTTGAGCTTTGGTAATGAAAATGAAATATGGATGTGTGATGATTTATTGATATATGTGCATGGTTATTCGAATGATATCCGGGCTAAGTCCCGAAGGCTTTTGTGCTAGGTGACTATAACCGGACTAAGATCCGAAGGCATTCGTGCGAGTTGCTATATCCGGGCTAAGACCCGAAGGCATTTGTGCTAGCGATTATATCCGGGGTAAGTCCCGAAGGCATTTATGCTAGTGACCACATCCGGGCTAAGACCCGAAGGCCTTGCGCAAGTAGTTATATCCGGCTAAATCCCGAAGATTACTTGAGTTTGGGAATGAGCGATCTGCGGTAATAATTTCAATTAATACGCTCGTAAAATCTCAACAACGAGGTATGTGTTGTACATGCATTGGATTAATTGATTCCTCTTAAATAGCATTCGCTCAGTCGATTAAGGAGCTTCCGGTTTTTGGTTAAGTTGATCCCTTATGTATGAATATAAGGGTTGGAAATGTGAAGTAGGACTGATTTTTGAGAATGTATGTGTATATGAAATTATCCGTTTAGTTATATGAATGCTATACTTCAGTTGAGCCTAATTCGATTGCTCAAAACTTACTAAGCATTAAATGTTTACTCCGTTTCTTTGAATCTCTGTTTTATAGATTTTGGTTCGTCAGCTATCGGACTCGGGAGTGTCGAAGTCGAAGTCGCCCACACTATCAAAGTCCCTTTTGGTACACTTTTGGTTGAACTTTGAAATGGCATGTATAGGACTACCCTTTTTGTTGTTGGTCATGGACCCTTTGGTTTTGTATAAATTTGGATAGCCATGCGAAAATGGCTTTTATACACTTTGAGCTTAATATTATAATCGTCTTGTATGATGTTCATTAAGAGGTATGGAAATTTTTGGGAACGGTTAGCCATTGGAATGGTTAATCATGATCATATTTTGTGCTATATATGCTAAAGGGCTAGTTGAATCATGGAAACTATGTAATAGGTAAAGTTTACCCTAAAGGCTGATGCTGGCAGCAGCAGTGATGTGGATGTGAAAAATCACTAAAAATAGTAGGAATGGAATTAAATAGTGAATAAATTATGTAATCGAACCTTGATGAATCTATTTTCATAGAAAAGTAACGAAACGATCATATGAACAGTATATTATGAGATATTTAAGTTTTCGTGAGACAGGGCCAGAACGGTTTCTGGATTCCCTGTTCCGAATTTGGAAATTCATTATAAATTAACCGAAGATAATTAGAAGTCATGCCATATACGTATAGATTCCTTTTCGAGTCTAGTTTCTATAGAAATAAACGGCATCAGTATTGAAACCTTGTACAGGGAGATATCCAAGTCGTAATGCGCAAAGTTCAGTGTAGTCGAACCCTGAAACAGGGGAGACTTTAACTAATAAACTGCACTAATTGGCTTGACCAAAAATTCTAGACAAAAATTTTTAGATGAACATATGAGTCTAGTTTCAGGAAATATTTACAAAACTGGTTTTCGAGTTTTGAAACTCAAGATATGATTTTTAAGGCGACAGTGATGCAGTAACCAGCTTGTCTGGAAAATTTTCAAATGGACTGTGAAAATAAGTGGATTAAGCCCGTTAACCCCTCGTGTCCGACTCCGGAAACGGTCTTGGGTACGGGGTGTTACATAATTACCATGATGTAAACTTATAAATATACCAAATCAAAGCACCTCTAGCCATTCCAATGGCTAGATTACAAATAACCATTTACAAGCCAACAATTGGCCATGTTAACCTATACATGCCATTATACCAAAAGATGTTTACTATTTATACCAAAATGAGCTGGTGGATAGTGTGGTGATGCTTCGACCAATCTCCAACCTTTTGCGAACTTCCGAACATTATAAAAAAAAGAGCAAAAAAACCTAATAAGCATTTAATGCTTAGTAAGTTCTTATAATCAGGAATTAAACTTACCAATCATATTCATTTAAATAAGCATAAGAATAACATGCTTCCCAAAAAATTGACAAGTTTGCCTAATCACATATACTCAATTAAGCAAGTTACTCACATATTTCACATGTGCATCAAATAAACATGGATAAGCTCACCATGCTACAAACTTTCAGGTATTTCAGAAGCATTCGAGACTTAATACTTCTAATCTCTTAATTTCTCATGTCAAGAGTTTTATCCATTGAATTATTGAAATTTCGATGGATACTCAAATATTATATGTGAGGTATACAAATTAGTGATTCATCAATTCATGTTTAGAGGTACCAAGTAAGGCACATAATCAGGGAGCACTTTTTTGAGCCATATATATCAGGATGCTCAAATGAACCATGTAACAGGACACTTATCTGGGCTAAATAGGAAACTCATAATAGTTTTAATTAGGGAGATTCTAACACCCTGAATTTGGGCCTAGAAGTTTTGGGCCTTGAGCATGGGAGCGGTTGAAGGCAACTTATAATATTCTGTTGTGCGTGAAAATTTTGTAGTTGAGGGCTTGTTTTAGTGGTTAAGTGTGCTGAGAAGTGTTGGAGAAGTCCTGGGTTCAAACCTAGACTCTAGCAAAAATTTTGGTTTAAGGTGAATCAAACCCTGGGTGTAGTAGGTAGGCCTTAAGAATATTGTTGGAGAAATTGTGACACAAAAAGTCTTGTGGCTTAGTGCCAAGTAGCGTGTGGAGCATCTGAGGGGAGGCATGGGTTCGAATCCCATGGCAAGCAAAGAGCATTTATTTTGCTAACAGGGGGCGGCAAGAGTTGGTGTTGAATTTAAACTCTGATGATAGAGGGATCCCACATCGGGAAGCTAACATAAGAGTGGATGCGAAGTTGGCTTTAAATAGAGAGAACCATGAGGAGAGTAAGGTACCTTTCTTGGCTGATCCCTTTCGCTTTATGGCGTGCTCGTTTGGGTTGGGCGTCGGCTAAGAGTGCTCGGAGCGTGGATTAACTCCAGTCTCCAATCAAGTGTGTATTTCTCACTACTCTAGCTGTAGGATGGCTACTTCGGGCCGCGATTGGCCGAAAGGGGCCATGTGGGCCCAATGGGCATACGGGCCCAATTGGGTAAGTTGTTTGATTGTGTAGTAAATATTGGACTAGGCTAAGTGAATCTCATATCTGTGGCTAGATTTGGGCTAAAAGGGCCACACGAGCGTGTGGGCCCATTTGGGCCGAGAATAGACTTTAGGGCCATTCGTATTGTTATCCCTGTTTAGAATACTTTAGTTTACCAAATCACCAAAATACCCTTGGTTTGTAAAATTACCAAAATACCCTTGGTTTACAAAATTACAAAAATACCCCTGGTTTGTAAAATTACTAAAATACCCTTTGTTTATAAAATTACCAAAATACCCCTGGTTTGTAAAATTACCAAAATACCCCTAGTTTGTAAAATTACCAAAATACCCCTGATTTGTGAAATTACTGAAATACCCTCGACCTGTAAAATTATGGAAATACCCTCGACTTGTAAAATTACCAAAGTACCCTTGCTTTACAGAATTACCATTTTACCCTTGATTTACAAAATTACCGAAATACCTCTGTGGGGTAGAATTACTAAAATACCCTTGTAGGGTAGAATTACCGAAATACCCCTATAGGGTAGAATTACCGAAATACCCCTGTAGGGTAGAATTACCGAAATACCCCTGTAGGGTACAATTATCGCAATACCGCTATAGGGTAGAATTACCGAAATACCCATGTAGGGTAGAATTACTAAAACACCCCTGTAGGGTGGAATTACCGAGATACCTTGTAGGGTAAAATTACCATTTTGCCCCTAAGGTGTTAAATGACTGTTTTGCCCTTGTGGTTAAGTGACTAACTTGGACTGTGTGGTTGACGAATTTGATTATGAATATATGTTGGTATATGAATGACTTGACTATGATTGTTTGATTCAAATATGGGCATGACATTCTGCATACATGACATGTTGCATGGGTTGGGATTTTGTACGAAGGAAGATCTGATCTGTTAGGATCGCATGGTTGCTTGACGACTGTGGATCCACCGAAGGCTTAAGAGCCGTATATTCGTACTGATTTGATAAGGTCGCACGAGTCGCCCAAGACGACTGTGGACCGATCAATGGCTGAGTGCCGATCATATTTACCCGAGGCTGTGTGCCGACTATATTACCGTCGCTGATGGCTATGTGCCTAACATGATACAGCTACCAATGGCTTAAAGCCTTCTGATTATGGCTTTGTGTCAACCTACACATGGCTCTGTGCCAACCAGATTATGGCTGTGTGCCAAACATATTTTCCTAATGCTATGTGCCAATATATGGTTATTGACGATTCTGTGTCGATCACATTTACCTAAGGTTGTGTGCTAGTTATGTTACTCTAGTTGATGGCTATGTGCCTAACATAATGCAGTTATTGATGGCTTTGTGCCACGTATTCTGTTAAGTGGCTTTGCCACATTATCTGTTCTAGTGGCTCTGCCACAATATCTGTATCTGGTGACTCTGTCACAATATCTGATAACTGAGCAGTAATGCTGCACTGTGGAGTGTAGGGCTGGGTGGGTTGAGCTATTCCCCACATGGAGTGTAGGGCTAGTACGGGTGGAGTGTAGCGGTTGGTTATAGGCTGGATTAGGTTGGGATTGCATTCACATTCTGATTTTTTATTCTGTTACCTAATACTGATTCTGATTTTGATTCTGTTACCTGATACTGATTTTGATTTTGATTCTGTTACCTGATACTGATTCTGATTCTGATTCTGTCACCTGATTCTGATTCTGATTCTGATTCTAGTTCTGATAATGTTTCTTATTCTGTAATGGGTTAAAGCCCATCTGGTACTGTCTGTTATAGTGGGCTAAGGCCCAATTGATACTGAAACTGTAAGTAAGGCTGGGGCTAGACTTTTAATTCTTTTTTATGACTGACTGTTCCTTTTATAGTAGGGGATTTCGCACTGAGTTTTCATAAACTCACCCCATTTATTAACCTTTCAGGTAATTTTCAGCCTTTGATGGATCGAGGCTACGAGGGGCTCGGAGAAAGCCACACACACTGTTTATGTTACAATTTTGATAATTACTTTTAAATGTTTTATGTGGGTTGTAGTAAAGCCGTTGCAATTTTTTGGATTTCAAATTTTGAATTTTAATTATTGTTCTTATAATCGCTAGTATTAGAACACGGTTTTCCAAAGCAACTACTGTTGTTCAAAACATCAGTAATCGCAATTGTTTTTAAATTAAGCTTCCGCAACTGCCAGGATTTTTACAAAGTTGTTAAGAATGTTATTCAGCTGAGGCTTTCTAACAAGGTTTAAAATGGGTATAAGTTTTTAATTTTTAAGAAGGGTTTTTAATGGAAACATGGTTTTCGAAAAACACTTCAATGTGACACGCAAGATTATAGCCAAACTTCCAGGCCGGGTTTGGGGTGTTACATTTAGTGGTATCAGAGCCTGGGTTGCAACAACTCGGCTGTGGATTGGGTTTTCAAAGGTTGAATTTCAGAAAAAAATTTCAACCACGCGGTCTGTTTGAAGTATTTCTCTTAAAGAGTGTGGCACACCGAGTCTCCGACGCTAAATCCGTAAGTCTTTTGAATACTTTTGTCTGTTTAGAAATTAAAATACTATGGATTCCTTAGATATTGGTCTGAATTTAAATTTGGTATTTATTTTATGTGGATGTGATGTTTGGATATAGAAATTGCATATATGTGTGATAAATATGTGATTGCTTCTGTGAATAAGTATTGCATGTATGAGATGTTTCAAGTTCTAGTTAAAGTGTGATAGTGATAATAGGATCAGAGTGTGCAGCGGTAGCGTAGTGGGGTAGATGTTACACGACTACCCTATTAGACGAAAATTTTGGGGACGAAATTTCTTTAAGGGAGGTAGAGTTGTAACACCCTGAATTTGGGGCTAGAAGTTTTGGGCCTAGAAGTTTTGGGTTTTGAGCATGGGAGCGGTTGAAGGCAGCTTATAATATTCTGTTGTGCGTGAAAATTTCATAGTTGAAGGCTTGTTTTAGTGGTTAAGTGTGCTGAGAAGTGTTGGAGAAGTCCTGGGTTCAAACCTGGACTCTAGCAAAAATTTTGGTTTAAGGTGAATCAAACCCTGGGTGTAGTAGGTAGGCCTTAAGAATATTGTTGGTGAAATTGTGACACAAAAAGCCTTGTGGATTAGTGGCAAGTAGCGTGTGGAGCATCTAAGGGGAGGCATGGGTTCGAATCCCATGCCAAGCAAAGAGCATTTATTTTGCTAACAAGGGGCGGCAAGAGTTGGTGTTGAATTTAAACTCTGATGATGGAGGGATCCCACATCGGGAAGCTAACATAAAAGTGGATGCGAAGTTGGCTTTAAATAGAGAGAACCATGAGGAGAGTAATGTACCTTTCTTGGCTGATCCCTTTCGCTTTATGGCGTGCTCGTTTGGGTTGGGCGTCGGCTAAGAGTGCTCGGAGCGTGGATTAACTCCAGTCTCCAATCAGGTGTGTATTTCTCACTACTCTAGCTGTAGGATGGCTACTTCGGGCCATGATGGGCTGAAAGGGGCCATGTGGGCCCAATGGGCCTACGGGCCCAATTGGGTAAGTTGTTTGATTGTGTAGTAAATATTGGACTAGGCTAAGTGAATCTCATATCTGTGGCTAGATTTGGGCTAAAAGGGCCACACGAGCGTGTAGGCCCATTTGGGCCAAGAATAGGCTTTAGGGCCATTCGTATTGTTATCCCTATTTAGAATACTTTAGTTTACCATTGTTATCCTTGTTTAGAATACTTTAGTTTACCAACTTACCAAAATACCCCTGGTTTGTAAAATTACTAAAATACCCTTGGTTTATACAATCACCAAAATACCCCTGGTTTGTAAAATTACCAAAATACCCTTGGTTTACAAAATTACCAAAATACCCTTGGTTTGTAAAATTACTAAAATACCATTTGTTTATAAAATTACCAAAATACCACTAGTTTGTAAAATTACCAAAATACCCCTGGTTTGTAAAATTATGAAAATACCCTTAGTTTGTAAAATTACAAAAATACCCCTGATTTGTGAAATTACTAAAATACCCTCGACCTGTAAAATTATGGAAATACCCTCGATTTGTAAAATTACCAAAGTACCCTTGATTTACAGAATTACCGTTTTACCCTCAATTTACAAAATTATCGAAATACCCCTGTAGGGTAGAATTACCGAAATACCCTTGTAGGGTAGAATTATCGCAATACCCCTGTAGGGTAGAATTACCAAAATACCCCTATAGGGTAGAATTACCGAAGTACCCCTATAGGGTAGAATTACCGAAATACCTCTGTAAGGTAGAATTACCGAAATACCCATGTAGGGTAGAATTTCTGAAATACCCCTGTAGGGTAGAATTACCGAAATACCCCTGTAGGGTAGAATTATCGCAATACCCTTGTAGGGTAGAATTAGCGAAATACCCTTGTAGGGTAGAATTACTAAAATACCCCTATAGGGTGGAATTACCGAGATACCTTGTGGGGTAAAATTACCATTTTGCCCCTAAGGTGTTAAATGACTGTTTTGCCCTTGTGGTCAAGTGACTAACTTGGACTGTGTGGTTGACGAATTTGATTGTGAATATATGTTAGTATATGAATAACTTGACTGTGATTGTTTGATTTAAATATGGGCATGACATTCTGCATACATGACATGTTGCATGGGTTGGGATTTTGTACGGAGGAAGATTTGATCTGTTAGAATCGCATGGTTGCTTGACGACTGTGGATCCACCGAAGGCTTAAGAGTCGTATATTCATACTGATTTGACAAGGCCACACGAGTCACCCAAGACGGCTGTGGACCGATCAATGACTGAGTGCCGATCGTATTTACCCGAGGCTGTGTGCCGACTATATTACCGTCGCTGATGGCTATGTACCTAACATGATACAGCTACCGATAGCTTAAAGCCTTCTGATTATGGCTTTGTGTCAACCTACATATGGCTCTGTGCCAACCTAATTATGGCTGTGTGCCAAACGTATTTGCCTAAGGCTATGTGCCAATATATGGTTATTGACGACTCTGTGTCAATCACATTTACCTAGGGCTGTGTGCCAGTTATGTTACTCTAGTTGATGGCTATGTGCCTAACATAATGCAATTATCAATGGCTTTGTGCCACGTATTCTGTTAAGTGGCTTTGCCACATTATCTGTTCTAGTGGCTCTGCCACAATATCTGTATCTGGTGGCTCTGTCACAATATCTGATAACTGAGCAGCAATGCCGCAACTGTGGAGTGTAGGGCTGGGTGGGTTGAGCTATTCCCCACATGGAGTGTAGGGCTGGTACGGGTGGAGTGTAGCAGTTGGTTATAGGCTGGATTGGGTTAGGATTGCATTCACATTCTGATTTTTTATTATGTTACCTAATACTGATTCTGATTTTGATTCTGTTACCTGATACTGATTCTGATTTTAATTCTGTTACCTGATACTGATTCTGATTCTGATTCTGTCACCTGATTCTGATTCTGATTCTGATTCTAGTTCTAATAATGTTTCTTATTCTGTAATGGGTTAAAGCCCATCTGGTACTGTCTGTTATAGTGGGCTAAGGCCCAATTGATACTGAAACTGTAAGTAAGGTTGGGGCCAGACTTTTAATTCTTTTATATGACTGACTGTTCCTTTTATAGTAGGGGATTTCACACTGAGTTTTCATAAACTCACCCCGTTTATTAACCTTTCAGTTAATTTTCAGCCTTAGACGGATCGAGGCTACGAGAGGCTTAGAGGAAGCCATACACAATGTTTATGTTACAATTTTGATAATTACTTTTAAATGTTTTATGTGGGTTGTAGTAAAGCCGTTGCAATTTTTTGGATTTCAAATTTTGAATTTTATTTATTATTCTTATAATTGCTAGTATTAGAACACGGTTTTCCAAAGCAACTACTGTTGTTCAAAACATCACGTAACCGCAATTGTTTTTAAATTAAGCTTCCGCAACTGCCAGGATTTTTACAAAGTTGTTAAGAATGTTATTCAGCTAAGGTTTTCTAACAAGGTTTAAAAAGGGTATAAGTTTTTAATTATTAAGAAGAGTTTTTAATGGAAACATGGTTTTCGAAAAACACTTCAATGTGACACGCCAGATTTGAGCCAAACTTCCAGGCCGGGTTTGGGGTGTTATAGAGATCATAGAGCTTAACAGGTAAGTTCGAAGGTTATTATCAAGGAGCACCGGATAGCCATTTAACAGGGAGTTCAAGCGAGCCATGTTAGGAAGCTCATAAGAGTCTATATCAGTACGCGTACGTAGAGTAGTGTTTGTGTTCACATTATATGCTGGATCACAACCAATTGAATCATGTAACAGAACGGTCACAAAGAGCTGCGATACTGTGCAACACATACAGAATCACTACCGATCAGGATGCTCGCAGGAACTATATAATAGGATGCTCAAGAAGGCTTTTAATAGGGCACTCATCTGAGCTAAAGTGTCCGCAACATATGCAGGACTATAATCAATATAGAAAATGTTATATCCATCACATTTCATTATTCAAACGAGACTTATCAATTATTGAACAATATCTGGTATGTGATTAATTTTTACATTAAACATTTATGTAATTCACACAAATACAACATTCACTTCAAACATATTAATATACATAATTAAGTTACACAAACTTACCTCATTACTTGTTTGTATACAGAAATCTACTAATCCAGAACTTTTTCTTTTCCTCAATCTAACTTCATATTTGAGTTTTTTGGATCTATATAGACGAGTTTAACATCAATTTAATCCATTTCATACTCAATTGAACTCAATTCACTTCTTAGGCACAATTACTATTTTTGCTCCTATACATTTCATAAATGACAATTGCGTCTCTAAGCTCGGAAAATAAAATTCATGCAACTTAATCCTTATTTAAAGCCTAACCGAATTTTACATATTACAATAATAGCCCATGAATTTCAAAAAAATTAGAATTTTTCCATGGGTTTTACCACTTTTCAATTTAGTCCCTAAATCACAATTTCATGAAAATTAACTTTGTAAAAGTTGTTTATCTATCAACAACCTTCATTTTCTACCATAAATTTCAAAATTTCAGCATATTTATTCTTGGAAAAAAATTTCATACTTTGATAACTTTACAAATTAATCCCAAAAATATATAGATTAAACTATTCCAATCTCAAAAATATAAAAATTACTAAAAACGGGACAAGGATACTTACCCAATTAAGCCAAGAAAGCTTGTTTTCTCTTTCCTAGGGTTTCCCTAGAAATTTTGGGGAAGAAGATATAAAATGATATTATTTGATATTTATTTATCATCTTTTATTTATTTTAATTTCCAGTTTAGTCCTTGTCCTTTTCTAAGTTTTCCATGGATGATTCATCAAACTATCTACTAACTTTTCTTTAATGGTCTAATTACGATATAAAGACCTCTTTTTTGAATTCCATAGCTATTTAATCCTTCTGGCTACTAGCGTAACGCCCCAAAAACTATAATATTTATTCTCGTATGTTTGTGTTACACAAATGCATGTCTGCTTTAGTGTTTAAGTGTCTTGGGAATAATCTGAGAATTCTTGGGTTCAAGCCTTGGCTTGTGCAAAAGTTTTGTTTTTAAATGGATAAACTCATGTCTCTAGTCAGTAGGTTTTTAAATAAATATGGGTATAACATGACAGAAAGGGCCTACTTGTTTAGGGGGTGAGTGGCGTGTTACTGTAACCTGAGGTCTGAGGTTTTAGTCTTGCTTTGCATAATGGAGTGTTTTATTTTGCTACTAAGGCCGTGGGTGAGTTTGAATCAACCCGAACTACTGAATATTTGTATTGGAATTTGAATTAGGTGGTTAAGGGAGGAGTGGACAGTTTTGAGGGAATTGGGGAGGAAAATTTGGGATTTTGAGAGGAGTGGGAGAGTTAGTGCCGAATTTGAACTCCTGCCTCTTAGGATTTCAGCTTTGGGTTGGCTCTTCTCTCCATTTTCAGTTTCTGGAAATCTTTTTTTTTCACTTTTGGAGGTTGAATTGTGCTAGGAAATCTTGCTAGTATCTTTTGTTTTCATTTTTTTCAACTTGGCTTTTCCCTACGGTTCTTTTGCTTACCGATTCCCTTTTCTTCCTCTACTATTGTATCAAACATTCCTTTCATTTCCTCTTTAGCAAAATGCCCTTTCTCCCTCTCTCTCAATTCTTTTGGTTTTAGCAATTCCCTCTCTTTTCATCTTGTTGTTGTTGGGTGAATACTCCTTCTCTTCCTCACTCTATTCTTTCAGTTTTTGGTAATTGTTCTTTGACCAATCGGGTTTGGGTGCACACGGTTGTTCTCTCTCTCTCTCTCTCTCACTCTCATACACACACACTCTCTCTCTATATCGTAATAGATTTTCATCTAACATCTTCCTTTTGTTGCCGATTACTGTTAGGGGTGCGATTGTTCCTTCTTTTGCCTCTGTCGTATCGCGTGCTTTTGGCTTTCATGTTGGGTGTAGGCTGATTGCTTCTTTCTACTATACTTAGTTTTACACTTTTGGTAAGTTTGTTATGCGCTTGCTTCAAACTCTTTGCGTGAACTATAATAGTTAATAAGATTGGTTGGAATGCAGGTAATCTTTAAGGGCTAGTAATCAGTCTCTTACGACGATTTATGTATGCAAGCCTTAATCGGTCGATCAAGGCAAGTGATAAGTAATCATTTGGATAAGTGTTTGGCTAGGGTTACTTTTAATTCGATTGGTAGGCGATTAACCGAATGTTGTGATTGAATATAGGTTTGAAGTGCTCATAGGTTATTTGCGTACTTTCGCAAACAAGATGTGTAAACACAATCCCAACTTTGAAAATCGACAAAAGCTAGAATAAGTGAACGACGATGCTACACGAGTGTGCGTTCGCTTGTGTGGTAGTCCGTGTGACTAAACATGGACGTACGATCGTTGAGGTCAGCCATGTGCGATTTCGTGAGCTGTGCCGAATTGGGTCGTGTGGGCCCACGGGCATATTTGCCCCACACGGGTAAACCAAATGGACATGTGGAAATTATTGGGCCAGGCTATGTAAAACACACGGCCAAGGCCATTATGGGTCGTGTAGGCCACACGGGCTTGTAGGCCCACATAAACCCGCAATATGGGCCGTGGGCCCATTTTCACTGATTGACTATTAAGGTTGCACGGGTCACTCGAGACGACTGTGGACCTACTATTGGGTCGGTAAGTTTACCTCGACCCCTATTTGAAAAAATAACTATTTTGCCCTTATGTGATATAGGGATCTATATTCATGTATGACTATATTTTAGCATGTTATTTTAACTGCATTGAGTACATGTGTAATGTTATGATATGACATGACATGTTGCATGATGCGTTGCATGGGGATGGGTTTGATATGATTGGAGGAAGTGTATTGTACTGACAGCTCTGCTGAAAATACTATTTAGTGCCGCAACCAGTACTACTTGGAGTGTAGGGATGGGTGAGTTGATTATATCCCTACATGGGGTGTAGGGTTGGACGGAGACTAAATGTATAGGCTAGTTGGGTAGGATTTCTTGATTGCATATCTGTACCGCTACTGCCACTGAGATGGGCTCAAGCCGAAACTGATACTAATATTGTAATGGGCTAAGGTCCTAACTGAAACTGAACCAATACTAAAATGGACTTAGGCCCAGACTGTACTTGCTCTTTGTCTGGTTGTTTCTGTAAGGGATTACACACGGAGTTTCATAAACTCACCCCTCTATTCGTATCTATACAGGTAATCTTCAATCATAGTTGGATCGGTGCTATGGGGGACTCAGAAGTGGCCACACAACCGCATAAACTTTCATATCTGATTTAGATTATAAATAATTTTATTTTGGGTATTTTTTTGTAATAAGGCCTTTATGGATTTTTACTTTAATTTGGGACTTTTATTTGTTTTGGTTTATAATTTTTAGTAATAGGAAAACTCGAGTTTTCAAAAAAATAATGTTTTTACAAAGTAAACGCAACTACGCAACTGTTCTAGAAAAATTCCGCTATAAAATGACATTTTGAAATTAATAATGTTTTTAAAAGTAAATACTTTTTAATAGTAACGCAAGTTTTGAAATGAACGACACATCCCAGTATCGTCATTAAGATCACACAAAGAGATTAATTAGAAAAAGGGTTTTTCAACGATATCACGCTTTACAAAAAAACACTTCAATGTGACATCGCCAGATTCGGCCATAATGTCTAGGCCGGGTTTGGGGTGTTTCAACTAGAATTTAACTTTTTCATTTTATGCAATTTGGACCTTTCCATAATTAAACACATAATCGGTAAAATTTTCTTATTAGAATTTTCATATAACATTCCTATCATAATGCAGACCATGCAATAATATTACAAGTTCATAGTCTTATGAAAAGGTTAATGATGGTGTAATATGCCTTATAAAATCCTATTATGTTAGGAATGGAAAATATATATGATTTTGATAGACTTACTCATTTGTGAGTTGATGGTTATGCAGTTGATAAATCTTGATACATTGGTATAGGTTTATATTTAACTTATAAAGTACAATGTTGAGACGAAATGTTATGTTTTAAGTTTATACAAGCTTACTAAGCATTCATTACTTACGTAATTACGTTCCTTTACTTTTCAGATTATCAGAAGCTTGATTGGTTTGGAAACTTTTTGGAGATCTATCACACTATCCAACATAAATATTGATTGTTTTGATGTGTCGGTTAAGGTTATAATGGCATGTATAGGTGGACTTGTGGTTTATGTTAGTTGATAAGTTTGGCATGTATTTGTGTTGTTATGGTTGGTACACTTTTGGTACTTATGGTTTTTTATTAATGTTTGATATTATGATAAGGTTGATGCAAGTCTTAAATAGCCAATTTGGTATGTGAATGAAGCATTTGAAATGTGGTTAAGTATGGTATGTTCGAGATGGCAATACGGTAAATGTGGTTGAATGAAATATGTTCAATTATGCATAAGTTCAAGTATATTAGTTTGATTTTGATTGAGGCGCCTATAAGGCACATTGGTTGAATGCAATTTGGTCATTTGAATTGGTCATTTTATGCATATTTTGGTGTGCATTGATGGCTTGTATTTACATATTTGAAGTGGGTGAAAAAAATAGCTTTATTTTGGCCAATTTCTTGTCCATACGACCTAAGACACGAGCTGTGTCTAGGCCATGTGTGACACACGGCCATGCAATATGGTCGTGTGTCCCCTGCAGGTTTTAAAGGTTTCAACTCAGGCAGTTACATGGCCTAGCTCATCGCCTGGCACATGGGCATGTGAGGCTATTTCTAGTGTTACACGGCCTGGTACACGGGCGTGTGTTTTGGCCATGGGATGGGACTCGGTGTCCCTATTTCGATTATTTCATGGCCTGAGACACGGGTGTGTGTCTCAGCTGTGTGAGTCGCACGACTGTGTGACTCCTACAGTTTTGAATTTTCTTACTTTTTCCTTAATGTTTCAAATGTTTCTGATTTAATCCTGAATCGTTTATAAAGCATTTCTAAAGACTCGAGGGCTTGATTAAGGAACAATATCATGTTTATATATGGATTATGATATTTTGGTATTAAATTTTGGAAATGTATGTTTTAAAGTTATATTTTTACAGTAATGCTTCGTAACCCTATTTCGGCAATGAATACGGGTTGGGGGTGTTACAATACTTTTCACTTTTCCACTATGTATAATAACCTAATCCGTCGCTTCCTTGGCGTATTCCTAGCATTGTCCCTTATGGCTCAATCTCATTCCATCATTACCTGAAAGATAAACATAGCACTTGTAAGTTCAAGAGAACTTATTGAGAGTTAATATACATTACCTTAGCAGATATTTTTATAGTAATTGAAGAATATCAATACGCCAGCTACCCTTATCAACCACTACTTCTATTTCAGTGAATTCTTTCATAATTACAGACTTGCTTTTACATGCTAACTACTATACTATTAGCGTACCAGTTCTCTTTTAACTACCTGACTGATTTAAGACCCTTCAAAACATTTCATAAATCTTTTCTTTCTCTTGAAATAAAAAAGTAAATTTTGAAAAAATGTACCATCAGAGCCCACTTCATACAGACCATCTCTTCACATTATACTTATTTTAGGATGGTTGTTCACAGATATTGGCGAATACATACACACTTGGTGTATACTTACACAGATCTGAATGCCATTAATTTATTAAAAAAATCATATTATAGTTTAATACTCAACATGATCATACTGAAAATAAACTATACAAATCATTCAGATGAGTTCCACACAACTTAATTACTGAACACCAAATACTCAAGATAGTAGTAACTCATATTCCATAACATCTCAAAAGAAAACATGATGTTAATCAAACATAGTGGATTTTAGATACTCATATTTCAATACTACATAACACGGATGAACTCAAATTATTAATTTCTTATGCCTTTCATGACTATGAATACACCCATTTTCAACATTAACAAATTACCATGGTGAATACCTTTTTTAACATACAAATACACACTTCTTTTCAAGAATTTCCTTTTAAACTTATTCGATTACATCACAAATCCAATTTAACCATATTAATCTCGAACGTATCATAACCTTATCAAAGCAATATCTATCATAGAATACTGAGAATTTAACATGAACTTGCCATAAAGGTGGAAACACCTTCTACCATACAAACTTAGCAGAGTACGCCATAAGGGCAACTTACAAGATCACGTGTTTGTTGTCCCTACGGACTTTCACGTAAGGTGTCATCGGTTTCTCCTTCATGGACTTATACATAAATTTCATTTATTGTGATTTGCCAATTCAATTTACACATTCTCGAAGGCTACAACATAAATATTCATACATTCATATCTTGCCATGGGTCTCAACCACATGACTTATACACTTTCATATATTGTGATCTTCCAGTCCAGTCTTCATCGTACCATAGGCTACGCCATGAGTGTTTTCATATCTTTTTAAGATATCATAGGTATCAACCTCATGGTCTTACACTTATTTTCATATCTTGACCTACCAATCTAGTTAGTAATATAATTGTCCTACTAGGGACATCACAGAGCAACATTTACCTAGCATTCACTTACTCAAATTTGTTCACATTCCTGACTGATTCATACTATTCATATCAAACCTCATCTGCATACTTATCATCAACATTCTATTCAAATAGAACCTCGCAAACTTCATCATAACACATATATCATTTTTACTATGCTTCTTACACTTACCAATTACTAGAGACATCATCGTCATTATAGCATCTTGAATTAGGGCTTAGTTAGAACAACCATTTCGAGACCACAAATCCAAAGTAGAAATAATTATTTTATGATTATTTTATGATCCATGATATGAATGCATGTTTGTGTGATATTTTCATGAAGAAATTTTATGCCTAAAGTGTCCAATTTGAAGTTAGGGACAAAATTGAATAAGTTGCAAAACTTGAGATCTAAAAGCTTTAAGCATGAAATTGCTATGGATTATTAATTAGAGGTCCTTAAATAGCAATTTGCCCAATATTTATAATTATGGACAAAAATGGGCATAATAGGAAAATATTGAAAGAAAGGCCTTAAGGGCATTTTAGTCATTTAGTTAATAAAAGAATAAAAAGGGAAAAATGAAGCAAAATTTTCTCATCTTCTTCAAGCTAGTGCCAAAAATTTGAAGCTCTCCATAGCTAGGGTTTCTTCACTTTCCAAGCTTGATTGTAAGTCAATCCTAACCCCATTTTTAATGTTCTTTACATTTTTGAAGTTGTCATCAACCGATCTAGCTATTTCTATCATTATTTTGAGCTATGGTTCATGTTCAAAAACATACCCATGTGTGATATGAATGTATTTTGATGTTTAATGAAGGAATATGAAAGTTTGATGTGTGTTTAACATCTTTTACTACGTATTTTGGGTGGAAATGCATGAAAATGAGCTAATTGCAAAATTTGAAAAATGGGTAGTAAATATGTGAAATAAAGAAAAATGTGGGCTACTAGGAGTAGAAATATGAATCGGCTAGGCTTGGATAATAAACAAAATGCATGCATTTCATTTTACGATCCTAAGGACCAATTTGTAAATAAGTGAAAAGTTAAGGTAAAAAGGTAATTTTACCAAAGTATGTGTTATGGATCGATTCAAACAATGTGTGTGTATTAAATAAGTTAAATTTGGAATTTAGATCAAGAAAAATGTGATTCGGGTCTTGATCGGGTGAAAATAAGGTTTACGAAGAATAGGCTCGTTTTCATCATTTTGTATCGAGGTAAGTGTAATAGCCCAAAATTGGGTCTAGTTGGAACAGAGGTTTCGGGACCACAAAATTCGAGATAGAAATAATTATTTTATGATTATTTTGAGGTCTATGATATGATTGCATGATTTTGTGAAAATTTTGTGAAGAAATTCTATGCATAAAGTGCTCAATTTAAAGTTAGGGACTAAATTGAATAAGTTGCAAAACTTTCATTCTAGAAGTTTCTAGTATGAAATTGCTTTGAAATATTAATTAGGAGGTCTTAAATAGAATTTGACCAATTTCTAAGTTATGGACAAAAATTGGACATGGACGAAATTTTTGAAAGTTTAGTAAGGAAGGGCATTTTGGTCATTTGGTAATTAAAAGAAATAAAAAGGGAAAATAAAGCCAAACTTGACTCATCTTTTTCATGGAGGCCGAAATTAGCATGGGGGAAGCCATGGCTAGGGTTTTAAAGCTTTCCAAGCTCAATAGTAAGTTCGTTCTAACCCCGTTTTTCAAGTTCTTTACGTTTTTGGAATCCCGATAATTTGATTAAGCTTATTCTAGCAATAATTTAATCTAGGGTTCATATTTGGAAAAATACCCATAGGTAAAATGTGTTTATTTTGATGTTTTATGATAGAATATGAGGTTTTAAATTATGTTAGACAACTTATGCTACTCGGTTTTGAGTGAAAACGAGTAAAAGGGCTTAATCGGCAAAAATACCTAATAGTCATAAGTATATGTTAGAGTGAGAATTTGATGTTTCCATAGGAGGGAAAAGTGATCAGCATGTCATAAAACATAAGAATAAGGGATGAAGTTTAATTCCCAACCTAGGGGCAAAAGTGTAAATGTGTAAAAGTTTAGGGGCAAAATTGTAATTTTTCCAAAGTTTGAGTTAAGGACTGTTTTAAATAGTACATTAATTAAATAAGTAAAATATGATGTTTTAGATCTTGGAAAACGAGATTTGAACCTAGAATGAGAGAAAAATCGAAAATTGGGAAAGTTGGTAAAATGGTCGTTTTAGTATCGAGGTAAGTTCATATGTATAATAAGCATTAATTTATGCATGTTTCAATGTAAAATTGATATATTTACTATGATTGCCGAGGTGATGAAAGTATGTAAGTTGGTGTGATAATAATACAGCAATAATGTTGTAATTTATATTTGAAAGTTAAATTTAGTGAATTAATTGAATTATGTTAAATTAAATGTTTATGGTGCCCAGTTTATGAATTGATTTAAAAATATGTCTATGGTACATGAAGTGCATTGAATTATCATACATAAATGTGATTTCTATGATTATGGATATTATGAGAAATTGTAAGTTCATATGATTTTTAATAAGGCAATGTGTAATTTAATGTTATTACTTTGATATTAAATGAGATGTAAGTTTATATGTAAGTAATACATCAATTTTACTTGTATTATGATATTTTATAATAATGTTGGAAATATGTTTGTTAATAATTACTTGATTGGTGAAATTGTTGGAAAAGAGAGAGAAATCCCGGTTGAACCTTCGGAAAGATTGGATGATACAGATAGTATGTAGCTAGGTCACATGTATGGTGCTGAGTGCACATCATGTGTACAAGAGAGCTACAAGACATTATGATGTAGCTAGGTCACATGGGTGATACTATGTGTACACCATGTAGACAAGAGAGCTACGGGATATATGTAGCTAGGTCGCATGCGTGGTTCCAGGTGAAGGACACCATATAGACAAGAGAGCTACGAGATAAACTGGCTAGGTCACATGGGTGGTAGTAAGTGTTCACCATGTGTACAAGAGAGCCGAACTATATGATGGGTAGAGCTATGTGCTGAAACCACCAAGTATCGAGGATTGATCCGAAGTTTCAACGGGAGACTTTCTATGTATTGCTTTGTGAGTTTTGTGATGAATAAGTGCAGGAACTTGGTTATGTGAATGATGTGTACATTAAGTGACCGGGATGTGGTAAGTTTATAAACAAGTAAATTATACGTGAGGATGATTTTATGGTGACCTTGTAATCATGGGCCTATACTTGTGACGTATGAAATGTGGTGAAAATGATTTGTGATATGTATGTTAAAATGAGGTTAATACAAAGAAAGTGTGAAAGAGTGAATTAGCAATAAAACTGTTTTGGACAGTAGCAGTGATGTGATTTTTAAAAATCACCAAAAATAGTATAAACTGAATCAGAGACTTAATGAGATATCAAATTAAAACTTAATGAGTCTATTTTCATATAAAAGAAACAGAGCAAGAAAAAGAGTTCTATATTTTGAGATATTTATGTTTTTGTGAGACTGGTTCAGAATGATTACGTGATCCCCTGTTCTGACTTTGGAAAATCACAAAAATTTGGAAAAAAAATAATTAGAGGCTCAAACTTATATTTTTAAAATCTATAATGAGTATATTTTCAAGATAAATCAACAAGAACATTATCCGAGTTCTGTACTGTGAGATAGTTCATTTTTAGTGAAGAGAGGTCAGAACTGTCAGAAAGTGAGGTAGGGAAAAATTTAATGAATAAAATGTACTAATTGGCTAAACCAAAAATTATGAAAATTTTATGGTGGAAATATATGTGAGTCTAGTTTCAGGGGAAATTTACGGATCTTAATTTGGAGCTCTGTAGCTGGAATTATAAATAAGTAAGTGACTATGACTCGTGTGGACAATTTGTTGTGAGCATTTATTAGTAAATTGTGAAATCGTACTTACAAGAATGCTATATACATTAAGGATGTGGAATGGAGAGGAGGAGGAGGAAAATAAATATATATGGAATACATGGAAACTGTGGTATATGAAATATTGATATAATGAAATAAATGATATGTGTTTATAAGAAAACAGAAAGAGAATGATATGTATCACGACATGTATATATATATGACTAATCTCAATGTAATGCTTGTTGGGTATGGAGTTGAATTAAAATATTTCAAGCAAACATGTTATTCTGCGCATCTAAATTGTGGTATTTTATAAATATATGATCTAGCGTTAAATATGAATGCTTGATGATTAAGCTGAAGATATTTGGTAAGATGATAATCTTGGTATAAATGTATAAGTGTGTAAGAGATTAAGGTTGACCAAAGCTTGGAAAATAGCCTAGGTATATTCCACACAGGCAGAGACATGACCATGTGTCACAGCCATGTATGGAACACGACTTTGGGACACGGGCGTGTGGAACCTTAAAGCATGAAATTTCCAAGATTTTCGTAAGTTCTCGGTTTAGTCCCGAACCCAATTTATGCATGTTTCAATGTAAAATTGATATATTTACTATGATTGCCGAGGTGTTGAAAGTATGTAAGTTGGTGTGATAATAATATAGCAATAATGCTGTAATTTATATTTGAAAGTTAAATTTAGTGAATTAATTGAATTATGTTAAATTAAATGTTTATGGTGCCCAGTTTATGAATTGATTTAAAAATATGTCTATGGTACATGAAGTGCATTGAATTATCATACATAAATGTGATTTCTATGATTATGGATATTATGAGAAATTGTAAGTTCATATGATTTTTAATAAGGCAATGTGTAATTTAATGTTATTACCTTGATATTAAATGAGATGTAAGTTTATATGTAAGTAATACATCAATTTTACTTGTATTATGATATTTTATAATAATGTTGGAAATATGTTTGTTGATAATTACTTGATTGGTGAAATTGTTGGAAAAGAGAGAGAAATCCCTTTTGAACCTTCGAAAAGATTGAATGATACAGATGGTATGTAGCTAGGTCACATGTATGGTGCTGAGTGCACATCATGTGTACAATAGAGCTACAAGACATTATGATGTAGCTAGGTCGCATGGGTGATACTATGTGTACACATGTAGACAAGAGAGCTACGAGATATATGTAGCTAGGTCGCATGCGTGGTTCCAGGTGAAAGACACCATGTAGACAAGAGAGCTACGAGATAAACTGGTTAAGTCACATGGGTGGTAGTAAGTGTTCACCATGTGTACAAGAGAGCCGAACTATATGATGGGTGGAGCTATGTGCTGAAACCACCAAGTATCGAGGATTGATCCGAAGTGTTCAACGGGAGACTCTCTATTTATTGCTTTGTGAGTTTTGTGATGAATAAGTGCAGGAACTTGGTTATGTGAATGATGTGTACATTAAGTGACCGGAATGTGGTAAGGTTATAAACAAGTAAATTATACGTGAGGATGATTTTATGGTGACCTTGTAATCATGGGTCTATAGTTGTGATGTATGAAATGTGGTGAAAATGATTTGTGATATGTATGTTAAAATGAGGTTAATACAAAGAAAGTGTGAAAGAGTGAATTAGCAATAAAACTGTTTTGGACAGTAGCAGTGACGTGATTTTTAAAAATAACCAAAAATAGTATAAATTAAATCAGATACTGAATGAGATACAACATTAAATCTTAATAAGTCTATTTTCATATAAAAGAAACGGAGCAAGCAAACCATTCTATATTTTGAGATATTTATGTTTTTGTGAGACTGGTTCAAAATGATTACGTGATCCCCTATTCTGACTTTGGAAAATCACAAAAATTTGGAAAAAAATAATTAGAGGCTCAAACTTATATTTTTAAAATCCGTAATGAGTCTATTTTCAAGATAAATCAACAAGAACATTATCCGAGTTCTGTACTATGAGATAATTCATTTTTAGTGAAGAGAGGTCAGAACTGTCAGAAAGTGAAGTAGGGGAAAATTTAATGAATAAAATGTACTAATTTCCTAAACCAAAAATTCTGAAAATTTTATGGTGGAAAGATATGTGAGTGTAGTTTCAGGAGAAATTTACGGATATTAATTTGGAGCTCTGTAGCTCGAATTATAAATAAGTAAGTGACTATGACTCGTGTGGATAGTTTGTTGTGAGCATTTATTAGTAAATTGTGAAATCGTACTTAAAAGAATGCTATATACATTAAGAATGTGGAATGGAGAGGAGGAGGAGGAAAATAAATATATGTGGAATACATGAAAACTATGGTATATGAAATATTGATATAATGAAATAAATGATATGTGTTTATAAGAAAAAAGAAAGAGAATGATATGTATCATGACATGTATTTATATATATATGACTAGTCTCAGTGTAATGCTTGTTGGGTATGGAGTTGAATTGAAATATTTCAGGCAAACATGTTATTCTGTGCATCTGAATTGTGGTATTTTATAAAGATATGATCTAGCTTTAAATATGAATGCTTGATGATTAAGCTGAAGATATTTGGTAAGATGATAATCTTGGTATAAATGTAAAGTGTGTAAGAGATTAAGGTTGACCAAAGCTTGGAAAATAGCCTAGGTATATTCCACACAGGCAGAGACACGACCATGTATCTCAGCCATGTATGGAACACGACTTTGGGAAAAGGGCGTGTGGAACCTTAAAGCATGAAATTTCCAAGATTTTCGTAAGTTCTCGGTTTAGTCCCGAACCCTTTCTAAAGTATGTTTTGGGCTCCATAGACTCAAATAAGGGACTATGTGTAAGTGAATGAACGTTTTGAAATATGAATGAAATTTTATGGCTTGTATTTTCGTTTAATGTTTGTATGTTTGCCCGGTAACGCCTCGTACCTTATCCCGGCCTCGGGTACGGGTAAGGGGTGTTACAGTAAGTTCATATGCAAATAATGTGATGTTATGTTATATTTTTTATGCTTGAGTATTATGTGAATTCAAATTCTTTAATGCTATTATGAGTTATGTTTTGATTGCTCCATGAGTAAGTGATGGGTATTATGGACATTGAGATCAACATTACGAGCAAGCTTGACAGAGATGTGATATTGAAAAATCTCATTTGAACCTTAGGAATTGTAATGCCCTAAAAATCAAAGAAATTTTTTTTGTTAGTTGTGTTGCATAAATACATGTCTGCTTCAGTGGTGGAGTGTCCTGAGAAGTGTTAAAGAAGTCTTAAGTTCAAGCCTTGGCTTGTACAAAATTTTGTTTTTCTTGAATTAGCCATGTCTCTGGTTAGTAGGCTTCTTATATAAAATTTGGTGTTTTGTGTCATAAAAAGCCTATTAATCTAGGGGATGGAGGCGTGTGGAGTGTGCTAGGGGATCTGAGGTTCGAGGGCTGGCAATGCAAAGGAATACTTTGTTTTTCTTTACTACTGACTTTGGGGAATGTTGTAGTTGGACTAAAATTGGGGTGTTGGAGGAGGGTGAGTAGTTGATGAATTTTAGGGATTGGTTGGAGGGAATTTAAGCTGGTAAGGTTTTGGATGAGGGGGATATGGTTGAGTGATCGTAGGAGTGATTTAGGGAGGGAAATTAGGTATTTGAAGGGAGTGGTAGAGGGCGTGCCGAATTGGGACTCTCACTCTTTGTAATTTTCTGCTGTTAAGCAATAACTGTAGGTTTGGTCTTTCTTTTTGGTTTTTTTCCCTTGAATGCCGAATTCTGTCTCTTGTGTTGTATTGTTTTCCTTTCATCGGGTTCTTTTAGGTATTACTTTTCTTGGGGCCGAGTGTAGCGTAGAATATTTGGGGTTTGACAAAGTTTCTTCTCTTGATTCTTTTTCTTAATCGAACTCCTTCACCTTCTCCCTCCCTAATTTGATTTGTTTGACCGAATACCTTTTGATCCCTTCTCTGTTCATCTTCCTCATTCTTAACCGTTGCTCTCCCTTTTTGTACTTTGGCCAATTATTCCTTGCCTCCTCTCCCTCTCTACTTATTCGGTTTTCTCATTGATAGCTGATTGTTCTTTTCTTTTGAAATCGGATCTCTCTGCACTTGATAAAGGTAACTGGTTTTCATTTGGGTTGTTGAATCCTGGGCTTATAACCAAATTTTACTGTTGCCACCATTTATGTTATGGTTCACGGCTATTCTTTTTCCTCTTTCTCTCTGTCGAAATAGGCTTCCTCTCTAACACCGATTTTTATTTGCCATTTTTGACAGGGGTGTGACTGTTTCATCTCGTGTCTTGATTTTAGAGTGTACCTTTGCAAGCCGATTACTTCTACGTGGTGGTTAGTCGTTGCTCACTTGGTTCTAGTCATTTACGTTCATGGTTATAGTTAACTAGATTGGGATGCAATGTAGATTTTGCCAAGGTTTTGGAAGACAACTTCGATCAGTGGTTTAAGTGACATAAACTGTTCTTGCTTATTCAAGGTAGGTAACAATTACCATTTTGAGGACTAGGTGCTGTTAAAAGGGTGATAACTTTAGTGATTAAACGACTGTCGTTAGGTCATGATTGAATCTAGGTTTAGCGTCCGTAAAGATTTGCGCACTTTTCACATCAGGTGTGTAGTCACTACAATAACTGTTAAATGGCAAAAGCCAGAAAACACGTCCATAGATGCTATACAAGTGTGCACTCACTCATGTAGTGATCCGAACGCATAAAACATGGGCGTTTGACAGTGGAGGCCACCATGAGTGATTTCATGGGCTTAGGCCGCTTTGTGCCACGTTAGGCCGAAATGGGATGTGTGGGACCCACTGGCTCGTAGGCCCAGACAGGTAAACCAGATGGGCATGTGGAGATTATTGGGCCAGGCTATGTAGTTCACACGGCCAAGGCCAATTTTTGGGCTTATTGGGCCACACGGGCGTGTGGGCCCGCATAGGCTGTGTTATGGGCTTTGGGCCCATTTTTACTGTTTGACTGTTAAGGTTGCATAGGTCGCCCGAGACAACTGTGGACCTACTGTTGGGTCAGTAAGTACGCGTAGACCCCATACTAATGAAATGACTGTTATACCCCTAAGAAGTAAAATGACTAATATACCCTAATGATAAGTTTAACTGTATTCGCGCATGACATTTTGCATACACGTATGATTTTATGACATGGCATGTTAAATGGGGTTGGGTTGATATATTTGGAAGAAGTGTACTGTACTGGCAGCTCAGCTGCAAATACTGTTTAGTGCCGCAACCGGTTCTATATTTGGAGTGTAGGGATAGGTAGGTTGATTTTATCCCTACATGGAGTGTAGGGCTAGACGGAGTGGAGTGTAGAGGATGGATGGGTAGGCCTTCTGTTTGCATTTTTGATACTGTTACTGTAACGAGCTAAGGCCCACACTGATATTGCTACTGTAATGGGCTAAGGCCAACACTAATACTGGACTGTCACTGAAACGGGCTTAGGCCCAAACTGTATTTGCCTACTGATTGAATGATTATTGAAATGGGAATACACACTGAGTTTTTCATAAACGCATCCATCTGCTCTCCTGTGTAGGTAATCCCTAGGTGGGTCAGTGTTGCGAGGGACTCGATGGAGACCACACAACTACTTTTGCTACTATTTTAAACTTTTAATCTTAAAGCTGTTTCATTTGGGTTTTTGTTATGTAATAAGGCCTCTTTAAATTTTACTTTAATTTGGGGTTACTTACTTTGATTTATATTTGCTAGTAATAAGACGCGCATTTTCAAAAGATAAATGTTTTCAAAACACCACACCATTACAAAATATTTCAAAAGCTTCCGCAACAAACAATATCTTTAAAGGGTAGTAACAACCTAAAATAATTAAACATTTACTAAACCTACTGGAGCTTTTTACTTAAAAGTTTAGTAAAAGATCACTACGAGGGTTTTAATATAGTATGAACTTTTCGAACAGAATAACGCTTTTCAAAATACACTTCAACATGACATCACAGATTCGGCCATAACGTCTAGGCCGGGTTTGGGGTGTTAGAGGAATAGTTTAGGATACAAGTGACATGTCACTAGGAATCATGTGATTTATGAGCTCAAGAAATATGTGATATATGCTTATGTGGTTTCGGGTGCTAGTCTTGTACGTCCTACAGGTTGCCGAATAGTCCGGCATGTGTTGCGGATACCTGACAACTTGTGTGAGTAGCTCATGTAGCTACGTTCTGACTGATAGCTTATGTGAGCAGACCCATGAGTAGCTCGAGAATGAGCTTTTATGTGTTATGTAATATGAGTTAGCTTTAGCTACGTGATAAACCATAATATATACATATTTTTACCCTGAACTTGACATATTTTTGGATAATTTATCATAACATTTAGTGAATTTGATGCTCCTAATCCTTTAATTTCATATTTCATAACTAGATGAGCATAGGAAAGTGAAAAGTGCAAGAAAAAGGCCAAAAACAGAGAAAATTGGTTTATTTCAATACTACACATGGCCTAGATAAGTCGACACGGGTAATCCACACGCCCGTGTGTCATGGCCGTGTCGACTTAAAACCATGTCAGAATTACACACGGCCTGAGCACCATCACACGGGCATGCCACACGGCCGTGTCCATATCGAGACCTATTTTAATTCTATTCGGAAAAGGCAAAGTTTGAGCATGCCAAAGTCTATTTAAACACACGAGAAGAGGAGGGGGGACACAGAGTAGAAGGCAGAAAATATTCAGAGACAGCCATTGGAATCAGCTCTGAAACAGGATTGACTTCAACACTGAAGATCTCAATTCAAGCTCTACCGAAGTTTTTGGGTTTCTTTATGTTTTGTTGTTTTCCAAATTTTGAGATGTTTTCTTCCATCCTTATGAACTAAATTCCCTAAGTACCTAGGGAAAATGAAACCTAAGACGAATCTTATTATCTTTTGAATTATATGATAAATACTTATTCTTAGTCTTAATTATGAGTTTTAATCTTTACTTTTATATTTCAGGATATTAATTCAGGTTTTGATGTGCTTACTTAGTGGAGCAAAAGTCCCTGTTTAAGAGTAGATCTTCCATAATTAAGCAGAGTTGATTGCAATACTAGAGATAGAATGTCATAAATCTGTCGGATTAGAGTCAAATCTAATAAGGGAATCCATAGATTGAGTTAATGCGACAATAGGGGCTTTAATTAGAAAGATATTTCAATGAATCAACCTAGAGTCAGTTGTTTTTAGTCTCGAAAGAGATATTAACATAAACTAGGGATTTCTTGTGACACCCCTAATTTGACCCTAGTCGGGAAGTGGTTTCGAGACCACTAAACGGAGTCATAAAAATAATTAACCGTCATAATTGATGCTCATTATATGTACATGTGCATGTGTGAAAATTTCATGTTTGAATTTTGTTAATTGTAAGTGAATTTTATCAAATAGGACTTATGTGAGAAAATTTAGAAATGTGCTAGGCAATTGCAAAATGGCCTATTAATGCATATTGTGAAAATGATGCGTTTGCATGTCAATTTACCCAAATTAAGGCATAGTGGCCGGCCATGCTATAAGTGGAAACATGTCACAAACATGTTATGTTAGTGATGGATGTTAGGAACAATAAAATAAGGAGTATGGGATACAAAATATATGCCTTTTATATTAATAAATTAAATGTTAAATGAATAAATAATATGAAATATGAACATATATTAAAAGAAATGGGTGATAAAAACAAAGTGGGTTCATCTTTTTCTTCTTCTCCATTGCCGTGAGTAGAAAAGAGAAAGAAGGAAAAAAAAAGCTTGAGACACATTTGGCCATTAGCATATATTGATTCTAAGGTATGAGTTTATGTCATTTTTTTTGTTGAAAACTTGTGAAATTGAGTTTGTATCTTAGTTCTATCTTAAACCATGAGTTATTCTCTTAGATTTTTTTTATGGAAGCATGTACGGTTTTGTATAGAAAATCCTATGTTTGAAATTTGTTGTTAGAAAAGGGATTAAGAGTACTTAATAGACTCCATGAGGTTAAATTTCATATGAATAGGAAATTGTGAACTTAATTTATGAGCTAGATGCAATCCCTTATAAACCCCACGTTGAATTTCAATTTTGGTCAAAGAATGTGTATTCAGCCAAGTTCTTGATGAGTTAAATTTGATTGCTTGAAGCTTTAATTTGTAATTAGTCATTAGGTGAGTTTTAAACTTGTCAAAGTTGATAAATTGGGGGTTTAAATGGCTTGTTTATATTGTTAAGTTGGTTATGGTGATTTCATCAAATGATGGTTATTAATGATTTTGATAAATTGACCAAAGTGTAATGATAAGTGTGAATTATATTTGACACGTTGCTCATGATTTTGTTGATTCGGTTATGTCATGTATTTAATGGTGGTGGTATAATGTTTGTGCATTATATGCTAAAATGACTTTAGGCTAAAGGGGTAATGTATTAGTAAATTCAGAAATGGAGGCTAATTTATAGAATTTTTTTTAAGAGAAATTTATTATGTGTTATTTGAATGCCGAATATACTCCCAAATTGATGACATGAATTGTTTGTAATTTTGAGAAGTGGTAAGGTGAATATGCCAATTGATATTTCTTTAAAAATATTAGTAAAGCATTCGCCATAGGTAAAATGTCATAAAGATGGAATTTATGCTATTTGTTGGTAGCCTAAATCCATAAAGGAGCATTCGGTTTTGGTCTAAAGGATAGTGAATTGTTGTTGAATGGCCTCAAATGAAATGTGTATGTTATAAAATGAGTATTTGGGCAGGCTAATTGATTGAAAAGTGTTTGAAGCATGTTTGGGTGGAATCTAATTGAGTCCTTGTGACTGTTTTAATTGTAGTAATCGGCTAAAGTGGTTATTGTGTAACTATTTATATATTTTTATTATGATAGCCGAATGTAACATAAATAAGGATGTGAATAAATTGTAGTTTCAGAGGTTGTTAATGAAGACATGAGTGTGGAAGCATTCGGTCAAAGAAGAATGGTTGTATGAAAGTAAGATTATAAATGTAGTAGTGCCTTGTAAAGTGCGTAAATTACATGACTTTGATAAGTGTTGCTTGTGTTTTGAGACTTATCAATGTTTTTTTTTTAAAATGTGCCGAATGTGATTTTTTTTGGAATAATAGAGATGTGATAAGTTGAATTTGTTTAATTAAGCTCAAGGACAAAAAGGGGCACAAATTTCGGAAAGGGAAAGAGAAAGTAGCTGAATAGTCGATTCGTGATAATTCGATAACATCCGAGGTAAGTTTTAAGTGTTTAAACGTTGAGTAAATTCAATTATAATAGGACATGATGAGTTGATTTAATAAGATATGATGTGGCCATGATATGTTCTAAGCTCAAATGGTAAGTTCTTAAGTGTTTGAGCTTGGGAATTTAAGGGTAATTTGAAATAGTCTGCTTCGGACAGCAGCAGTAATGTGACTTTAGAAAATCACCATAAATTTATGAACTTGAATTAGAGGCTGAATGAAACATGAAATTAAAGCTTAATGAGTCTAGTTTCTTATAAAAGAAACCGTGTAAGCAAAGCAATTTCCGATAATGAGATATTTAAAGTTGTGTGAGATGGTGTCAGAATGACTCCGAAATCCCCTGTTCTGTTTTTAGAAAATCATTATAAATTGTAAAAAAATGGTTATAAGATAAAATTTATATGCTTAGACTTCTTAATGAGTCTAGTTTCAAATGAAATCAAATACAACACATTTTGAATTCTGTAAAATGAGAAAATTGATTCGTAGTGAAGAGTGGTCAGATTAGTCAAATAGTGAAACAGGGGAAACTTTAAGAAAAATCTGGTATTGATTGACCAAACCTAAAATTTTGGAAATTTTATGGATGGAAGATATACGAGTCTATATTCAGGAAAAATTAACGGAGAGTGATTTGGAGTTTTGTAGCTCCAGTTATAAATAATTTAGTGACTATTGCTCAGGAAAAACAGCTTGTGCTGAATTTGAGATTATGTTGTGAACCTTGATAAACTTGTTTTAGTTGCTCACAAGCTATTGATTAAACCCATACTTGAATCCTAAATCGTGATATTGTAAGTTTATGAGTATTCGAATATGAAATGATAGTATGGCGTAATGGCTGATGTGATGAATGTGAAAGTGTATATATATGTGATAGGGCCTAATGGCCGATGTGATGAATGTGAAAGTGTATATATGTGATAAGGCCTAATAGCCGATGTGATGAATGTGAAAGTGTATATATATGTGATAAGGCCTAATGGCCGATGTGATGAATGTGAAAGTGTATATATGTGATAAGGCCTAATAGCCGATGTGATGAATGTGAAAGTGTATATATATGTGATAAGGCCTAATAGCTGATGTGATGAATGTGAAAGTGTATATATGTGATAAGGCCTAATGGCCGATGTGATGAATGTGAAAGTGTATATATGTGACAGGGCCGAGTGGCCAACGTGATGGATGTGAAAGTGTATAAATGTGATAAGTCCCGAAGGGCATTTGTGTCAGTACTATATCCGGGTTAAAACCCCGCAGGCTTTATGCGAGAATATTATCACTGATTAATGTCCGTAAGCTTCGTGCTCGTACTATATCCGAGCTCAAAGACCCGATGACTACGTGTGGGAATTTTGTCCGGGTAAGACCCGATAACTTCCTGTGGAGATTATGTCCGGGTAAGACTTCGTAATAAGAATTGCTTATAAATATATTCAATGCGAAAGGTTAAACAGGTATGTACTCCAAGTTTATATTTGAGCTTGATTTGCACTAAATCATAAGGTAGTTATGTGATGCATACGAGAGCAATCTATGAGACTATTCCTATGATTATGTGACATCGGATCAGTGTGAGAGGTGATGTGAAATCATACGATATATCTATGTCACATGAGCTCACTTTTATGTGAAAGTTTATCTGCCTATTGTATATGATGAGATGTGCATATTCGGTAAAGGGATGGTATGCCCGAAGAAAGAGTGAAATAAAAATACGAACAATTATGTTATAATTTGATTGTTATCTGTTGACACTGCTTAAAACTTACTAAGCATTGTAATGCTTACTCCGTTTACTCTGTTTCCTCTGTTTTATAGATCTCATTGCGAAGCTACAGGCTCGGGGATCGTCAACAACTAGTCACACTATCACTATCCACTGTTTGGTACTGCTATGTTTTGGATTATCTTATGGCATGTATAAAATAGACTAGTGGCGGAAGAATATTTTGGTTAATGTATATAGCCATGCGAAAATGGCTTATATATGTTTGAGCATAATGTTATAATCATTTGGTATGGAATGGTTAATCACTATCATAATTTGTGCTATTTATGCTAAAAGGGCTAGTTGAATCATGAAAACTATGAAATAGGTAAAGTCTACCTTAAAGGCAGATGCTGGCAGCAGCAGTGATGTAGATTTGGAAAATCACTAAAATAGTAGGATTGGAATTAAATAATGAATAAATTATGTAAAAGAACCTTGATGAATCTATTTTCATAGGAAAGTAACGAAACGATCATATGGACAGTATGTTAAGAGATATTCAGGTTCTCGTGAGACAGGGCCAGAATGGTTTCTGGATTCCCTATTCTGAATTTGGAAATTCATTATAAATTAACCAAAGATAATTAGGAGTCATAACATATATGTATAGATTCCCCTCTGAGTCTAGTTTCTATAGAAACAAACAGCATCAGTATTGAAGCTCTGTGCAGGGAGATATCCAAGTCGTAATGGCAAAGGTCAGTGTAGTCGATCCCTGTAACATGGGAGACTTTGACTAATAAACTGTAATAATTAGCCCAACCAAAAATTCTAGAAAAAAATATGTAGATGGGCATATGAGTCTAGTTTCATGGAAAAATTATGAAACTGATTTTCGAGTTGTGAAACTCAAGATATGATTTTTAAGGTGACAGTGTCGCAGTTAGCCAACTGCCTGGAAAATTTTAAAATGGACTGCGATAGTAAGCGAATTTAGTCTGTGAACCCCTCGTGTCCGACTCCGGCAACGGTCTCGGGTACGGGGTGTTACATTTCTACGGATTAAGTCAAGTGAATAAATCGTCTAGTTCAGAAGTAATAAGTGAAGTCTAGGTGGATTCTTCCTTGGGTATCGTCTTCTCCATTGGTTTTCCAAAAGTATTTTCCAACTTTTATTTTTGTCATGTTCTTAGTTAATTAAATGGTTTATTTTAGTTTAAAAACACCCCTTAATTCTTAGGCTAGATAATAAAAAGATAGTAATTACTAGTACTTTTAGTCCTTGTGGATACGATATTTTTGGTCTCACCATAACTATACTACTGTTCGATAGGTGCGCTTGCCTTGTTGAAATTTTTAGTTAGTTTAGTGACCATCAAGTTTTTGTCATCGTTGCCAGGGACTAAGATATTTGGAACGCTTGAATTTTATTAGTTTAGCCATTTTTTTATGTTTTTTTCAAATTACTTTTTGTTTTAATTTAATTTTTACTTCTCTTCTAATCTCCCTGTTATTTCCTTCTGCCAGGAATCTTTAGTTTATATGACTAGAAGGAACCCGTCAGGACCTTTATTATTTGATAGTGAGATAGAAAGCACAGCTTGCAGGAAACAAAGAGAAATAAGGCAAAGCCTTTAGTATATAGAAGAAGAGTAAGAGGACGAGACCGATATTACCGAAAAGATGGCGGATAATCAGAATAATCTGTTACCTCCTATAGTTGTTGTAAATCCAGTAAATCAGAATCCTACCCCTCGTACTATGTATAATTATGCTAAACCTACTTTAACAGGAACTGAATTGAGTATAGTTAGACCTGTTGTTGTTGCAAATAATTTTGAACTAAAACCTAACACGATTCAAATGATACAACACTTTGTTTAGTTTGATGGTTTGCAGGACAAGGATCCAAACACTCATTTAGCAAATTTTCTGGAATTCTGCGACACCTTTAAGATCAATGGCATTTCTGATTATGTCATTCGCCTTCAGTTATTTCCCTTTTCATTACAGAATAAGGCTAAATAGTGGTTGAACTCGTTACCACGAGGGTCAATCACTACTTGGGAACAAATGACCGAAAATTTTTTGCTTAAATATTTTCTGCTAGCTAAAACGGAAAAGTTGAGGAATGATATCTCTTCTTTTGTGCAAATGGATTTAGAAAAACTTTATGATGCATGGGACAGATACAAGGATTTATTGAGAAGGTGCCCTCACCATGGGTTACCTCTTTGGCTACAGGTTCAAACTTTCCACAACGGTTTGAATCCCTCAACTAAACAAATGATCGACGCAGTTTCTGGTCGAACCATCAATAATAAGACACCTAAAGAGACTTATGAGTTCATAGAAGAGATGTCACTGAACAATTATCAGTGGCAAGTCATGAGGACAAAGCTGACAAAAGCAGCTAGTGTTTTTAACGTCGACTCGATTACTATGCTTTCAAATCAGGTAGAACTTTTGAATAGAAAGATTGATGGTTTATTTGGTTCTACGTAGGGACATCCAGTAATGCAGTGCGATACAAGTGGAGGTGGAATGAGCAATTCAGAATACCCACCCTACGGTCCTAACATGGAGAATGAGCAAATGAACTATATAGGTAATAATCCTCGACCTCAAAATAATCCTTACAGTACAATGCAGTTTGGAGGAATCACCCAAATTTTTTTATGGGGAGGACAAGGAAATCAAAGACCACCACCACCACCAGGCTTTCGACCACCTTACTAGCAAGAGAAAAAGCTAAATCTTGAAGAGATGCTTAAAAAGTTCATCTCAATGTCAGAAACACGCTTTCAAAACACTGAAACCGTGCTTAAGAATTAGCAGGCATCAATTCAAAGGCTCGAAACTCAAATAAGACAGCTTTCCAAGTTGATCTCTGAATGACCACAAGGTAGCTTGCCAAGTAACACTGAAACTAACCTAAGGGAGCAACTCCATACTATCACTGTGCGTGACGAAGAAGGGTTAGTTGAAAATGAACCAGAATCAAGGCAAGAAAAGGTGGTAAGTAAGGGTAAGGTTGTTTTGAGCCACAATGAACCAAAATCGGTAAGTAAAGAGTATACACCTCGTGTGTCATACCCCAGTTCGACAAGGAAAGACCACACAGACGAGCAATTCGGTAAATTCCTTAAACTACTTTAAAAATTACATATTAACTTATCATTTATTGAAGCTCTTTCGCAGATGCCAAACACAGTTAAATTTTTAAAGGAGCTCTTAACAAAAAAATAGAAGTTAGATGAGTCATCTCATGTGGAGTTAAATGCAGTTTGCTAGGCAATCTTGCAAAATAGACTATTCAGCAAATTATAAGATCCAGAGAGTTTTACTATTCCTTGCTTAATTGGTAGTTTAGACGTTAAAAATGCCTTGGCTAATTTATGGGCTAGTATTAATGTCATGCCTTATAAAGTGTCTAAACAACTAGGTCTTGGGAAACCCAAACAAACTAGGATGAGTATTTAACTGGCTGATAAAACTATTAGATTTCCTAGGGTGTTGTTGAAGTTGTGCTTGTTAAAATTGACAAATTTATATTCCCAGTCGATTTTGTTGTCTTAGACATGGTTAAGGACAGTGACATACCCTTAATTATTTATGTTGGTACAGGAGAACTAACGCTTCGTGTAGTTGATGACACAATTAAACTTTAAGCTCGTGATTCCGTTACACTATCTAGTGATCGAGATGATATTACGAGTTCTTTCCATGAGAATAACATTTTGGCTCAAACTTCTGTACAAGAAACCCCTAGGGATAAAGTGATGGAGCCACAAACAACTCTTGAGGAATGAATATTAGAAATCGAGGAACTAGATGAATGGTGAACAAAAGTTAAGGAGAACTAGAGAATACACGATAAACTAAAGTAGTGTCATGATAAACTTAAAGGTGAATCGAATCAACTTAAGGTTGGAGGCAAAGTACTGTTAGATGAAGCAGATCCTCGTGTTGCCACTTCTGAACCTAATGGATAAATCCCTTTTGCGGTACTCAACGTTTTCCCATACGGTACAGTCGAGGTAACTCATTCCATGTTTGGCACTTTTAAGGTAAATAGTGCTCGTCTAAAACATTATTTTGATAAGATTGATAGTAGGAATGAGGGGTTTCAACTCCTCGAACCACCATGATCGTGCAAATATGAGGTGAGTAGAGCTTAGACTTTAAATAAGCACTTCTCGGGAGGCAACCCGAGCACTAACACTACTAACCCATTTATTTTATCTATTTTTCATGTTTATTATGCAGGTACAGTGACCCACACGGCTTGGACACATGGGCGTGTCCTTGGCCATATAGAAACAGGGCTGAAATTTCCCACAAATTGACATGCACACGGCCTGCAATAAATCCACACGGCTGTGGAAAGTACACGGCCTGGACACACGGGCGTGTCCTAGGCCATGTGAAACCTGGAGCTTATTTTTTTGAATTTTAACAAGTTAGAGAGTTACACGGGCAAGGCCCATAGCCTTGTGTAAGACACAGTCGATCCACACAGGTGTGTGGTAGGTTACACTAGTGTGTGGTAGGTTACACAGGCATGTGGGCGAGCCAACGGGCGTGGGAGAAGCGAAAAACATAGAGCATGGCCGTGCGACATGACCATGTGAACCATACGGGCGTGTCCTAGGCCTTGTGACGAGTGGGCTATTAATTCCTCGGCGAACATTGGCTGGAAGTCGAGCCACATGGGCGTGTGACATGGCCATGTGGCCCAACACGGACCGTTACACGATCATGTCCCTTTTAACCCCAAACCCTAAAGAACTATTTTACTTTTTTCTTCTTCTTCAATTTTTCCCCACCCAACTGCCGATCACCTCTCCTCCGGCCACCGACTGCACCAGCACACCCTTTCTCCCTTTGCTCTCCCTTCTCTGCCCCCTTGTCGCTCGAATCCCCCTCTCCTCCCATCAAATCTCCATCTTTTCTTCATTTCCTTTATTTTTCCCTATCCCCATCCCTTCATCGCCCTTATCCTCCTTCCCTTCCATAACCAATAGCCTCGATTCCCATTCTGTCGTACAACCCTCTCCGCTTCAACCACCATGTTCCTATCGATTCTCCGAGCTCCGGTCACCATCGTTGGTTCCTCTTTCATTTATTTTCTTTATTTTCTTTATTCCTTTTTATTTTATTTTACTTTATTTTAGTTTAATTCTTTTATTTGAATTCTTGAAATTTCTTATTGATTACTTTTCTTACTTTAGTCTCATGGTTCTTACCTATATTATCATTTCATTTTTTTAGAAACATTATTGGGTTATGCTTAATTCATTATTTTGTCATGATGCTTCTTGCTATGTGTTCTCTTCATTCGTAATTTTTATTACTCTGATGGTCTTATAGATTGGTTATTTCATTATTATTTACATCTTTCTGATGTACATTAATTTGTCCCTGTTAGTTCAGCACACTAATTTTTCTGTCGTCGTAGTTGATTAGTTTAGTAAGATGATTACTCTGCTATTAGTTCTTGCATGTTGGGTATTAGGGCATATAGGAATAGATTTTACATCTCACCCATGTTAATTTTATCACACTAAAGTCCTTCAAGTTATATTCCTGCCTTATTCACATGTTTGCTTCTACACTTCTCCATGTGTTTGATTGGTGATGTTTTTGTTCCTATTGGAATATTTTATTTTTAGCTTTACCATGACAAACACTCGTGGCAAGTCCAAGGTCACTGTCCTCACCTCAAAAGAGCGAAAAGGCTCTGGCGCGACCTCCTCGAGTGCCTCTGCCGAGGTTCATCATCCTTACCTGCAATTCTCTGTGGACCCACCTGTGGACTTATTCTAGCTCCTACGCGGGCGACCACTAGGTTTGGGCCGATGCATTGACTGGGCCTCGTTGGAGCAGGTCGGACTAGTTGATGAGGTCCACACTTTCATTACTACAGCACCATGGGACTGTTTCTTTGATATCGTCGAGCCCACATATATGGAGCTTACTTTAGAGTTTTGCTCGACATTCTATCTCCAGCGGGTTATGTCATCGCATTACAAGCACGGTACCATTAAATTCTAACAGGGTGGCTTGGTCGACATATGAGCATCCCTGAGTTTGGTGCAGCTTTGGGCATTTACACAGATTAGTTTATGGGTTTCGGTAACTTTCTTCACTTCCATCGTCTCATCCATTATTCCCCTTCGTGATGTTGGATCGATCTCACAGCCAGTCAGATCCATTATGACGCGAGTCACTTGAAGGCGACATCTCTTTCTTCGGCTCTACGATATATCCACACCTTATTAGCTCACACTTTGACTGGCAGGAGAGAGAGTACAGGAGTTGTAAGCACTACTAACGCGTACTATCTTTGGAGAATGGCGGCTGGCTATATATTTGACTTAGCCTCTTTGATTGCTCTTGCATTTCACCATTAGACAGATCACCACAGGAAGGGTCCCATCTGCCTTAGCCCCTACGTGACTCGCCTCGCTAGACACTTCGGTCTCTTTGACACGCCAGAGATGTCTTCGACACTCGCACTAGTAGGCCAGATGTCTCCTCAAGGAATTTCTAGTATGATCCACATGAGGATGATCGAGCGACGTCATGGATTCGATCCACCTCAGTACCGGTTAGCTCGTTCTGATGGTCAGGATGATCCAAAGGATATTACTGAAAATGTTCCTCCCCTTCATGAGGACCCACCTCCACCACCATCACAGAGTCACTGCCCCACTGCTGCCACCTTGACAGATATATCCGAGCGACTCACTCGCTTTGAGCAGCAGTGTTTTGAGCGGTTCAACAGCATCGATACCACTCTTCGACAGATTTTCCAGCACCTTGACATCTCTCCTTTGGCACCATCGACCCACGAGACATCCGATAATGAGGACCTTTGAGTCTATTTATTTTATTATTATTAATTTTAATTTTAATTTTAATTTTCTTTTATTTATTTTTGAATACTTATGTTTTATATTTTGAATTGTGTTTATCTTAATGGTTATTATCGAGTAATCCCTTAATTCTCTTCCACAGTTGTGTTTATTTTCTTATTAGTAACTCAGACTCATGCTTTATCTACAATTCTAGCTTTCGCTATTCCAAGGATTTCATCTACAAATTTAGGGCAGTTTTGCTTCTCTCCCTCTCTTCTGATATTATGCTTATATTGTTATTATCTATCTTTGGACATTGCGAACAATATACATCTTAAGTGTGGAGAGTTTATATATATGATTATCAGAAAATCCCTAAATTTTTATCTCGTTCTCAAATAATTTTCTCATATTATTATTAGAGTGAATTCTCAGTCAATAATTTTTATCTTTCTTGCTCACTTATTTTATTGGTTATGAGTGTGTCAACATTGATTTGTTATTCTAGAACTTGCTTCGATTATGCATGTCAAGACCACACCTCTGATTTTATATACTGAGATGATAAAGGCACTTAGGTTTTAACCCACTTACCCCATAAAAAGCCTACCCACATAATTTACCCTTAGTGAACCCCTTTGAGCCTTAACCATTGTTTCTTGATTTTCCCCTTAATGATAACCCACAACTTAACCCTTTTTTTAATTCGTTAAGAATTTCTCCCTTTTTATTGACTCCCTTTTTATCGAGATTTGATTTGATTAGTTACCTAACTATGTTCATTCATTTCAGTTGCTGAATTATTTCTTATTATGTACTTTTCATTTTTATACTTGTTCTTATTCTTAAAAAAAGTATATTTATATTCATATAATTACATATTGTTATAAAGAGCTTGGATAAGTTAAAGTTATTTTATTGAGAAAAAGCTCACTTCATTAGTTTTGGATAGTTTTAACACTGGCACTTGTTTGTAATTCAGTAATTAGCTTTATTTTTCTAAGTTTGGTAATTTATTAAATTAATCTCAATTCTCACCCTATTTTTCAGCCTTTATTCACACCTTTAACCCAAGTCCCATTACAACCCTGTTAAAGACCTTTGATTTGTGTATCATCTTGTTTATAGTGGTGGAGATTTGATTTTCATGCAAGCCTATGGTAATAACTTTTCATGTTTAACTATTGAGTGCTTAATTATTGAACCTTAAACACTTTGAGTGATTTGAGTGAATCTTTAGTGAGAATGTCAACCTTTTTCGATTTGGAAATAAAGGTAATTACTTAGATAAAGGGGGATACCTATGATTTTATGATTAAAATGCTCAACTTGGATTGTTTGAAACTTTAATGCTCTTTTAGTTGAATTCTCAATGTATGATTATCTGTGGATTATTTCAAAACATATTTTGATAAGAATTATAAGTTGAGAAGAATGAATTTTAGTTGTGAGTGAGGATTTTGCTTAAGGACAAGTAAATGCTTAAGTGTGGGAATATTTGATAAACCATAATATATACATATTTTTACCCCATCCTTGGCATATTTTTGGATAATTTATCATAAGATTTAGTGAATTTGATGCTCTTAATCATTTAATTTCATGTTTCATATCCAGATGAGCATAGGAAAGCGAAAAGTGCAAGAAAAAGGCCAAAAACGGACAAAATAGGTTTATTTCAGTACTACACACGACCTAGACAAGTCAACACGGGTAATCCACATGCCCGTGTGAGACACACGGATAGGCCACATGCCCGTGTGTCATGGTCGTGTCGACTTAAAACCATGTCAGAATTACACACGGCCTAAGCACCATCACACGGGCGTGCCACACGGTCATGCCCATACCGAGACCTATTTTAATTCGATTCAGAAAAGGCTAATTTTGGGCTATTTTGGGCATTCCAAAGTCTATTTAAACAAACGAAAAAAAGGAGGGAGGGGGGACATGGAGTATAAGGTAGAAAATATTCGAAGAAAGCCATTGGAATCAGCTCGGAAGGCGGATTGACTTCAAGACTGAAGATCACCATTCAAGTTCTATCGAAGTTTTTGGGTTTCTTTATGTTTTGTTGTTTTCCCAATTTTGAGATGTTTTCCTCCATCATTAAGAACTAAATTCCCTAAGTACCTAGGGAAGATGAAACCTAAGACGAATCTTATTATCTTTTGAATTTTATGATAAATACTTGTTCTTATTCTTAATTATGAGTTTTAATCCTTACTTTAATATTTCATGATATTAATTCAGGTTTTGATGTGCTTATTCAGTGGAGAAAAAGTCCCTGTTTAAGAGTAGATATTCCATAATTAAACAGAATTGATTGCAATCCTATAGATAGGACGACATAAATCTACTGGATTAGAGTCCAATCTAATAAGGGAATCCATAGATCGAGTTAATGCGACAATAGAGGTTTTAATTAGAAAGAGATTTCAACTAATCAACCTAGAGTCAGTTGTTTTTAGTCTCGAGAGAGATATTAACATAAACTAGGGATTTCTACGGATTAAGTCAAGTGAATAAATCGTCTAGTTCAGAAGTAATAAGTGAAGTCTAGGTGGATTCTTCCTTGGGTATTCACTTCTCCATTGGTTTCCCAAAAGTATTTTCCAACTTTTATTTCTGTCATATTCTTAGTTAATTAAATAGTTAATTTTAGTTTAAAAGCGCCCCTTAATTCTTAGGCTAGATAAAAAAAAAAGATAGTAATTACTAGTACTTTTAGTCCTTGTGGATACGATATTTTCGGTCTCACCATAACTATACTACTGTTTGATAGGTACGCTTGCCTTAGTCAAAATTTTTAGTTAGTTTAGCGACCATCACTACGTATGTGGCACTTATGTCCGAGCCTTCCATGTATCCAATAGTATTCCGAGTGTTCAACAGGTAAATTATCGAGTAACTTACAAAAGACCCAAGGGGTAAGTAAATGAGAAGAATGAGTAAGAGATTATGTTATGAGTTGATACAAGTATGTATATCGAACTCATGAGTAATGCCTTGGTATGTGATGAACTTATGACAAGGTTGTTTATGTGATGAGTCTGTTTAAGTGATTTGATGAAATACAAATTATGTTCATTATGTTATATGTATGTTTAATACTTGTTTAGATAGCATGATATTTTCATATGGACTTACTAATCTTTAATGCTTACCCCCCTTCCTTTCCACCTTTTATAGTGTTGCCAAGCTAGCTCGGGGATCGAAGAACGTCGGAGACTCGATCACACTATCAATTGGACATTTGAGTATAGTTAGTCTCAACATTTTGAGTATGACATGTATAGGGGACTTGGTCATTTTGTTATGTGTCATATTGATTAGCCAAATGAATTGGCTCATGATGGTATTACGATTCATTTTGGATAACGCCATGAGATGTGGCTTATACTTGCTTCTCGAGTTGTAACCCTAATTATTTATGCATGCATGCAATATGTTTATGCTTTTTGATATGGTTGGTGGTTGTAACACCCCCTACCCGTATCCGAGACTGGGACAGGGTACGAGGCATTACCGGGCGAGTACATAAGTATTCATGCAAAACTGAGTTATAAAACTTCCTTTCAAACTAACTTCAATCATATACATGTTTAATGTCCTTTATATGGACCTGCGAGGTCCATAATATGCATTGGGGATAGTTCAGGACCAAATCGGAAACTTTTAGAAAAACTTGGACAATATTTCCTTAGAATTGAGTCAGGCTCCTGTGAGACCGGGGACACGCCCGTATCCTCGGGCCGTGGAACTCTCTAACTTTGATGTCAGCACCAAATCAAGGTCACACGGTCGCATCACACGCCCGTGTGGCCAAACCGTGTCATCAATTAAAAATTTAATGATTTTTTTTCATAAAATGGTGCAGACTTCACATGGCCAGAGTACACTCCCATGTGGGTAGGTTGTGTAACAGCCCGATTCTGGGCCTAGTCGGAATAGTGGTTTCGGGACCACAAATCCGACGAGGGAAAATATGGTTATTATTATATTTTTATGATCTACAATTTCACGGAAAATTTTCGTAAAATTTCGTTCGAAAATTTCGACGTTTGGGCACTCAATTTAGTCAAAAGGACTAAATTGTAAATAGTGCAAAAGTTGAGTTCTACATCTTAGAGGTGTCTAATTGTTATGAAATTTTAAATTGGAGGTCTTTATGTGGTAATTAGACCATTAGTTAGTTGATGGACAAAAATAGACATAAGAAATGGGTGAAATAGATTTTTTTTTAAATAGGGGCATTTTAGTCATTTGGTTATTAAATAGAATTAAATGGGAAAAAGATGGCAAAATATGCTCATCTTCTTCATGGTGAACGAAATCAGCAAGGGGGAAGCCATATTTAGGGTTTTTAAGCTTTCAAGCTCCATAGTAAGTGATTCTAAGCCCCGTTTTTAGTGTTCTTCGTATTTTTGGAGTCCCGGTAACTTGGTTTAGCTTATTCTACCATTAATTCATGTTAGGGTTCATATTTGGAAAAATATCCATAGGTGAAATGTGTTTATTTTGCTGTTTTATGGTGGAATATGAAGCTAGAGATTATGTTAAACAACTTTTGCTAAGCAATTTTAAGCGAAAACGGGTAAATAGACATAATCGGTAAAAATAATTAATATTCAAAAGTATGTGTTGGAGTGGAAATTTGATGTTTCCATAGAAGGGAAAAATGTTCAGCATGTTATAAAACTTAAGAATAAGTGATGAAGTTTAATTTCCGAGCTTGGGGACAAAAGTGTAATTATGCAAAAGTTTGGGGGCAAAATTGTAATTTTCAAAAAGTTGGGTGGTGGATTATTTTAATAAATGTGGACTTTAAACGAGTTAAATTTGCTATTATAGATCAAGAAAGACGTGAAGAGTATATCAAACGAGGAAAAGAAAAGATAGTGGAGTAAAGTGCAAAATTACGATATTTTGCACCGAGGTAAGTAAACACGTGACTTAATGTATTATTTTGATATTATTTAATATATGTTGAGATTTATTTGGAATTAAAATAAATGTTTGGCAATATCCTAAAAATGTTGTTAAATCGGGAAAGGTGATAAAGGGTTGCAATATATGGGTTATGGGTTGAACACTCGGAATAAGCCGTAGTATGTTGTATATAAAAGGGGTTGCTGTGTGCTGATTCCCCGATTTATGGGTGGTGCTATGTGCGTGATCCACCATATCTTTGAAATGTGAAAGGGGGTTGCTATGTGCTGATTCCCCCGAGGGGTTGCTAAGTGCTGATTCCCCGGTTCATTGGTGGTGCTAAGTGCGATATCCACCATATCTTTGAAATGTGAAAGGGGGTTGCTATGTGCTGATTCCTCCGAGGGGTTGCTAAGTGCGATATCCATTGTATATTTGAAATGAAAAGGGGGTTGCTATGTGCTGATTCCCCGAGGGGTTGCTAAGTGATGATTCCCCGATTCAGTGGTGGTGCTAAGTGCGAGATCCACCAATAACGGTTAACATTCCGAGTGTTCAACGAAAAAGTGTGGAAGGTGAATATTGCCATATGGTGGAAAATTTTATGGGGTAAATATTGAGTTGGACACTAAATCGATCCATGTATGAGATGGGAGAAAATATCAAAAACGAAAAAGGAACGATTTAATTATAAACTGTGTTGAACAACAGCAGTTGGGTAACTTTGAAAAATCACCATAAATGGTGGAAAATGAATGGGTAGCTGAATAATATATGAAATTGAAGCTGGATGTGTCTGTTTTCATATGAAAGAAATAGAATAAGCAAAAGAGTTGTATTTTTGGAGATATCTGAATTTTACTAAAACAGGGCTGGATTGATTTCGAGATCCCCTGTTCTAACTTTGTAAAATTACCAAAAATTGAAAAAAAAATAATTATGGCATGAAATTTATATCCCTGGAATCCTTATTGAGTCTATTTTTATTAGAAACAAGAAAACCCATTTTTCAAATTTTGTACAGAGAGTTAAGTAAATTTTAGTGAGGAAGGGTCAGAACCGTTGGGCAGTGAAACAGGGGAAGGTTTAATGAATAAACTGTACTAATTGGCTGAGTTAAAAATTCTGAAATTTTTATGGTGAAATGGTATATGAGTCTAGTTTCAGGGAAAATTTACGGAACTCAATTTGGAGCCCTGTAGCTCCAGATAAAAATAAATTAGTGACTATGACGCAGAAAAACAGCTTGCTGGAAATTGCCTAAACAATAAAGTTATTCATGAATAAGTTTATATTTTGGTGTAGTTATGGGAGTAATTACTTATTTATCATGTGTTTACTTACTATATGCTTACTCGATTTTATTTTTCTCTTGGTTATAGTGACTTCCAACAACTCGGAAATTGGAACGAAGTCAGACAATCATCTACACTATCCTTCACATTTGGGGTATTTTACTACTAGTGTTCCAAAATTTTATGGCATGTATAGACACTTTATGTAATGTGGGATCATCATGTAAATATATGTTATGGTTCCCTTTTAAATGTAGTGTTTATTAATAGTTAAACTATATGTGTGTTTATACAAATGAAATTGGTTGGTATATTGGAATGTGTTCTAAATTTGCAGGAGGTTTAAGCAAAAATAAGTAGGAATGCTGTCGAAAATTTTTAAAAATTTAGTAATACCTCATACTCTGTTCCGGTAAGGAATACGGGTAAGGGGTGTTACATTTTAGTGGTATCAGAGCTACGGTTTAGTCGGTTCTCGGACCAATAAAATACGTGTGGAAGTCAGTCTATACATGCCATAAAATTATTGTGATAGTGTGATGATTTCTGACAATTTAAAATTTTGTTTTATATAGTAAATGGATCCTGATCGAAGTGTGGCAGATGATGTTGAAAGTAACGCGCCGGCTCTCGCGCAAGGGACCGCGCAGGAAGAGAGTAGACATGAGACACATGGACAGGATGAGGCTCGGGAAGCCTTCCTCCGAATGATGAGTGATTGGTATATAAAATATGTCCGTGTAAATCCGAATGTTCCTCCTCCTCCACCCCCTCCTATTCCTCAACCGGTCCCGTAGCTCCACGGAGTGCCGAATTGGTGAGATCAAGTAAGCCACCTGTTGATAGAATTCGAAAGCATGGGGCTGAAGATTTTAGGGCCAATGTTGATGATGATCCGGAAAAAGCCGAGTTTTGGCTTGAAAATACTATTCGGGTATTTGATGAATTATCTTGCACCCCTGAAGAATGTTTGAAATGTGTTGTGTCTTTATTGAAGGATTCGGCATATCGTTGGTGGAAAACATTGATATCGGTGGTTCCAAAAGAAAGAGTTACTTGGGACTTTTTTCAGGAAGAATTTAGAAAGAAATATGTAAGCCAACGATTTATTGATCAAAAACGCAAAGAGTTTCTCGGGTTGAAACAGGGCCGAATGTCCGTAGCAGAATATGAACGGGAGTTTGTTCGGCTTAGTAAATATGCCCAGGAATGTGTGCCTACGGAGGCTATTATGTGTAAAAGATTTGAAGAGGGGTTAAATGAAGACATCAGATTGCATGTTGGGATTTTAGAGTTAAAAGAATTTGTGGTGTTAGTTGATCGGGCCTGTAAAGCTGAAGAACTGAGTAGAGAAAAGAGAAGGGCAGAGATGGAATCTCGAGATGTAAGGAAGAGGACAATGGGCAGAACATTTCAATCTCATTCGAAGAAGTTTAAAGGGATGGATCCACGACCAACTGGTTCAGTTGGGTATTCACGCAGAGACCGAGGGAGGTCGTATTCTGGAGCTACAACTCGAGCTACCTCTGTAGCAAGTGTGGGCAATGTAGGAAACACCCGGCCTGAATGTCAACAGTGTGGCAGGCGACATATTGGTGAGTGTTGGGGATTTAAACGAGCTTGTTTCAGGTGTGGTTCCCAAGAGCATTATATAAGAGATTGCCCTGAGAGAAGAGAGGAAGAAAATTTGCCAAGAGCTGGATCGGGTGATATTGTTAGTAGAGGGAGACCGCCGAGAAATGTGGGAAGCAAAGTCAGTGGTAAAAGTGTGATGAAAGATGCAGCTGGAGGATCAGAAATTAGAGCGCCTGCCAGGACTTATGCCATACGTGCTCGAGAGGATGCCTCATCTCCCGATGTGATTACCGGTACATTTTCTCTTCATGATATAGATGTTATTGCTTTGATTGATCCCGGCTCTACTCATTCATATGTATGCATGAAATTGGTATCTAGTAAGAAATTGCCTGTTGAAAACACTGAATATGTAGTTAAAGTATCAAATCCATTAGGCAAGTATGTCTTAGTTGATAAGATTTGCAAGAATTGCCCCCTGATGATTCAAGGTCACTGTTTCCTGGCTAATTTGATGTTGTTACCATTTGATGAGTTCGATGTTATTTTGGGGATGGATTGGTTGATATTGCATGATGCCAAGGTGAATTGTAGACAGAAAATTCTTGAATTAAAGTGTGAAAATGGTGAAATTCTCCGGATTGAAACAGAGGAGCCGAATAAGTTGCCTATGGTGATTTCGCACATGTCTGCTCAGAAATACTTGAGAAAGGGATGTGAAGTTTATCTTGCTTATGTGTTGAATACTGATATAACTGGGTCGAAGCTTGAATTAGTGCCGGTAGTCTGTGAATTTCCAGATGTATTTCCAGAGGAATTGCCTGGGTTACCTCCGATTAGAGAAGTTGAGTTTTCTATTGATCTGTTACCTGGTACTGCACCGATTTCTATTGCACCGTATCGAATGGCTCCGACTGAGTTGAAGGAATTAAAAGCTCAGTTACAAGAGTTGACAGATAAAGGATTTGTGAGACCGAGTTTTTCTCCTTGGGGTGCTCCTGTGTTATTTGTGAAAAAGAAGGACGGCTCTATGAGACTTTGTATTGACTATCGTCAGCTCAATAAGGTGACCATAAAGAACAAGTATCCTTTGCTGAGAATTGATGATTTGTTTGATCAATTAAAAGGGGCAACAGTGTTCTCCAAGATCGATCTGAGGTCTGGTTACTATCAGTTGAGAGTTAAAGAGTCTGATGTGCCGAAAACCGCCTTCAGAACGAGGTATGGACACTATGAATTTCTGGTAATGCCTTTTGGGTTGACTAATGCTCCAGCTATTTTTATGGACTTGATGAACCGAATTTTTCGGCTGTACTTAGACAAGTCCGTGGTGGTGTTCATAGATGATATTTTAATCTATTCTCGGGATGAATTGGAACATGCAGAACATTTGAGAACTGTGTTGCAGATTCTGAGAGAAAAGAAATTGTATGCTAAATTCAGCAAAAGTGAGTTTTGGCTTCGTGAGGTTGGATTCTTGGGACATATAGTTTCAAGTGAAGGTATTCGGGTTGATCCAAGCAAAATTTCAGCAATTGTTGATTGGGAGCCACCAAAGAATGTGACTGAAGTTAGAAGCTTCCTGGGCTTAGCTGGGTATTACAGACGGTTTGTCAAGGGATTCTCGATGATTGCTTCTCCTATGACTAAGTTACTGCAGAAGAATGTCAAGTTTGAATGGACCGATAAATGTCAACAGAGTTTTGAAAAGTTGAAGGCATTATTGACTGAGGCGCCAATGTTGGTGCAACCTGAGTCCGGGAAGGAGTTTGTGATTTACAGTGATGCATCGTTGAATGGCCTTGGGTGTGTGTTAATGCAAGAGGGCAAAGTAATAGCTTATGCTTCGAGACAGTTGAAACCGCATGAGAAGAATTATCCGACGCATGATTTAGAATTGGCTGTCATTGTTTTTGCTTTAAAAATTTGGCGTCATTATTTGTATGGTGAAAAGTGCCGAATCTTCACTGATCATAAGAGTTTGAAATATTTGATGAGTCAAAAAGACTTGAATTTGCGGCAACGAAGATGGCTCGAGCTAATCAAAGACTATGAGCTAGTGATTGATTATCACCCCGGGAAAGCTAATGTGGTTGCTGATGCCTTGAGCAGAAAATCTTTATTTGCTTTGAGAGCTATGGGTACGATGTTAACTTTATCTGATGATGGCTCAATGTTGGTTGAATTGAGAGCTAGACCGTTATTTCTTCAGCAAATTCGGGAATCTCAAAAGAATGACAGTAAATTGCAAGCCAAGAGAGCTCAGTGTGAAGCAGGTGTTGACTCAGATTTTCAAATTGGTTCAGATGATTGCCTGATGTTCAGGGACAGAATATGTGTACCGAGAAATGATGAGCTAATTCGGACTATTTTAGGTGAGGCACACAGTGGTGATTTATCAGTCCATCCGGGTAGTGTGAAAATGTACAATGATTTGAGGAAGTTGTATTGGTGGCCGGGCATGAAAAAGGATATCTCGGAATTTGTAACAAAATGTTTAATCTGTCAACAAGTGAAGGCTGAGCATCAAGTGCCATCGGGTTTACTTCAACCGATAACGATTCCAGAATGGAAGTGGGACAGTATCACGATGGATTTCGTGACAGGATTGCCTTTAACTCCAAAGAAGAAAGATGCTATTTGGGTAATTGTGGATAGATTGACAAAGTCAGCCCATTTTATTCTGATACGCATTGATTATTCACTTGACAGGTTGGCTGAATTATATGTTGCTGAAATAGTGAGACTACATGGGGTGCCTAAATCTATTATATCGGATAGAGATCCGAGATTTACTTCGAGGTTTTGGATAAAGTTACAGGAAGCTTTGGGTACGAAATTGAATTTCAGTACTGCATTTCATCCGCAAACTGACGGACAATCAGAAAGGGTGATTCAAGTTCTTGAAGACATGCTCCGGTGTTGTATTTTAGAAATGAAGGACAGTTGGGAGAAATATCTACCACTGGTTGAATTTGCTTATAATAATAGTTATCAGTCAAGTATACAAATGGCACCGTATGAAGCATTATATGGGCGTAAATGTAGAACCCTTTATATTGGACTGAACTCGGTGAGAATCGGATTCATGGAGTCGACCTGGTGAAAGAAACTGAAGAAAAGGTGAAAATAATCCGTGATTGCCTAAAAGCTGCCTCAGATCGGCAAAAGTCGTATGCAGATTTAAAGAGAAAAGAAATTGAGTTTCAAGTGGGTGATAAAGTGTTCTTGAAAGTATCCCATGGAAGAAGATTCTGAGATTTGGTCGTAAAGGCAAACTAAGTCCACGTTTTATTGGACCATATGAAGTTACCGAGAGAGTTGGCCCTGTAGCATATCGGTTAGCTTTACCGCCAGAGTTGGAAAAGATACATAATGTATTTCATGTGTCGATGTTGCGACGTTATCGTTCGGATCCTTCACATATAGTTTCTCCTACAGAGATTGAGGTTCGACCAGATATGACTTATGAAGAAGAACCCATAAAGATTTTGGCTCGGGAGGTCAAACAGTTAAGAAATAAAGTGTAGCCTTAGTGAAGTGTTGTGGCAAAAACATGGAATGGAAGAGGCTACGTGGGAACCGGAGGAATTATAAGGAAACAGTACCCAAACCTCTTTTTCGGTAAGATTTTCGGGGACGAAAATCCCTAAGGGGGGAGAGTTGTAACAGCCGATTCTGGGCTAGTCGGAATAGTGGTTTCGGGACCACAATCCGACGAGGGAAATATGGTTATTATTATATTTTTATGATCTACAATTTCACGGAAATTTTCGTAAAATTTCGTTCGAAATTTCGACGTTTGGGCACTCAATTTAGTCAAAGGACTAAATTGTAATAGTGCAAAAGTTGAGTTCTACATCTTAGAGGTGTCTAATTGTTATGAAATTTTAAATTGGAGGTCTTTATGTGGTAATTAGACCATTAGTTAGTTGATGGACAAAAATAGACATAAGAAATGGGTGAAATAGATTTTTTTTAATAGGGGCATTTTAGTCATTTGGTTATTAAATAGAATTAAATGGGAAAAGATGGCAAAATATGCTCATCTTCTTCATGGTGAACGAAATCAGCAAGGGGGAAGCCATATTTAGGGTTTTTAAGCTTTCAAGCTCCATAGTAAGTGATTCTAAGCCCCGTTTTTAGTGTTCTTCGTATTTTTGGAGTCCCGGTAACTTGGTTTAGCTTATTCTACCATTAATTCATGTTAGGGTTCATATTTGGAAAAATATCCATAGGTGAATGTGTTTATTTTGCTGTTTTATGGTGGAATATGAAGCTAGAGATTATGTTAAACACTTTTGCTAAGCAATTTTAAGCGAAAACGGGTAAATAGACATAATCGGTAAAATAATTAATATTCAAAAGTATGTGTTGGAGTGGAAATTTGATGTTTCCATAGAAGGGAAAATGTTCAGCATGTTATAAAACTTAAGAATAAGTGATGAAGTTTAATTTCCGAGCTTGGGGACAAAAGTGTAATTATGCAAAAGTTTGGGGGCAAAATTGTAATTTCAAAAAGTTGGGTGGTGGATTATTTTAATAAATGTGGACTTTAAACGAGTTAAATTTGCTATTATAGATCAAGAAAGACGTGAAGAGTATATCAAACGAGGAAAAGAAAAGATAGTGGAGTAAAGTGCAAAATTATGATATTTTGCACCGAGGTAAGTAAACACGTGACTTAATGTATTATTTTGATATTATTTAATATATGTTGAGATTTATTTGTAAAATGTGGAATATTAAATTTTGGAAATTAATGCATATATGGTATT